>NC_091287.1:354024631-354326297 GCF_032444005.1 Ranitomeya imitator
GCACTGAATACTCTTTCTGATAGGACACTAGCTGCCGGGCAAGCAAGCTCCTGCAATGCATATTCTGCCAATTCTGGCCAGGTGTCTAATTTTGATGCCCAGTAATCAAATGGGAATGACGGTTGAGGGAGAACATCGATAAGGGATGAAAAATAGTTTGTAACCATACTGGACAAATGTTGTCTCCTGTCACTTTGAATTGATGCTGCAGTACCTGTCCTGTCTGCGGTCATAGCAAAATCACTCCACAACCTGGTCAGAAAACCCCTCTGGCCAACGCCACTTCTGATTTCTGCCCCTCTAACTCCTCTGGTCTGCTGGCCCCTGCAGCTCGTGTGAGAACGATCACGGGCGCTGTGTGCAGGGAATGCCAGAAGCAAACGGTCAACAAGAGTTGATTGTTTGGTTGCTAATATTAGTTCCAAGTTCTCATGTGGCATTATATTTTGCAATTTGCCTTTATAGCGAGGATCAAGGAGGCAGGCCAACCAGCAATCGTCATCATTCATCATTTTAGTTATGCGTGTGTCCCTTTTGAGGATACGTAAGGCATAATCCGCCATGTGGGCCAAAGTTCCAGTTCTCAAATCTGCGGTTGTGCTTGGTTGAGGGGCAGTTTCAGGCAAATCCACGTCACTTGTGTCCCTCAAAAAACCAGAACCCGGCCTTGCCGCGCCACCAATTTCCAGTGGCCCCGGAAAAGCTTCCTCATTAAAAATATAATCATCCCCATCATCCTCCTCGTCCTCCTCCTCCTCTTCGCCCGCTACCTCGTCCTGTACACTGCCCTGGCCAGACAATGGCTGACTGTCATCAAGGCTTTCCTCTTCCTCAGCTGCAGACGCCTGATCCTTTATGTGCGTCAAACTTTGCATCAGCAGACGCATTAGGGGGATGCTCATGCTTATTATGGCGTTGTCTGCACTAACCAGCCGTGTGCATTCCTCAAAACACTGAAGGACTTGACACATGTCTTGAATCTTCGACCACTGCACACCTGACAACTCCATGTCTGCCATCCTACTGCCTGCCCGTGTATGTGTATCCTCCCACAAAAACATAACAGCCCGCCTCTGTTCACACAGTCTCTGAAGCATGTGCAGTGTTGAGTTCCACCTTGTTGCAACGTCTATGATTAGGCGATGCTGGGGAAGGTTCAAAGAACGCTGATAGGTCTGCATACGGCTGGAGTGTACGGGCGAACGGCGGATATGTGAGCAAAGTCCACGCACTTTGAGGAGCAGGTCGGATAACCCCGGATAACTTTTCAGGAAGCACTGCACCACCAGGTTTAAGGTGTGAGCCAGGCAAGGAATGTGTTTCAGTTGGGAAAGGGAGATGGCAGCCATGAAATTCCTTCCGTTATCACTCACTACCTTGCCTGCCTCAAGATCTACAGTGCCCAGCCACGACTGCGTTTCTTTCTGCAAGAACTCGGACAGAACTTCCGCGGTGTGTCTGTTGTCGCCCAAACACTTCATAGCCAATACAGCCTGCTGACGTTTGCCAGTAGCTGCCCCATAATGGGAGACCTGGTGTGCAACAGTGGCAGCTGCGGATGGAGTGGTTGTGCGACTGCGGTCTGTGGACGAGCTCTCGCTTCTGCAGGAGGACGAAGAGGAGGAGGAGGGGGTGCGAACAGCTACAGCCAATTGTTTCCTAGACCGTGGGCTAGGCAGAACTGTCCCAAACTTGCTGTCCCCTGTGGACGCTGCATCCACCACATTTACCCAGTGTGCCGTGATGGACACGTAACGTCCCTGGCCATGCCTACTGGTCCATGCATCTGTTGTCAGGTGCACCTTTGTGCTCACAGATTGCCTGAGTGCATGGACGATGCGCTCTTTAACATGCTGGTGGAGGGCTGGGATGGCTTTTCTGGAAAAAAAGTGTCGACTGGGTAGCTCGTAGCGTGGTACAGCGTAGTCCATCAGGGCTTTGAAAGCTTCGCTTTCAACTAACCGGTAGGGCATCATCTCTAACGAGATTAGTCTAGCTATGTGTGCGTTCAAACCCTGTGTACGCGGATGCGAGGCTAAGTACTTCCTTTTTCTAACCATAGTCTCATGTAGGGTGAGCTGGACTGGAGAGCTGGAGATCGTGGAACTAGCGGGGGTGCCGGTGGACATGGCAGACTGAGAGACGGTGGGAGATGGTATTGTTGCCACCGGTGCCCTAGATACAGTGTTTCCTACTACGAAACTGGTGATTCCCTGACCCTGACGGCTTTGGCCTGGCAAAGAAACCTGCACAGATACTGCAGGTGGTGCGGAAAATGGTGGCCCTACACTGCCGGAAGGGATGTTGCGTTGCTGACTAGCTTCATTGGCCGAGGGTGCTACAACCTTAAGGGACGTTTGGTAGTTAGTCCAGGCTTGCAAATGCATGGTGGTTAAATGTCTATGCATGCAACTTGTATTGAGACTTTTCAGATTCTGTCCTCTGCTTAAGGTAGTTGAACATTTTTGACAGATGACTTTGCGCTGATCAATTGGATGTTGTTTAAAAAAATGCCAGACTGCACTCTTTCTAGCATCGGATACCTTTTCAGGCATTGCAGACTGAGCTTTAACCGGATGGCAACGCTGTCCTCCAACAGGTTTTAGCTTTGCCACGCGTTTTGGGCAAGATACGGGCCCGGCAGATGGAACCTGTTGCGATGTTGATGCCTGCTGCGGCCCCTCCTCCTCCGCTTCAGAACTGCTGCCGCCTGCACCCTGTTCCCCCAATGGCTGCGAATCGGGGTCAAGAACTGGGTCATCTATTACCTCTTCTTGTAGCTCGTGTGCAACTTCGTCTGTGTCACCGTGTCGGTCGGTGGTATAGCGTTCGTGATGGGGCAACATAGTCTCATCAGGGTCTGATTCTTGATCAGCACCCTGCGATGGCAATGTTGTGGTCTGAGTCAAAGGACCAGGATAGTAGTCTGGCTGTGGCTGTGCATCAGTGCACTCCATGTCAGATTCAACTTGTAATGGGCATGGACTGTTAACTGCTTCACTTTCTAAGCCAGGGACGGTATGTGTAAAGAGCTCCATGGAGTAACCCGTTGTGTCGCCTGCTGCATTCTTCTCTGTTGTTGTTTTTGCTGAAGAGGACAAGGAAGCGACTTGTCCCTGACCGTGAACATCCACTAACGACGCGCTGCTTTGACATTTACCAGTTTCACGAGAGGAGGCAAAAGAGCTAGAGGCTGAGTCAGCAAGATAAGCCAAAACTTGCTCTTGCTGCTCCGGCTTTAAAAGCGGTTTTCCTACTCCCAGAAAAGGGAGCGTTCGAGGCCTTGTGTAGCCAGACGACGAACCTGGCTCCACAGCTCCAGACTTAGGTGCAATATTTTTTTTCCCACGACCAGCTGATGCTCCACCACTACCACTACCCTCATTACCAGCTGACAATGAACGCCCCCGGCCACGACCTCTTCCACCAGACTTCCTCATTGTTTTAAAAACGTTACCAAACGAACGGTATTTGTTGCTGTCACACAACTTACACGGTGAGCTATAACTTCAGTATGATTTAGCTACCCCTTTACAGGTGGGTGAGACCACAACGAAAATCAGCCACAATGTTACACACTCTGTTGTTGTTGGCAACAAATGAGATGGCACACACGCAGGACTGTCACTGAAGCGCAAATGTAAATATTTATCTCCCACTGATTTGTGTTTGTTTTTTTTAAAAGGGAGACTTCAGAAAAAAAAAAAATTAAAAAAAAATTATTTTTTACAGAAGAATTTATAAAACAAATAAAATGAAATGATTGTTTCAGGGAGAATTTAGGAAAAAAAAAAAAAAAAAAGGCTTTGTAGGGCCCACTGAGTGAGAGAGGACGCACACAGGAGTCAGGAGTGGCACACAAGCCCAGAGGCCAATATTAATCTCCCACCGATTGATTTAGTGTTTTTTTTTGGTAGATTTTGGAACCCAAATCAAGCAAAAAAATGTATAGGCTTTCTATGGCCCACAATTGGGGAGAGAGAGAGAGATGGCACACCCAGGAGTCAAGACTGGCACACAAGCAGAAGGGGCAATATGAATCTCCCACAGATTTTTTTTTTTTTTTTTCAGGGAGACTTGAGAGAAAAAAAATACAAAAAAAATGATTTTTTTCAGGAATAATTTAGAAACCAAAGAAAATAAAATGATTGTTTCAGGGAGAATTTAGAAAACAAATAAAACAAAAAATAGGCTTTCTAGGGCCCACTGAGTGACAGATGACGCACACAGGAGTCAGGAGTGGCACACAAGCCCAGAGGCCAATATTAATCTCCCACTGATTGATTTAATGATTTTTTCAGGTAGAATTTAGAACCCAAATCAAGCAAAAAAATTAATAGGCTTTCTATGGCCCACTGAGTGAGAGATGGCACACACAGGAGTAAGGAGTGGCACACAAGCCCTGAGGCAAATATTTTTCTCCCACTGATTGATTGATTGATTTTTTCAGGTAGAATTAGGAACCCAAATCAACCCAAAAAATAAATAGGCTTTCTATGGCCCACTATTTGTGAGAGAGATGGCACGCTCAGGACTGGCACACAAGCCCAGAGGCCAATATTAATCTCCCACTTTTTTTTTTTTTTCCAGGGAAAATTTATAAACCCAATAAAAAAAATAATAATAAATAGGCTTTCTATGGCCCACTATCTGAGAGAGAGAGATGGCACGCTTAGGACTGGCACACAAGCCCAAAGGCCAATACTAATCTCCCACTGATTGATTGATTGATTTTTTCAGGTAGAATTATGAACCCAAATCAACCAAAAAAATAAATAGGCTTTCTATGGCCCACTATTTGTGAGAGAGATGGCACGCTCAGGACTGGCACACAAGCCCAGAGGCCAATATTAATCTCCCACTTTTTTTTTTTTCCAGGGAAAATTTATAAACCCAATAAAATAATAAAAAAATAGGCTTTCTATGGCCCACTATCTGAGAGAGAGAGAGATGGCACGCTTAGGACTGGCACACAAGCCCAAAGGCCAATATTATTCTCCCACTGATTGATTTATTGATTTTTTCAGGTAGAATTTAGAACCCAAATCAAGCAAAAAAATTAATAGGCTTTCTATGGCCCACTGAGTGAGAGATGGCACACACAGGAGTAAAGGTACCTTCACACATAACGATATTGTTAACGATATCGTTGCTATTTGTGACGTAGCAACGATATCGTTAATGAAATCGTTATGTGTGACAGCGACCAACGATCAGGCCCCTGCTGGGAGATCGTTGGTCGCTGAATAAAGTCCAGAACTTTATTTCGTCGCTGGACTCCCTGGAGACATCGCTGGATCGGCGTGTGTGACACCGATCCAGCGATGTCTTCACTGGTAACCAGGGTAAACATCGGGTAACTAAGCGCAGGGCCGCGCTTAGTAACCCGATGTTTACCCTGGTTACCATGCTAAAAGTAAAAAAAAACAAACACTAGATACTTACCTACCGCTGTCTGTCCTCCAGCGCTGTGCTCTGCTCTCCTCCTGTACTGGCTGTGAGCCGGAAAGCAGAGCGGTGACGTCACCGCTCTGCTTTCCGGCTCACAGACAGTACAGGAGGAGAGCAGAGAAGCAGAGCGGCGAGGACAGACAGCGGTAGGTAAGTATCTAGTGTTTGTTTTTTTTTACTTTTAGCATGGTAACCAGGGTAAACATCGGGTTACTAAGCGCGGCCCTGCGCTTAGTTACCCGATGTTTACCCTGGTTACCGGCATCGTTGGTCGCTGGAGAGCGGTCTGTGTGACAGCTCTCCAGCGACCAAACAGCGACGCTGCAGCGATCCGGATCGTTGTCGGTATCGCTGCAGCGTCGCTAAATGTGAAGGGGCCTTAAGGAGTGGCACACAAGCCCTGAGGCCAATATTTTTCTCCCACTGATTGATGTTGTGATTTTTTCTGGTAGATTTTGGAACCCAAATCAAGCAAAAAAATAAATAGGCTTTCTATGGCCCACTGAGTGAGAGATGACACAGACAGAGATGGCACTCTAGCAGAAATGTCAATCTTAATCTCCCACAAAAAAAAAAAAAAGGAACTGTCCTTCAATTACTATCTCCCTGCAGTAATCTCAGCCAGGTATGGCAGGCAGCAATAAGGAGTGGACTGATGCACAAATTAAATAAAAAGTGTGGACAAACAAACAAGATAGCTGTGCAGAAAGGAAGGAACAAGAGGATTTGTGCTTTGAAAAAAGCATTTGGTTTGCACAGCGGCGTACACACAGCAATGCAGCTATCAGGGAGCCTTCTAGGGCAGCCCAATGAGCTACAGCGCTGAGGAAAAAAAAAAAAAAAAGGAGCTTCCACTGTCCCTGCACACCGAAGGTGGTGTTGGGCAGTGGAAATCGCTACAGCACAAGCGGTTTTGTGGTTAATGGACCCTGCCTAACGCTATCCCTGCTTCTGACGAAGCGGCAGCAACCTCTCCCTAAGCTCAGATCAGCAGCAGTAACATGGCGGTCGGCGGGAACTCCCCTTTATAGCCCCTGTGACGCCGCAGACAGCAAGCCAATCACTGCAATGCCCTTCTCTAAGATGGTGGGGACCAGGACCTATGTCATCACGCTGCCCACACTCTGCGTTTTCCTTCATTGGCTGAGAAATGGCGCTTTTCGCGTCATTGAAACGCGACTTTGGCGCGAAAGTCGCGTACCGCATGGCCGACCACGCACAGGGGTCGGATCGGGTTTCATGAAACTCGACTTCGCCAAAAGTCGGCGACTTTTGAAAATGTTCGACCCGTTTCGCTCAACCCTAATTCTGGGTAAACCTGCTATTCTTTGTATTATGCTGCTTGCAAGTACTTTCCGTTTCAGGAAAGCATCCACTATGTATTTCCTTTAAGTAGAGGGCTTTTCGGTCTCTTTCGTCCCGCTACATTTAGCCCAACTTGGGTCTCTCCCTAAGGTGGCTAGCATGTATGTATCGCTTGCTCACCGAGCCCCACTCCATACAGCCAACCAATTCCAGCCCTGTGCTGATGAGGGCCTAAAGCCCGAAACACGTGTCCACAGGTAGGAATTGGTTGGCTGTGTAAATTTAGAAACTAATCCGCAGCATTGCACGCTTGGCGATTCCAAGCGCTGTGGATTAGACTGGGGTGGAAAGAGATGATTTGCATAGCTCCGCCTACTGCAAAGGATTCTGGGTAAACCTGCTATTCTTTGTATTATGCTGCTTGCAAGTACTTTCCGTTTCAGGAAAGCATCCACTAAGAGAGAAGAAAACATTTTAATTTAATTTCTGTGTGCAATAGAAATAACCGATTATCATTACTTTTGGATCGCCCCTCGTATGTTTCTGCAGCGCCCCAGAGATCTGGTCGCTGCAGTAACGTCGCTCTGCCACTAAGGGGAGTGATGGTACGTCTGATGGCACTAAAGGAGTTCTTCTGACAAGATATCACCAGCACACATTACACTTCACACTCCGGCCACTAGGGGGAGCAAAAGGTTTTATTTATTAGGCCACTCCTCACACTGGTAAAACTAGGGGTTGGATAGGAAGTTAGTCAGAAGCTGACTGGGTTGGATTCAGGCAACAGGGGGTGTTGCAGGGAGAAGATTCAGGGGGGTCCCTTTCAGGCGTGGGAACCTGGCAGGTACCTAGCGACCAGAACAGAATGTTACGGAACCGCGCCTGCACTACCCGCGGCGGTATCCTAAGAAAGAGACACGAGGCGAAGGATATTGTGGACAGTGAGAAACGAGATCAAGCACAAAGGAGAGCCAGTAGGAGTCGTGCCCGGAGAACAGCAACATCCTACTGAGGCGCGTAGCCGGTGGCCGGAACACCGAGGAAGTAACTGACTCTATGCCTTACTTCAAACTCCGCAGGACAGTTAATTATAGGTTGGCTGTCTACCTTACATCACCTAAGCAGACATAGGGGGCAACGCGTGGAGAGGGGTGTCTCTAGGGTCCCGGAAGAACTCCGAGCCTACCCGTCAAACGGGTGCATCCTAGCCATAAGATACCTGGGGGACGGAGAACTAGAAAGAACTGGAACGAATTAGAAAAAAATGAGAATAGAAGTTGGGAGGACTATCCCGAATGCTCAGCAGGGAAGCACTGCAACACACAGGCTCTAGTGGTAGGCAACGATTTCCACCTGCAAAGGGAACTCTGGATGTGCCTTCGGACCAGCCGGTCTCAGACAGCCCTGTTAACTGTGCTCTGGATTGAGGATCCTGATGTCTTCAGTAAAGAGGTAAAGAGACTGCAACCTTGTGTCCTCGTTATTGTCTGCACCCCACACCATCACCATCCATCATACTGGGAAGCCCTGGGGACATACTTCACCTGTGGGAAGGTATACCATCTAGCTGCCATCACATCACCCCAGTGGACCCCAAGCAGCGTCGGTCACCCTGACCGAATACCACAGGTGGCGTCACTAAACCTTGACAGACTCGTGTCACCTTTCATTGGGTGCCCCTTAGCAGGGTCACGGACCGGGTCCAGCCACCGTGACATCCCCAGAACTGAGCCAGTAGAGGACCGGTACCGAGTAACCCGCGGCCCTGTGTCTGGGGGCGCTCCATTTCATTACGTCTTCAATTGAAAATAATGGAGAAAATTACGTATTCGTTTTCATACTTTTTGGTGAGCAAAAAATGTTGTGAACTACGATTTGGAAATACAAAGTGATGTATACCTGACAAAATGTAGTCAAAAGAACATTATTTTGACATTGTTTTGTCTATTTTTGTCTATGAATACATTGCTATATATGTCTGAATGCAGCTTTTTGAAACTGAGGTATGTAGTTCCAGTGAAATGCTCTGTATAAATATGAACCTAGCCTAAGGCCGGAGTCACACTCAAGGTATAAAAAAATCAGTCCGATTTTGACGGCCAAGAATCGCACCAATGTCCTTTGTATGGTCATCCATGTGTAATCCGTTTGCAATGTGATGATGCGATTTCTTCGCATCCGTATGACATCTGTATGCAATGTGATTTTAACATGAGCTTTTACATACAGTTCTCTGTAATTAACACATTGTTTTCAATTGAAATATTCTTCAAAACATATAGATATATAAATATTAGATACATAGATACTTAGATAGATAGATAGTTTAAAAGCTGGCAAATGATCTGCGGCATGCAGTATAGAATAGAATAGGTTATAATTAGTGTTGAGCGATACCTTCCGATATCAGGAAATATCGGATCGGATTGGATCAGACCGATGCCCAAAAAATATCGGATATGCCGATTCCGATACCAGAAACCAATGCAAGTCAATGGGACACAAATTTCGGAATGAAAATAAACCCTTTCTTTCCTTGTAGGTTAATTCTATATGAAGGAAAACAACTAAGAATAATGTAGAATGTATTGGGGAGGTGAAGGAGGCATTAAAGGCATAGAGGTTTAGCCCAATCAAATGGAATAGCAGAAATTAAATTTTTTTTAAGACGTTCGGAGTTACAAAGATATTGACTATGTTAAGCTTTTTTAAATTTTGTCAGATATTTATGTTTCACTACTTCCATGCTCTTCACCTTCTTTTTTACTTCTCCCACACTTTCTCCTTCATCATCCTCAGCAGCAGCATCTTTTTCATCAACTTCTTCTTCAACTTATTCATCTTCTTCACCTTCTTACTATCATTCTTTTTTTACATTCTTCATATTCTTCTTATTCAACTATTATTCTTCTTCATATTCTACTTCTTCAACTTCTTCATATTCTTTTTCTTCATCATATTCTTATTTGTGGCAGGCATTCCTGTAGTTATTATCTATAAAAGTTTGAAGGTTACACCTTCCTTTCTGCCTGTCACAAAAGATTTACAACAGGATTTGTCCGCGTTCAGTTTCGCCTGCAGCAGCAGGTATTTTCCAGGGGCACCATGAGGAGGAACGGATTCACCCCCATACACTGCTTAGTCTTCTTCTGCTTATAATATAGATAATATCTTTTGCTCTGTTTTTTAGTCTTATGCTTAATGTTCTTCTGCTTATTGTTCTGCAGCTTCTTGTTCTTCTGCTTCTTGGTCTTCTGTCTCTTGCTCTTCTGTATCTTGGTGGTTGTTTTCTTGTTCTTTGTCCTCTTGGTCATCTTTGTCAGGGTCATCTTCTTGGTATTCTTTGAGGTGGTCTTCAGGTTCATCATCTTCAGGGTTGTCGTCTTCTTCAAGGTGGTCTTCAGGGTCGTCGTCTTCAGGGTCGTCATCTTCGGGGTCATCGTCTTCTTCAGGGTGGCCTTCAGGGTCATCGTCTTCAGGGTCGTCGTCTTCTTTGGGGTGGTCTTCTGGATCGCCGTCTTCAGGGTTGACGTCTTCTTCAGCGTGGTCTTTAGGGTTGTCATCTTCGAGGTCGTCTTCTTCTTCGGGGTGGTCTTCAGGGTAGTCGTCTTCAGGGTCATCGTCTTTGGAGTCATCATCTTCTTTGGGGTGGTCTTCATGGTCGTCGTCTTCAGGGTTGGCGTCTTCGGGGTCATCTTCTTCGGGGTGGTCTTCAGGGTTGTCATCTTCAGGATCATCTTCTTCTTCGGGGTGGTCTTCAAGGTCTTTGTCTTCAGGGTCATCGTCTTTGGGGTCATCGTCTTCTTCAGAATGGTCTTCAGGGTCGTTGTCTTCGGGGTCGTCGTCTTCTTTGGGGTGGTCTTCAGGGCCGTCGTCTTCGGGGTCGTCGTCTTCTTTGGGATAGTCTTCAGGGTCATCGTCTTCGGGGTCATTGTCTTCTTCGGGGTGGTCTTCAGGGTCATCGTCTTCAGGGTCGTCATCTTCGGGGTCGTCGTCTTCTTCGGGGTGGTCTTCAAGGTTGTCATCTTTAGGGTCGTCATCTTCGGGATCGTCGTCTTCTTTGGGGTGGTCTTCAGGGTCATCTTCAGGGTTGTCATCTTCGGGGTCATCGTCTTTTTCGGGGTGGTCTTCAGGGTTGTCATCTTTAGGGTCGTCGTTAGGGAGATCCAGAGTGATTATCAAAAACCATTTCAAAAAGCTTGAACTTGGAAATGTAGCAGAAGGTACAAGAAAGCTGAGGAACTGCCGAGAACCAGCTGACGGTACTGGAACTCGGATGGGTAGCAGAAGGTACAAGAGCCAATGGAACTACCGAGGACCAGCTGATGGTACTGGAACCCGGTTACTAAGCAGGAGGTACCTGTGCCAGAAAGCACTACCAAGGACCAGCAGACGTTGGTGGAACTCAGATACCGAGAAGGAGGCAGCTAATCCAAAGGCACTGCCTGGAACCAGCTGATGTTACTGGAACCCAGGTGTTCTGTTTGCTAATGACAGGTGTTATGAAGGATATCCAGAAACACAGTGTGCTTAGCAATCAGAGCGCACACAGTGATCTGACAAATACCCAAAAATACAAGAACGAGCTCTGAGACGTGGAAACTCTGTAGACTGCACACCTGATCCTATCCTAAACACAACTAAAAGCGGCTGTGGATTGCGCCTAACAACTACCTAGGCAACTCGGCACAGCCTAAGAAACTAGCTAGCCTGAAGATAGAAAAATAGGCCTGACTTGCCCCAGAGAAATTCCCCAAAGGAAAAGGCAGCCCCCCACATATAATGACTGTGAGTAAGATGAAAAGACAAA
The DNA here is from genome assembly GCF_032444005.1 of Ranitomeya imitator. Lineage (NCBI taxonomy): Eukaryota > Metazoa > Chordata > Amphibia > Anura > Dendrobatidae > Ranitomeya > Ranitomeya imitator. The sequence continues at coordinate 354,036,198 of NC_091287.1, forward strand.
ACGTAGGGATGAAATAGATTCAGCAAAGTGGGGCCCGATATTCTAGGACAGAGCGAGGACAGTAAAGCGAACTTTGCAGTCTACAAAAAACCCTAAAGCAAAACCACGCAAAGGGGGCAAAAAAACCCACCGTGCCGAACTAACGGCACGGCGGTACACCCTTTGCGTCTCAGAGCTTCCAGCAAAACAAAAGACAAGCTGGACAGAAAAAAAGCAACAAAAAAGCAAAAAGCACTTAGCTATACAGAGCAGCAGGTCACAGGAACAATCAGGAGAAGCTCAGATCCAACACTGAAACATTGACAAGGAGCAAGGATAGCAGCATCAGGCGGAGTTAAGTAATGAAGCAGTTAATGAGCTCACCAGAACACCTGAGGGAGGAAGCTCAGAAGCTGCAGTACCACTTGTGACCACAGGAGTGAATTCAGCCACAGAATTCACAACAGTACCCCCCCCTTGAGGAGGGGTCACCGAACCCTCACCAGAGCCTCCAGGCCGACCAGGATGAGCCGCATGAAAGGCACGAACAAGATCGGAAGCATGAACATCAGAGGCAAAAACCCAGGAATTATCTTCCTGAGCATAACCCTTCCATTTAACCAGATACTGGAGTTTCCGTCTAGAAACACGAGAATCCAAAATCTTCTCCACAATATACTCCAATTCCCCCTCCACCAAAACCGGGGCAGGAGGCTCAACAGATGGAACCATAGGTGCCACGTATCTCCGCAACAACGACCTATGGAATACATTATGTATGGAAAAGGAGTCTGGGAGGGTCAAACGAAAAGACACAGGATTGAGAACCTCAGAAATCCTATACGGACCAATAAAACGAGGTTTAAATTTAGGAGAGGAAACCTTCATAGGAATATGATGAGAAGATAACCAAACCAGATCCCCAACACGAAGTCGGGGACCCACACGGCGTCTGCGATTAGCGAAAAGTTGAGCTTTCTCCTGGGACAAGATCAAATTGTCCACTACCTGAGTCCAGATCTGCTGCAACCTATCCACCACAGAATCCACACCAGGACAGTCCGAAGACTCAACCTGTCCTGAAGAGAAACGAGGATGGAACCCAGAATTGCAAAAAAATGGAGAAACCAAGGTAGCCGAGCTGGCCCGATTATTAAGGGCGAACTCAGCCAACGGCAAAAAGGACACCCAGTCATCCTGGTCTGCAGAAACAAAACATCTCAGATATGTTTCCAAGGTCTGATTGGTTCGTTCGGTCTGGCCATTAGTCTGAGGATGGAAAGCCGAGGAAAAGGATAGGTCAATGCCCATCCTACCACAAAAGGCTCGCCAAAACCTTGAAACAAACTGGGAACCTCTGTCAGAAACAATATTCTCAGGAATGCCATGCAACCGAACCACATGCTGAAAGAACAAAGGTACCAAATCAGAGGAGGAAGGCAATTTAGCCAAGGGCACCAGATGGACCATTTTAGAAAAGCGATCACAGACCACCCAAATGACTGACATCTTTTGAGAAACGGGAAGGTCAGAAATGAAATCCATCGAAATATGTGTCCAAGGCCTCTTTGGGACCGGCAAGGGCAAAAGCAACCCACTGGCACCAGAACAGCAGGGCTTAGCCCTAGCACAAATCCCACAGGACTGCACAAAAGTACGTACATCCCGTGACAGAGATGGCCACCAGAAGGATCTAGCCACTAACTCTCTGGTACCAAAGATTCCAGGATGACCAGCCAACACCGAACAATGAAGTTCAGAGATAAGTTTATTAGTCCACCTATCAGGGACGAACAGTTTCTCTGCTGGACAACGATCAGGTTTATTCGCCTGAAATTTTTGCAGCACCCGCCGCAAATCAGGGGAGATGGCAGACACAATGACTCCTTCCTTGAGGATACCCGCTGGCTCAGATAAACCCGGAGAGTCGGGCACAAAACTCCTAGACAGAGCATCCGCCTTCACATTTTTAGAGCCCGGAAGGTACGAAATCACAAAGTCGAAGCGGGCAAAAAATAACGACCAACGGGCCTGTCTAGGATTCAAGCGCTTGGCAGACTCGAGATAAGTCAAGTTCTTATGATCAGTCAATACCACCACGCGATGCTTAGCTCCTTCAAGCCAATGACGCCACTCCTCGAATGCCCACTTCATGGCCAGCAACTCTCGATTGCCCACATCATAATTACGCTCAGCGGGCGAAAACTTCCTGGAAAAGAAAGCACATGGTTTCATCACTGAGCAATCAGAACCTCTCTGTGACAAAACCGCCCCTGCTCCAATCTCAGAAGCATCAACCTCGACCTGGAACGGAAGAGAAACATCTGGCTGACACAACACAGGGGCAGAACAAAAACGACGCTTCAACTCCTGAAAAGCTTCCACAGCAGCAGAAGACCAATTAACCAAATCAGCACCCTTCTTGGTCAAATCGGTCAATGGTTTGGCAATGCTAGAAAAATTACAGATGAAGCGACGATAAAAAGTAGCAAAGCCCAGGAACTTGGACCACAGGAGTGAATTCAGCCACAGAATTCACAACACCCAGGGGGACATATTCAAGATTGACTTCCAAAGAACCAGCTAATGGTACAGGAACTCAGATAGGCAGCAGAAGGTACACATGAAAAAAAGTTGCAAGGCCGCGAGCCGGCTGGAGTTACCGAAACCCACAGTCCTACAGGGGGTGCTTGTCCTATTGGAACTACAGAACCAGCCTTTATTGCCAGATCCCGCAGCCCACATAGGAAGCACCTAAACTGCAGGAACCATAGAGTCAGCTAACCCGACTGCAATACGACAGGACAATGTATTGGAGGCAAAGTGACATTGACACTACCCAGAAACAGCTGACGTGCTGGAACCAGGCTGGGCAGGAGGGAGTACCATGCCAAAGACACTGCCGAGAACCAGTTGGCAGTACTGGAACCCGGATGGGTAGCAGAAGGTACAAGAGCCAAAGGAACTACCGAGGACCAGCTGATGGTACTGGAACCCGGTTACTAAGTAGGAGGTACCTGTGCCAGAAAGCACTACCAAGGACCAGTAGACATTGGTGGAACTCGGATACCGAGAAGGAGGCATCTAAACCAAAGGCACTGCCTGGAACCAGCTGATGTTACTGGAACCCAGGGGGACATATTCAAGATTGACTTCCAAAGAACCAGCTAATGGTACAGGAACTCAGATAGGTAGCAGAAGGTACACATGAAAAAAAAAGTTGCAAGACCGCGAGCCGGACAGAGTTACCAAAACCCACAGTCCTACAGGGGGTGCTTGTCCTATTGGCACTACGGAACCAGGCTTCATTGCCAGATTCCGCAGCCCACATAGGAAGCACCTAAACTGCAGGCTGTAACAACTCTGCTGGCATCACGGCATGGCCTCTCATCTCTCACACTATCTTACCCACTGCTCCAGGCCATGATGTGGATTCTGTTTCTTGCCAGCTCCATATTCTGTTCCTCTGCTCTCTGCATGCTTCCTGGCTGTGTGTATAAGGGGGAGGCGCCTGAACTCTCTGGTTCTTATAGGAATCAGGTGCACCTGTCTAATCTGTTCCTGACCAATTACCAAGAGGCCTCCAGTATTTAGTGCAGCTCCACCCAGTGGACTGGGCCTGTGCAATGTGTTAGCTCAGTTTGTGCTTAGCTTCTGAGTTTGCCAGGCCTTGCTCTGTGTTACTCCCTCTCTAGAGGCTTTTCTCCTTGCCTTGATCTTGTTTCTGCCCTCCAGGAGGCAGAATATCCTGGTCCCCTAGTCTTTGTTCTTGTTTCTTGTCTTGTTCCATTTCCTTGTCTGAACTTAGTCTTATCTCGGTCTCCTTGTCTGTGGCTTCCTTCCCTGTTGTGTCTTTCCTTGTGTTCTCAGTCTGCTTATGCTCTGCACTCTTGCGGCTCTGCCTGCTCTGTACCTTTGTGGCTTTAGCTCTGCTCCACACTCCTGCGGTTCTACTCTGCTTAGCTTCTGCTGCTGCAGTAATCTCTTGCTGCAGATCCTCTCCACATTCATTGCGGTTCTGCTCTGCTTTTCTGCTGCAGAAATCTCTTGCTGCAGCTCCTCTCCACATTCCTTGAGGCTCCGCTCTGCTTAGCTTCTGCTGCTGCAGTAATCTCTTGCTGCAGCGCCTCTCCACATTCCTTGTGGCTCCGCTCTGCTTAGCTTCAACTGCTGCAGTAATCTCTTGCTGCAGCGCCTCTCCACATTCCTTGTGGCTCTCCTCTGCTTAGCTTCTGCAGTAATCTCTTGCTGCAGCTCCTCTCTGCATTCCTTGCAGTTCTGCTTTGCCCCTGCAGTAATCTCTTGCTGCAGCTCCTCTCCGCATTCCTTGCAGTTCTGCTCTGCTTTGCTGCTGCAGAAACCTCTTGCTGCAGCTCCTCTCCACATTCTTTGTGGCTCCGCTCTGCTACTGCAGTAATCTCTTGCTTCAGCTCCTCTCCACATTCCTTACAGTTCTGCTGTGCTTAGCTTTTGTTGCTACGCTATCTCTTGCTGCTCTTCCACTCCTATCTGCAGCCTTGCAGTTCTCTTCTAGTGTGACCAGGTCCATACCTGTTCCTTCATTCTCCTTTCCTTCTGGCTTGTTTCTGTACCTGCATCTCCTGTGTGAACAGGTCCCAACCTGTTAGTTCATACTTCTTTCCTTTCTGCTTGTTTCCTTACCTCCACCTCCAGTGTGAACAGGTCCCTACCTGTACCTTCATACACCACACCAACCAGCCCTGTGTTCTCTGCTGTGTCTCTGCCAGCCCTGTGTTCTCTGCCGTGTCTATGCCAGCCCTGTGCTCTGCTGTGTCTCTGCCAGCCCTGTGCTCTCTGCTGTCTCTGCCAGCCCTGTATTCTCTGCCATGCCTGCCAGCCCTGTGTTCTCTGTCGTGCCTGCCAGTCCTGTGTTCTCTGCCGTGCCTGCCAGCCCTGTGTTCTCTGCCATGTCTCTGCCAGCCCTGTGTCTCATCCGTGCCAGCCTACTCGTCTGAGTTTCAGCCGTTCTCTTCTGCCAGTTTTGCCTGATACCCGCACCTGTCCTAGTGTTCCTGTTCTCCAAGTGGGATCAGCAGCCACAGCCGGACACAAACTTGGAGTAGCACCTGGCAGCTGCCTACTGCTCAAGCCTGACCTCACCATCAGAGGCTCCAGTGAAAACCCAGGCAGCTGTCATAGTCACGCCCCTTCCAGGGTAGTCTGGTTTGTGGCACAGAGGGGCCACAAACCCCCCGAGCTCACGCCCACCAGTCAGGGCGTGAGCATGTCAAAGGCACTATTGAGTCAGCTAACCCGACCGCAACACGACAGGACAACGTATTGGAGGCAAAGTGACGTTGACACTAACCGGAAACAGCTGGCGTGCTGAACCAGGCTGGGCAGGAGGGAGTACTCGTGCCAAAGACATTGCCGATAACCAGCTGGCGGTGCTGGAGCCCAGGGTAAATACTAGAAACAGAGTGGAGGCAGAGGCCTAATTGGAGCAAGTTTAAAATTAGTAGTAGTGGGAATGTGGACAGAGCAGGAGAAATTGCCAGACACACAGCAGGGGATCAGCTGACGTTACTGAACACCAATAACACTGGAGCATGTGTTGACTGTACAGACGGCACTTCTGAGCAGCAACTGGCGGTGTTGGTGCCCAGGATAAATACTAGAAACAGAGTGGAGGCAGAGGCCTAATTGGAGCAAGTTTAAAATCATTAGTAGTGTGAAAGTGGACAGAGCAGGAGAAATTGCTGGACACACAGCAGGGGATCAGCTGACGTTACTGAACCCCAATAACACAGGAGCAAGTGTTGACTGTGCAGATGGCACTTCTGAGCAGCAACTGGCGGTGTTGGTGCCCAGGGTAAATACTAGAAACAGAGTGGAGGCAGAGGCCTACTTGGAGCAAGTTTAAAATCATTAGTAGTGTGAATGTGGACAGAGCAGGAGAAATTGCTGGACACACAGCAGGGGATCAGCTGACGCTATTGAACCCCAATAACACTGGAGCATGTGTTGACTGTGCAGACGGCACTTCTGAGCAGCAACTGGCGGTGTTGGAGCCCAGGGTGAATACTAGAAACAGAGTGGAGGCAGAGGCCTAATTGGAGCAAGTTTAAAATCATTAGTAGTGTGAATGTGGACAGAGCAGGAGAAATTGCCGGAGACACAGCAAGGGATCAGCTGACGTTACTGAACCCCAATAACACTGGAGCATGTGTTGACTGTGCAGACGGCACTTCTGAGCAGCAACTACCGGTGTTGGAGCCTAGAGATTACAGTTCAGGTGGCAGAAACATGAACACAACAGGAGACCTGGATACTGTTGCCAACCAATTAATTAATCTGGAAGAAGACTGGCAAAGTGAGATCCAGGCCTTGTTCATTTTCAGAAAAGTAAGCTGGTCAATGTTATTGGAGGATAGTCGCATGCAACGGTCTGTTAGTACACCAACTGCGGCACTAAAGATGCGTTCCGATAATACACTAGCAGCTGGGCAAGCCAGCACCCCCAATGCATACTGGCTAAGCTCTGGCCATGTATCCAGCTTAGAGACCCAAAACTTAAAGGGGAAGAGCTGTCTTGGAGTACACTGAGAGGGCAAGACATGTAGTCTGTCACCATCTGACAGAAACGTTGCCTCCCGCTGACTGGAGCCATCTGTGATGGTATAGACGTTTGTGGCGGGGACACAAAACTTTGTCACATTTGAGCCATACTGGTCTTGCCTTGTGCTGAGGCACTGCTTCTGCTCCCTCTTTGTGCAGAACTTCCTCCACTGCCTCGACACACTGAGCTGCTTTGTAAAGCACTAGCAACACTGCTCTCGGGTGGAATGGAGAACATCATGGAATGCACCAGTGCGTCTTGGTACTCCCGCATTTTACGCTCCCGGTTCAACGGTGTTATGAGGCTTTGTAAATTGTCCCGGTACCGAGGATCTAGGAGGGTGTACATCCAATAATCAGCCGTGTTGAGAATGTGGGCAATGCGGCAGTCATTTCTCAGGCACTGCAGCATGAACTCAACAATGTCCTGCAGCCTGCCAACTCCCCAAGAAATGCTGTCCCCTGCTTGAGGCATGATCTCTCCCTGCTCTGCATCACCCCACCCTCGCTCTACATACTGACATCTATAGCATTGTGTACCTCCCTCCTCTGTCTTTCTCCTCCATTGGCTCCTCCTCATCCTCCTTACAAAGGGTCCCCGGCCTAGGCCTTTGTGAGGAACCACATTGCACAGACTGTCCAGAAGCAGATGGCATTTGTGACTCCTCATCCTCCACCTCTTCCACAACCTTCTCCCTTAGTGCTTGCAGTGTTTTTTCAAGCAGGCAGATAAGGGGGACAGTCATGCCGACTAGTGCATCATCTGCACTCGCCATCCACGTGGAATCATCGAATGCACGCAAAACGTGGCAGATGTCCTTCATAGAGGCCCACTCAGTGGTGGTGAAGTGTGAACGGTGCGCAGTGAGACTTATTTGCGTCTTATGCAGCTGGTACTCCATTACTGCTTCCTGCTACTCACACAACTTCTCCAACATATGTAACGTTGAATTCCACCTGGTGGGTAGGTCACATATGATGCGATGTTCCGGAAGGCGGAATCGGTGCTGCAGAGCTGCAATGCGCGATCTTGCCATGCTGGAATGCCGCAAGTGAGCGCACTCTATGCGGACCTTGTGCAGCAGTGCATCAAGATCCGGATAGTCCCTCAAAAAACTCTGCACGACCAATTTGAGCACATGTGCCAGACATGGGATGTGAGTGAGGTTGCCTAGGCCCAGAGCTGCCACCAGATTTCGGCCATTGTCACACACTACCATGCCTGGCTGGAGATTCGCTGGCACAAACCACACATGTCTCTCTGCTGCTTGATGGCATTCCAGAGCTCCTGCGCTGTGTGGCTTCGATTCCCCAAAGAAATTAATTTCAATACAGCCTGTTGAAGTTTGGCCATGGCTGTGCTCATATCGGTCGTAACAGGTAAGCGTTCACGGGTCCATGTGGAGGTAGATCGTGATGGCTCCTGCAGCGCTGATTTAGAAGAACTGGAGTATGAGGAGGAGTCAATGTGTACAGACTGGATTCCTGCAATCCTTGGAGTTGGCAGAACACTTACAGCGCCACTCTTAAGATCTGTACCCAGCTCCACAACATTTACCCTATGGGCATTGAGGGAAAGGTATCGTCCCTGCCCGTGCTTACTGGTCCACGTATCGGTGGTCAGGTGGACCTTGCTACTGATGGTGTTTAGTAGCACATGTTTAATTTTTCCATTCACATGCTTTTGCAGGGCAGGGACGGCTTGCCTGCTGAAATAAAAGTGGCTGGGCACATTGTATTGTGGGACTGCCAATGCCATGAAGTTACGGAAGGTGTCAGTCTCCACCAGCCTGAATGATAGCATTTCAAGGGACAGTAGTTTTACAATGCCAGCATTCAGAGCCTGTGCTCAGGGGTGGTTTGCCGAGTATGGGCGCCTTTTTTCCCATGCCTGTGCTACCGATGGCTGTAGACTGGCCTGAGAGTGTGAGGATGACAGGGAACGTGGTGCTGTGGGTGGAATGACACTGTGTCTCTGTACAACAGTGCCAGAGGTTCTTCCAAGGCGATCTTGAGAGGAAGCCGAACCAGCTGTGTGTGAGCTGGAGGAAGAGGCTACAACACGAGCTGAAGAGGTGGTAGGTGGCGCTGTAGGTTGGCCTAGGTCTGCAGTGTGTCTTTGTAACTCCACCACGTGCTTGGTATACACATGATTCCACAAATTTGTGGTATTGAGGTTGCTGACACTTTTCCCTCTTTTTATTTTCTGATTAAACAGCTTGTATTTGATAAAGCAAATGTAATCCGCAACTGTGCAAAAAAGGACCAGGCACTGAAAGTCTTGGGAGCGCCCATTTTGGGTTTTGGAAGATGCATGCTCCTAATGGGTGCCGAAGTGGAGGCTACAGGCAACTGAGTCTGCCCCCTCGCTCTCCCTCCTTTTTGGCCATTTGGGGAATCTCTTCCTCAGAGCTATTCCCACCACCTTCCTGTACCTCATGATATGATGGGTCAACGACCTCATCATCTACTCTACCCTCTTCCACCAACTGCTTCTCCTGGGTAGTCTCGACAGCACAGTATGCACCAGATAGTGGCACCTGAGTCTCATCATCAGATGCGTACTGAGGTGTGCTGACCATAGGCACTGGCCCACCGCCTCTTCAGATTCAGAGAGACAAAGCTGTTGTGCATCACTGCATACTACCTCTTCTTCAACTTCTAGAATGCTGCTTGGCTGGCCCCCTCTTTCCAAGCCAAGAGATTCAGAGAACAGAAGTAGAGAGGTCTCCTGTCCAGGGCTCTCTGACTGCGTGGGCAATTTGACAGGTGGTGAAGAGACTGATGGGTGCTCTTCAGTGCTCAGGACCTGAGAGGATCTGGAAATAATTGAAGTCGATGCGTTAGCTGCCATCCATCCGACAATGGCTTCAATTTGTTCCACCTGCAGCAGCCTCCTACAAAGCTGCGCATAAAGGACTGTTCCCTGGTAAAACTGGGGATGCTGAGTCACTGGTGCCCTCGGCAGGCACAGAATTTCCATGTCCTCTCACTGCAGAAACTCCACTTCCACGACCACGTGCCTTACTCCCTGCCTTCTTCATCTTGGTAGACTGATAAAGATAGGCAGAAATGTACTAAGGGCTTAGTGTGCTTATTCCTGAACAGCTGCTAACAGTTATAAGAAACACTAATTTTATAAAGTGTGGACTAGACTTTAATATGAGCTAATGTGGCCTACACAACTGTAAAGTGGAGTGTTTGGTGAACTTTATTTCCTTTTTTTTTCACAAAAAGACACTGGATGTGCCCAAAGATGTAAAACCAATAGTATCACAAACTGTTTGTAGCTATTACAATGCAGGAAGGTAACCTACAATGCAATAGATGAGGCTCCAAAAAATAGGCTAATACTAATCTGGCTGGGGCTGCAGGGCACAAGCCAGCAGAAAGGCTCCTCTATTTACTCCTATATAGTGTTTGCAAGCAATCTAGCTGGATACGGATGGAACCACACTAATATGAGAAATAAGGAAAAATGAGCTGCAATAATGCAAAAAAGGACAATGTATGAGGCAGTGATGCACACTGAGCCGACTACAACCGGAGGTGGCTGCAGAACACACTACAACGTGAGCTGCACTCACACAAAGAGACCTCGCAGACAGCCGTGAACAGTGCAGAGAACTGAGCACTAGCGCTGCAAGGTCCTAGCCTTTATCAGTGGCAGCCTGCTGCATCCTGCTAAGTGTGCATTTGTCATCAGACAGGGTTTTGGGAAGGCCGTATCTCATGGTATGTATTTTTTCTGAGTTTTTTCTATGTGAGCTGTTTTTTGATATTAGTGGTAGGACCCACAATATTATGAGGACCCTTGACGTTGGGTTGCGGGCTTACTTTATTTTGGCCAAAATATTAAACCAATACCTCATATAGTGTATGCGTTTATCATATGCATACATTTTTTTGCACTATATCATATCCTTTTTTGCAGGATGTGGCCAGGCCTCTTTATGTTGGTTAGGTTTTTCTGGGGCGTCTGTCACTGTGTGCTGCATATTATAGTGCTGGGCAGCCCAGCTGTTAATACAAGGGGTGTCATTAATAGGTTGCATACCAGACACTGTGCACGACACTTATCAGTGTGACTGGCGTCCTATGTGAGTTATATCATTGTGCATTTTTTCTACTAGGCAGCCAACCCCTGCAATGTTTGGTTGGTGTGGGGGTGGCTGTTTTTGTCAAGTAGTTTGCACCTGTGCCGCCCCTGGCCTTTGTCAGTGAAGGCCTGCTGCATCCTGCTAAGTGTGCATTTGTCATCAGACAGGGTTTTGGGAAGGCCATATCTCATGGTATGTATTTTTTCTGAGTTTTTTCTATGTGATATGTTAAAAAGTGGGCCCAATACTGACCCCGTGGCACCCCACTGCTAACCGTGACCCAGTTCGAGTGTGTTCCATTAATAACCACCCTTTGTTTCCTATCTCTGAGCCAGCTCTTAACCCACTTACACATATTTTCCCCTATCCCCATTATTCTCATTTTATGTATTATTATTATTATTATTTATTATTATAGCGCCATTTATTCCATGGCGCTTTACATGTGAGGAGGGGTATACATAATAAAACAAGTACAATAATCTTGAACAATACAAGTCACAACTGGTACAGGAGGAGAGGACCCTGCCCGCGAGGGCTCACAATCGTATCAACGTTTAGTGTGGCACCATATCAAAAGCTTTTGAAAAGTCCATATACACTACATCCACTGGGTTCCCTTGGTCCAGTCCGGAACAGACCTCTTCATAGAAGCTGATCAGATTAGTCTGACATGAACTGTCCCTCGTAAACCCATGTTGATATTGGGTCATGAGGTTATTCCTCCTCAGATACTCCAGCATAGCATCTCTTAGAATACCCTCCAGGATTTTACCCACAGTAGAGGTTAAGCTCACTGGCCTATAATTTCCAAGTTCAGTTTTTGTCCCCTTTTTGAATATTGGCACCACATTTGCTATACGCCAGTCCTGTGGTACAGACTATGTTATTATGGAATCTTTAAAGATTAAAAATAATGGTCTATCAATGGCTGTACTTAATTCCTGCAGTACTCGAGGGTGTATCCCATCTGAGCCCGGAGATTTGTCAATTTTAGTGATTTTTAGACGCCGCCGTACTTCCTACTGTGTTAAGCAGGTGACATTTAATGGGGAATTTTTGTTATCACTAGTCATTTTGTCTGCCATGGAATTTTCTGGTGTTCTGATTATTTTTATCATTATGCCATTTACCTATTGGATAAATTCATTTTTTTTTATCGAGCAGACTTTTCTGAATGATATCAAATATGTATTTTTTTATTTTTTTATTTTTAATTACTGAAATGGTGGGTGATTTGAACTTTTTTGTTTCTCTTTAATTTTATAAAAACTTTTTTTTTTACTTTTCACAGTGTCCAACTTGAACCTGCAATCGTCTATTCGTTTTTGTGCTATATACAGCAATGACAAAGGATTTATGTACGTAGGCTGTTTTTTGCAGGAGTATCATGATGACAGACACAGGGGTCTTCAGCACACCCCTGGCTATAAGGCGAGCGTCACACATAGCGTATGAAAATACGGTCCGTTATTTACCCCTATACAATGTGTAGACATTTATTTTAGCTATTCTATTCTAACCTGCCAGTGTGATTTTACTGTACACCGCGCTGCATTGCCGGCTTTTCGCTAGAACACCGCTGCGTAGTTCTCGCAAGTCACACTGTTGGTCCGTGTGTAATCCGTATTTTTCTCACCCCATAGACTTTCATTGGCGTATTTTTTGCGCAATACGGTGACAAACGCAGCATGCTGTGATTTTCTACGGCCGTTGAAGAACGTATAATACGGATCAGTAAAATACGGCAGATAGGAGCTGGGCCATAGCGAATCATTGTGCCGTATGCAATCTGTATTTTCTGCGCCTCTTATACGTCCATAAAACTCACTGGTGTGACGCCGGCGTTATGGCAAAACCTTGGATTCCTTGAGCACGTCACAGGAATGCCGATGAGGAAATAAAATGGCATGTCCCCCTCCGGTGTGCATTAAATGCCTCTGTTGCAGATTGACAGCACCATTTAACCCCTTAGTGACAGAGCCAATTTGGTACTTAATGACCGAGCCAATTTTTGCAATTCTGACCACTGTCACTTTATGAGGTTATAACTCTGGAACTCTTCAACGGATCCCGCTGATTCTGAGATTATTTTTTCGTGACATATTGTACTTCATGATAGTGGTAACATTTCTTCGATATTACTTGCGATTATTTATGAAAAAAACGGAAATATGGCGAAAATTTTTAAAATTTTGCAATTTTCAAACTTTGTATTTTTATGCCCTTAAATCAGAGAGATATGTCACGAAAAATAGTTAATAAATAACATTTCCCACATGTCTACTTTACATCAGCACAATTTTGGAAACAAAATTTTTTTTTGTTAGGGAGTTATAAGGGTTAAAAGTTGACCAGCAATTTCTCATTTTTACAACACCATTTTTTTTTAGGGACCACATCACATTTGAAGTCATTTTGAGGGGTCTATATGATAGAAAATAATGAAGTGTGACACCATTCTAAAAACTACACCCCTCAAGGTTCTCAAAACCACATTCAAGAAGTTTATTAACCCTTTACGTGCTTCACAGGAACTGAAACAATGTGGAAGGAAAAAATGAACATTTAACTTTTTTTTGCAAACTTCTTAATTCAGAACCATTTTTTTTATTTTCACAAGTGTAAAAACAGAAATGTAACCATAAATTTTGTTATGCAATTTCTCCTGAATACGCCAATACCCCATATGTGGGGGTAAACCACTGTTAGGGCGCACCGCAGAACTTAGAAGTGAAGGAGCGCCGTTTGACTTTTTCAATGCAGAATTGGCTGGAATTGAGATCGGACGCCATGTCACGTTTAGAGAGCCCCTGATGTGCCTAAACAGTGGAAACCCCCCACAAGTGACACCATTTTGGAAACTAGACCCCTTAAGGAACTTATCTAGATGTGTGGCGAGCACTTTGAACCCCCAAGTGCTTCACAGAAGTTTATAACGTAGAGCCGTGAAAATAAAAAAATCGCTTTTGTTTACACAAAAATGATCTTTTTGCCCACAAATTCTTATTTTCACAAGGGTAACAGGAGAAATTAGACCACAAAAGTTGTTGTGCGATTTCTCCTGAATACGTCGATACCCCATATGTGAGGGTAAACCACTGTTTGGGCGCACCGCAGAGCTTGGAAGTGAAGGAGCGCCGTTTTACTTTTTCAATGTAGAATTGGCTGGAATTGAGATTGGACGCCATGTCGCGTTTGGAGAGCCCCTGATGTGCCTAAACAGTGGAAACCCCCCACAAGTGACACCATTTTGGAAACTAGACCCCCCATGGAACTTATCTAGATGTGTGGTGAGAACCTTGAATGCCCAAGTGCTTCACAGAAGTTTATAATGCAGAGCCGTGAAAATAAAAAATATTTTTTTTTTCCACAAAAAAGATATTGTAGCCCCCAAGTTTTTATTTTTACAAGGGTAACAAGAGAAATTGGACCCCAAAAGTTGTTGTCCAATTTGTCTTGAGTATGCTGGTACCCCATATGTGGGGGTAAACCACTGTTTGGGCGCACGGCAGAGCTCGGAAGGAAGGAGCGCCGTTTTGGAATGCAGACTTTGATAGAATGGTCTGCGGGTATTATGTTGCATTTGCAGAGCCCCTGATGTACCTAACCAGTAGAAACCCTCCACAAGTGACCCCATTTTGGAAACTAGACCCCCCAAGGAACTTATCTAGATGTGTGTTGAGAACTTTGAATGCCCAAGTGCTTCACAGAAGTTTAGAATGCAGAGTCGTGAAAATAAAAAATATTTTTTTTTTCACAAAAAAGATTTTGTAGCCCCCAAGTTTTTATTTTCACAAGGGTAACAGGAGAAATTGGACTGCAATAGTTGTTGTCCAATTTATCCCGAGTACGCTGATGTGCCATATGTGGGGGTAAACCACTGTTTGGGCGCACGGCAGAGCTCGGAAGGGAAGGAGCGCCTTTTTGGAATGCAGACTTTGATAGAATGGTCTGTGGGCATTATGTTGCGATTGCAGAGCCCCTGATATACCTAAACTGTAGTAACCCCCCACAAGTGACCCCATTTTGGAAACTAGACCCCCCAAGGAACTTATCTAGATGTGTGGTGAGAACTTTGAATGCCCAAGTGCTTCACAGAAGTTTAGAATGCAGAGTCGTGAAAATAAAAAATATTTTTTTTTTTCACAAAAAAGATTTTGTAGCCCCCAAGTTTTTATTTTCACAAGGGTAACAAGAGAAATTGGACCCCAGAAGTTGTTGTCCAATTTATCCCGAGTACGCTGATGCCCCATATGTGGGGGTAACCCACTGTTTGGGCGCACGGCAGAGCTCAGAAGGGAGGGAGCACCATTTGACTTTTTGAGCGCAAAATTGGCTGTCGTGTTTGGAGACCCCCTGATGTACCTAAACAGTGGAAACCCCCCAATTCTAGCTCCAACCCCTAACCCTAATCCCAACCTGATCCATAATCCTAATCACTAACCCTAACCATAATCACAACCCTTACCCCAAAACAACCCTAATGTCAACCCTAACCATAACCCTAATCAAAACCCTAAATCCAACACACCCCTAATCCTAATCTCAACCCTAACCTCAAACCTAACCCTAATCCCAATACACCCCTAATCACAACCCTAACCTTAACCCTAATCCCAAACCTAACCCTAATCCCAAGCGTAACCCTAATGCCAACTCTAACCCTAATACCAACCCTAATCCAAACCCTAAACCTAATCCCAGCTCTAACCCTAACTTTAGACCCAACCCTAGCCCTAACTTTAGCCCCAACCCTAACCCTAGCCCTAGGGCTACTTTCACACTTGCGTTGTTTGGCATTCCGTCGCAATCCGTCGTTTTGGACAAGAAACGGATCCTGCAAATGTGCCCGCAGGATGCGTTTTTTGCCCATAGTATTGCCGACGGATCGTGACGGATGGCCACACGTCGCGTCCGTCGTGCACTGGATCAGTTGTGTTTTGGCGGAGCGTCGGCACAAAAAAACGTTCAATGAAACGTTTTTTTGTACGTCGCATCCGCCATTTCTGACCGCGCATGCGTGGCCGTAACTCCGCCCCCTCCTCCCCAGGACATAGATTGGGCAGCGGATGCGTTGAAAAACTACAGCTGCTGCCCACGTTGTGCACAATTTTCACAACGTGCGTCGGTATGTCGGGCCGACGCATTGCGACGGCCCCGTACCGACGTAAGTGTGAAAGAAGCCTAACCCTAAATTTAGCCCCAACCCTAACCCTAAATTTAGCCCCAACCCTAACCCTAAATTTAGCCCCAACCCTACCCCTAACCCAACCCTACCCCTAACCCTAACCTAACCCTACCCCTAACCTAACCCTAGCCGTAACCCTACCCCTAACCTAACCCTACCCCTAACCTAACCCTAGCCGTAACCCTACCCCTAACCTAACCCTAGCCCTAACCCTACCCCTACCCTAACCTAACCCTAACCCTAACCCTACCCTACCCCTACCCCTAACCCTACCCCTAACCCTAACCCTACCCTAACCCTACCCCTAACCCTACCCCTAACCCTAACCCTAACCCTACCCCTAACCCTAATTTTAGCCCTAACCGCTGTTCTCCTGCCGGCCGGCAGATGGAGACAGATGGCGGGCGCACTGGGCATGCGTCCGCCATGTTCTGCTGCCGGCGGCCAGGAGGAGCAGCAAGAGGATCCAGGGACCTAGGTGAGTATGCTAGGGTCCCCGAATCCCCCTATTTCTCTGTCCTCTGATGTGCGATCACATCAGAGGACAGAGAATTACACTTTACTTTTTTTTTTTTTTTGCGGTCGCCGGTAAACAGTTAATTACCGGCGATCGCAAAACAGGGGTCGCTAAAACCGACCCCCGATCATGCTCTTTGGGGTCTCGGCTACCCCAGGCAGCCGAGACCCCAAAGATTCTCCCGGTGCCGGCCGGCGGGCGCACTGCGCATGCGCCCGCCATTTTGAAGATGGCGGCGCCCACCGGGAGACACGAGGAGCATCGGGGGAGCTAGGTGAGTATTGGGGGGCCACCTGGGAGCCCTTTTCTCTGTCCTCCGATGTGCGATCACATCGGAGGACAGAGAAATTAAAAAGAGATCGCTTTTTTTTTTTTTTTTTTGCGATCGCCGGTAAACGGTTAATTACCGGCGATCGCAAATGCGGGGAGGGTTAAAACCCCCCCGAATCATGTTCTCTGGGGTCTCGGCTACCCTCGGCAGCCGAGACCCCGGAGAAAATCGGCCTGTGGGGGGCGCTATACACTTTTTCCACAGCGCCGTTAATTAACGGCGCTGTGGTTTAAGTACCCTTAGCGGCCGCCGTTAAAAGGCGTATCGGCGGTCGCTAAGGGGTTAACATGTTAACAGCTGAGGGCGGAGCTTCATTCCAGCTGCAACTTCTAAAAGCAGATAATGGCTGAATACTGCCAATACTGAAGGGAGACGCCTTATGATGGACATAGTATTTCACAAGTTATTAAAGAGGTTGTCCAGTCCAAAATGATTCACCTCCAGCGCATACACTATGTGCTGTGAGGATTGGCCGGTTATATATGCGTTAGGCCGGGGTCACACTAGACCGTAATACGGACGAGTGCAATGCGATAAAAAATTGCATAGCACTCATCCCAATGTTAATCTATGGGGCAGCTCCCATCATCCGATATTTTCTCGGCCGTATTCAGGATCCGAGTGAAATCGCAGCATGCTGCGATTGTCAGCGTTTCTCGGCTGAGAATCGCCAATGAAAGTCTATGGGGGTGAGAAAAAATAGCACAGCACACGGACCATCAGTGTGACTTGCGAGAAATTCTCAGGCATTGGGCAGGTGACAGGAAAGGCACAGCCATTATTTGCTGATTTTGCAAGTGTGTGAGAAAATCTCACCATACGGATGTCACACGGATGTCACACGGATCATTTCATGCGAGAAAATCGCATCCTCGCACTGCACACGGATCACTGTTTTGGTAACATTTGTGCGATTCTCGTCCGTCAAAAACGGACCGTTTTTTTATACGTTGTGTGTGTCCCCGGCCTAATACATACTCCCGGCCAGAGCCCGTTCAGTGGTTACAGCCTCGCTTCATATATTTGTATTGAGCATGGCCACGCCCTGTCCAGTGACATGTCTGTCCAGTGTTTGCGGCCGACTAGTGGGCGAAGCCTCGCTTAACACAAGTCTATGGAAGGAGGCCATGCCCACTAGTCAGGTTCTGGCCAGGTGTATGCACAACGCATGTATCACTGCCAATCCTAGCTCAGAAAATGGCAAATCCTCGCAGAGCACAGTGTGTGCACTAGGGGATTCATAAGTCTACAGTCACGCAGAGTAACTGCAGACCCTTCATTTTGGACCGGACAATCCCTTTAAGATATTAACACTGGAAAGTATAGAAGAAGCTTTGTGATTTATATATTTCTTTATTCATCCATGAAAATCACTAATGACACACTGATGATAAAAAGGAACGCACAGATGACACAATGATGGTTAAAACGAACACACTGATGACACACAGATAGAAAACACTGATGAGACACTGATGAGACACAGATGACACACTGATGACACACTGATGATGACACATTGATGATACACTGATGACACACAGATGACACACAGATGAAACACTGATTACACACTGATGACACACAGATGACACACTGATGAGACACAGATGACACACTGATGACACACTGATGATGACACACTGATGATACACTGATGAGACACAGATGACACAGATGAGACATAGATGAGACACTGATGACACACTGATGAGACACTGATGACACACAGATGAGACACTGATGACACACTGATGACACACTGATGACACACTGATGAGACACTGATGACACACTGATGAGACAGTGATGACACACAGATGAGACACTGATGAGACACTGATGACACACTGATGACACACTGATGACACACTGATGAGACACTGATGACACACTGATGAGACAGTGATGACACACAGATGAGACACTGATGAGACACTGATGACACACTGATGACACACAGATGAGACACTGATGACACACTGATGACACACTGATGAGACACTGATGAGACACTGATGACACACTGATGACACACTGATGAGACAGTGATGACACACAGATGAGACACTGATGAGACACTGATGAGACACTGATGACACACTGATGACACACTGATGAGACAGTGATGACACACAGATGAGACACTGATGAGACACTGATGAGACACTGATGACACACTGATGACACACTGATGAGACACTGATGACACACTGATGAGACAGTGATGACACACAGATGAGACACTGATGAGACACTGATGACACACTGATGACACACAGATGAGACACAGATGAGACACTGATGACACACTGATGACACACTGATGAGACACTGATGACACACTGATGACACACTGATGACACACTGATGAGACAGTGATGACACACAGATGAGACACTGATGAGACACTGATGAGACACTGATGACACACTGATGACACACTGATGAGACAGTGATGACACACAGATGAGACACTGATGAGACACTGATGACACACTGATGACACACTGATGACACACTGATGACACACTGATGACACACTGATGAGACACTGATGAGACACTGATGAGACAGTGATGACACACAGATGAGACACTGATGAGACACTGATGACACACTGATGACACACAGATGAGACACTGATGACACACTGATGACACACTGATGAGACACTGATGAGACACTGATGACACACTGATGAGACAGTGATGACACACAGATGAGACACTGATGAGACACTGATGACACACTGATGACACACTGATGACACACAGATGAGACACTGATGAGACAGTGATGACACACAGATGAGACACTGATGAGACAGTGATGACACACAGATGAGACACTGATGAGACACTGATGAGACAGTGATGACACACAGATGAGACACTGATGAGACACTGATGAGACACTGATGAGACACTGATGACACACTGATGAGACAGTGATGACACACAGATGAGACACTGATGAGACACTGATGAGACACTGATGACACACAGATGAGACACTGATGATACATTGATGATGACACACTGATGATGAAAGACTGATTACACCAGCTCTATTTTTTCACAGCCTTACCTATACTTATAATTCTAAAAATTAAAACTGGAATATACCTGAAAATAAAAACCTTTATTCCTCCTTTTGCATAAACTTAATTGTGCAAAAACAAATCAATAAAAAACAATGTAGAATAAAGAATAATATTATAATATTTTCTTTAATAAATTAACCTTTAGTTGTAAAAATAATTTTGGACACAATTTTGCTTTCAATCACCGCTAATCATATGGAAAGAGCTGTAACACCAGATAATACCCTTTTGTTTTGTGTGCAGTTTTAAACATTGGAAGATGCCTCAGTAGTAAATCACAGTTGTGGCTCACGTAATATTATAAAAGTGCAGGCATTGGACTGACTTACATTAATCAATCTAGCATGAGAGACAAAAACCCCACAACAACATTTTTTTTTTTTCAACGGCGAATCAATGCATAATATCAGGGGATTTTAGTTTATTGTCCCGGTGAGCCTCTCCCTAAAAGGATTTAGATAGCAAAAGAATGTAAGAAAAATCAGCTTCATGTTTTCTGCATGCAGAGAAAGAAAACCTAATAAATGAGTTGGGGGAAGGAGTGAAATAAAGGCCAGGGGTAAACGGAGTTTAATTGTGTGAGCTGTACTTCCCCTTATGGTTCCTGCCAGCTGCTGCTGTTATTGCTACCTTCTTGTTTTAAGCTGAAAGCAGTGATGGATAGACATATGCAGACACACAAAAGAACCTATTTGGACTGGCATGTCAGCTCATCTTTATCAAATGTTGCACAGGTATATTTTGCCGCCATGGTCCATTACCCCAGAATGGCGTGCCTGAAATGTTTGTCTGCAGTGTTGTCTCTGCTCCCTCTTTTGTTATCTCGCAGAACTTATACCAGGGTAACCTAAATAGTGTCAACTATTATGAATCTGAAAAAATAAGGGAAGAAAAGAGTTCACCAGAAATAAATAAAAAGCTAAAGATGAGTGGAATAGGGAGTCGGAGTAAAGAAGCACTGGGTTCTTTCTCTATAGCAATGACTGATCGGTATTATTATAAGACAGTTGTAGCTCAGGGCAGGTGAGTGGTGTGTTAATGAGACGCCACCTCCTGTTTTCTGACAGATGACTGTCATTGTTCGACTGCTGCCATCATACTGATTGATGGCCAGGTTGCTCTGCCCTGCAGTTGGAGCACGCTGTCTTCTTTCTTGTGCTGATGTGTCTAATCTGATGACCTGAAGATGACCTAGCAGAGGTGGAGCTGAAAATTAGAATGCAATTTTGCCAAGTTAAATTAAATACCGAAGACGGCAAAGAGTTGCACTTGACTTTAATAAATAAATATAAGCTCTCTGAGCCGAGACAAGGTGACAAGCACGATTTAACTAATAGAATTCCTGAGAACATGCTTGAAGTGTATGTACTGTGTGGATAAAGAGAAAACCCAAATATTTAGTGATTACATAGGAATTATTTTTTTATTTAGTTAATATCACAGGACTATAACCCAAACACATCTTTAGGCCTCTTTCACACGTCAGTGTCTCATGTACGTGTACTGACAGTTTCCTCACGCACCGGAGACACTGACACACGTAGACCCATTCAAATGAATGGGTCTATGCACATGTCTCCGTGTTTTCACAGAACGTGTGTCCATGTGCAAAACACGGAGACATGTCCGCTTTTCTCCAGCAGCACGTACTGCAATACGTCCCGCACACGTGCACACGGAGAACAGTGTGCACTCTCCTCCGTGTGCACGTACCGCCCGCAGGAGAGACAGCGCTACAGTAAGCGCTGTCCTCACTGCGTGTGGTGCTGAATGCGGCATTCATCTCTTGTCACCTGCAGGAGACAAGAGATGAAAAATCAAGTTTTTTTTGTGTTAAAAATAAAGTTTGGGGGTCACCTCCCGCCTCCCATCCCCTGTGCACCCGCCCGCTTGCTGAGAAATACTCACCCAGCTCCTGCGATGTCTCCTCTCAGCGCTGGCAGCAGGTCCTGGGTGAGCGGTCATGTGGTACCGCTCATTACAATGATGAATATCACTGTAATGAGCGGTACCACGTGACCAGGGGATCAAATACTTATTTCTCACTGCAAAATGCAAATAAATTGATATAATTTATACAATGTGATTTTCTGGATTTTATTTTGACTGTTCATGTCTTTGTCAGTGGGCAAACTTACAAAATCAGCAAGGGATCAAATACTTATTTCCCCCACTGGAAATGCAACCAGAGTGCTGAAATTATATATCCCATAGAGGGACTACGGTACGATATTTTTCAGACTATAAAACGCACCGGACTATAAGACGCACCCAAGTTTTAGAGGTGGAAAATAGGGAAAAAAATATTTGAAGCAAGAAAAAAATGTGGTAAAATTTAATAACATACTATTACATGTGGTGTTATTATATATAATAGTATGTTATTATGTTGGAAGCTGTGGGTAGAAGATGGTGCTGCAGGACCAGTGTGGTGTCTGTAAAGTACTATATGAAGACGCTGGAGGTTGAGTATAAGAATGGGGGCACAGGACTTATATTTAAAGCACCACTCCAGAACTGAAAACTAACACTGGAGTGCTGCTTTAAGATCCCATTGGGAGAACTATAACTCCCAGCATGTCCTCCAGATCCTATGGCATGCTGGTAGTTATAGTTCACCACAGGAGTGGCAGAGTGCTTTATTGTGTGTTGTAAAGACTAACCTTTTAATTGTGCCAGCCAGCCACTGTGGTGAGGTGAAAAGCTGGAGCATCACATGACCGCACAAAGCCCTCCCTCTTGTTGCCTTTCCACGGCACAGGTCATAAGAGGAAGCCAGCAGATTCTAGTGGGGAGTCTGAAGGACCTGTGATGACATCAGAAGAGGGAGGGCGCTGTGCTGCCTTGTGATGCTCCAGCCCGCCCACTTCATGACATCACACAGGTCCTTATGCCTCAGAATCCAGCACAGCCAGGCAGGTATGCAGCAATCTTGTCCCCTCTATCCCCTGCTGCTGCCCCCTCCTCCACCGGACACACAGATTTCCCCAGCTGCTGCAGGAATCCAGCGCTGGGGAAACCATGTGTGTTTCAGTGAAGGACTATTCATTTGCTGCTCCCCCTCACTGCTCAGCTGACAGGTGGTCGGGGAAGCGGCTAATGAATATTCACTGCCCTTTAATCATCGGGACCAGTGGTTTCCCCAGCGCTGGATTCTAGGCAGTTGGGACATTTTTCTGCCCCCTGCAAGTGGGATCCCAGTGCGATCCCACTCTGCTGCTGCCCCCTCCCCACATGCTACATTCCAACCATAAGACGCACCCACACTTTCCTCCCAAATTTGGAATAAAAAAGTGAGTCTTATGGTCAGAAAAATACGGTAAGTAAAATACTGTAGTTTTAAAAAAGTAAAAAAATCAAAAATAGGTATATAAAAAAATCACAATATTTAAAAGAGATATACACTGCTCAAATAATTAAAGGGAACACTAAATTCCCACATCCTAGATATCACTGAATGAAATGTTCCAGTTCTAAATATTTATTCATTACTTAGCGGAATATGTTGAGAACAATAAAACCTAAAAATGATCAACGTAAATCACAGCTAATTTCCCACGGAGGTCTGGAGTTGGAATGATGGTCAGAAATCAAGGTGGAAAATGAAGTTACAGGCTGATCCAACTTCAGTGGAAATGCCTCAAGTGGAAGTGCCTGTATGACTCCCCTACAATGCCTGGGCATGCTCCTGATGAGGTGGCGGATGGTCTCCTGAGGGATCTCCTCCCAGACCTGGACTAAAACATCTGCCAACTCCTGGACAGTCTGTGGTGCAACGTGATGTTGGCGGATGGTGCGAGATATGATGTCCCAGATGTGTTCAATCGGATTCAGGTCTGGGAATCTGGTGGGCCAGTCTATAGCTTCAATGCCTTCATACTGCAGGAACTGCTGACACACACCAGCCACATGAGATCTGACATTGTCCTACATTAGGAGGAACCCAGGGCCAACCACACCAGCATATGGTCTCACAAGGGGTCTGAGGATCTAATCTCGGTACCTAATGGTAGTCAGGCTACCTCTAGCAAGCACATGGAGGGCTGTGCGGTCCTCCAAAGAAATGCCACCCCACAGCATTTACTGACCCACTGTCGGTCATGGTGAAGGATGTTGCAGGCAGCAGATCGCTTACCACATCATCTCCAGACTCTGTCATGTCTGTCACATGTGCTCTGTGTGAACTTGCTTTCATCTGTGAAGAGCACAGAGTGCCAGTGGCAAATTTGCCAATCCTGGTGTTCTGTGGCAAATGCCAAGCGTCCTGAACGGTATTGGGCTGTGAGCACAACCCCCATCTGTGGATGTCGTGCACACCTCAAGAAGTGGGTTTCTTACCGTTTGTGCAGACACATGCACATTTGTGGCATGCTGGAAGTCATTTTGCAGGGCTCTGGCAGTGCTCCTCCTTTTCCTTCTTGCACAAAGGCTGAGGTAGTGGTCCTGCTGCTGGGTTGTTGCCTCCTACAGCCCCCTCCACATCTGCTAGTGTTCTGGCCTGTCACCTGGTAGCGCCTGCAGCCTCTGAGCAGTATGCTGACAAACACAGCAAACCTTCTTGCCACAGCTCACATTGATGTGCCATCTTGGATGAGCTGCACTACCTAAGCCACTTGTGTGGGTTGTAGAGTCTGTCTCATGCTACCACGAGTGTGAAAGCACAACCAACATTCAAAAGTGACCAGAACATCAGCCAGAAAGCATTGGTACTGAGATGTGGTCTGTGGTCCCCATCTGCAGAACCACTCCTTTATTGAGTGTGTCTTGATAATTGCCAATAATTTCCATCTGTTGTCTATTCCATTTGCACAACAGCATGTGAAATTGATTGTCAAACAGTATTGCTTCCTAAGTGGACAGTTTGATTTCACAGAAGTTTGATTTACTTTGAGTTATATTCTGTAACTTAAGTGTTCCCTTTATTTTTTTGAGCAGTGTATATGTATATTGTACCCATAAATATTTTTATGAAACAAATGACAAATATTTGACATATCCGCGTCCTGAATGACACGACCTATCAAACTGTCCCACTAGTTAACCCCTTCAGTGAACATGATAAAAAAAATGGGGCAAAAAAACTATGCTTTTTCATCATACCTCTAAACAAAAGGAGTAATAAACCGCTGTAAAAAAATGTGAAAAATAAAAATGGTATCTCTGAAAACGTCATCTTGTCTGGCAAAAATCAAGCCACCAAGTAACTCCATCAGTGGAAAATGTCATAGCTCTCAGAATAAAGAGATGCAAAAATATTTCTTTTTTTCTCTAAATAGTTTTTTTGATTGTGTAAGTGTGACAAAACTTAAAAAATAAATCAATGTGGTATCGCTGTAATAATTTCCCGAAGAATAAAACTGCCATATCAATTTTACTACATGTGAACTTCATTAAAAAAAAAAAACTAAAAAAAATATCCTGAATTGTTGATTTTTGTTCATTCTGCCTCCCAAAAATCAGAATAGAAAGCGATCAAAAAGTGTCATGTAGGGTTGAGCGAAACAGATCGGTCAATTTCAGAAATTGCCGACTTTTGGCAAAGTCGGGTTTCGTGAAACCTGACCCGATCCCACAGTGGGATCGGCCATGAGGTCGGCGATCTGCGCGCCAAAGTCGTGTTTCGTATGACGCTTTAAGCGCCATTTCTCAGCCAATAAAGGTGCACATAGAGTGTGGGCAGCGTGATGACATAGGTCTCGGTCCCCACCATCTTAAGGAATGGCATTACAGTGATTGGCTTGCTTTCTGCGGCGTCACAGGGGCTATAAAGGGGCGTGCTCGCCGACCGCCATCTTACTTCTGCCGATCTGAGCATAGGGAGAGGTTGCTGCAGCTTCGTCAGAAGCAGGGATATACTTAGGGAGGGAAGATTAAGCCCCAAACCACTTGTGCTGTAGCGATTTCCACTGTCCAACACCACCTTCCCTTTGCAGGGACAGTGTTGTATTTTTTTTGGGTGCATCAGCTCTGTAGCTTCTTAGGCTGCATTCTAAGGCTCCCTGATAGCTGCATTGCTGTGTGTACGCCGCTGTGCAAACCAACTGCTTTTTTCAAAGCAAAAATCCTGTTGCTTCTTTCTGCACAGTTCTGTTGTTTCTTTGTCCACAGTCTTTTGTGTGCACTGTGCAGCAGTCCTTTTTATTGCTGCCATACTTGTCCTTTGATCATTGTAGGGAGATTGAAATTCTACTACAGCCCTTGTATTATTTGATATATTTGCCAGCCACGTTCTGCCTTTGTGTCCATTGTGTGGTGTAATACACAGTGCCTTTTTTTTTTCCTGCAGTTTCCCGTCCCCCCGCCAAAAAAAGGAGCTTTACATTGCCACTAAGTGGATCTACGTGAGTTCTGTTTGGCGTATATCTGCCAGCCACGTTTTGCCTTGTCCATTGTGTGGTCTAATACACAGGGCCTGTTTTTTCCTGAGGTCTCCCATCACCCCAAAAAAAGGGAGCTTTAAATTGCCACTTAGTGGACCTACGTGAGTTCTGTTTGGCGTATATCTGCCAGCCACGTTCTGCCTTGTCCATTGTGTGGTGTAATACACAGCGCCTGTTTTTTCCTGTAGTCTTCCCCCAACAAAATAAAAAGGGAGCTCTCAATAGCCACTAAGTGGATCTATGTGAGTTCTGTTTGGCGTATATCTGCCAGCCACGTTCTGCCTTGTAAATTATGTGGTGTAATACACAGGACCTGTTTTTTCCTGCAGTCTCCCCCCACCAAAATATAAAGGGAGCTTTAAATTGCCACTAAGTGGATCTACATGAGTTCTGTTTGGCATATATCTGCCAGCCACGTTCTGCCTTATCCATTGTGTGGTGTAATACACAGGGCCTGTTTTTTCCTGCAGTCTCCCGTCCCCCAAAAAAGGGAGCTTTAAATAGCCACTAAGTGGATCTACGTGAGTTCTGTTTGGCATATATCTGCCAGCCACGTTCTGCCTTATCCATTGTGTGGTGTAATACACAGGGCCTGTTTTTTCCTGCAGTCTCCCGTCCCCCAAAAAAGGGAGCTTTAAATTGCCACTAAGTGGATCTACATGAGTTCTGTTTGGCATATATCTGCCAGCCACGTTCTGCCTTGTCCATTGTGTGGTGTAATACACAGGACCTGTTTTTTCCTGCTGTCTCCCCCCAACAAAAAAAAGGGATCTTTAAGTAGCCGCTAAGTGGATCTACGTGAGTTCTGTTTGGCGTATATCTGCCAGCCACGTTCTGCCTTGTCCATTGTGTGGTGTAATATACAGGGCCTGTTTTTTCCTGCAGTCTCCCATCCCCCCAAAAAAATGGAGCTTTAAAAAGCCACTGAGTGGATCTACGTGAGTTCTGTTTGGTGTATATCTGCCAGCCACGTTCTGCTTTGTCCATTGTGTGGTGTAATACGCAGGGCCTGTATTTTCCTGCAGTCTCAAACCAACAAAAAAAAGGAGATTTAAATAGCCACTATGTGGATCTATGTGAGTTCTGTTTGGCGTATATCTGCCAGCCACGTTCTGCCTTGTCCATTGTGTGGTGTAATACACAGGGCCTGTTTTTTCCTGCAGTCTCCCATCCAAAAAAAAAGGGAGCTTTAAATTGCCACTAAGTGGATCTACGCGAGTTCTGTTTGGCGTATATCTGCCAGCCACGCTCTGCCTTGTCCATTGTGTGGTGTAATACACAGGGCCTGTTTTTTTCCTGTAGTCTCCCCCCAACAAAAAAATGGAGCTTTAAATAGCCACTAAGTGGATCTACGTGAGTTCTGTTTGGCGTATATCTGCCAGCCACGTTCTGCCTTGTCCATTGTGTGGTGTAACACACAGGGCCTGTTTTTTCCTGCAGTCTCCCCCAACCAAAAAAAATTGAGCTTTAAATTGCCACTAAGTGGATCTACGTGAGTTCTGTTTGGCATATATCTGCCAGCCACGTTCTGTCTTGTCCATTGTGTGGTGTAATACACAGGGCCTGTTTTTTTCCTGCAGTCTCCCCCCAACAAAAATAAAAGGGAGCTTTAAATTGCCACTAAGTGGATCTACGTGACTTCTGTTTGGCGTTTATCTGCCAGCCACGTTCTGCCTTATACATTGTGTTGTGTAATACACAGGGACTGTTTTTTCCTGCTGTCTTCCCGCCGAAATAAGGGAGATATAAATTCTCCAATAGTTAATCTACACCTTCTACCTTGTTTAACAGTAGCATATAACCGTTGTTATTTTGGTTACATTTCCGCAAAAATGAGGAAGTCTGGTGGAAGAGGCCGTGGACGGTCGTTGCCAGCTGGTACTGATAGTGGGGGTGGTAGTGGAGCATCTGGTGGAACTGGGAAAAGCAAGATAGCACCAAAGGCTCGAGGTGTAGAAGCATCATCATTGTTTGGCTACACAAGGCCTCGAAGGCTCCCTTATCTGGGAGTAGGAAAACAGCTTTTAAAGCCGGAACAGCAGGAACAAGTTTTGGCTTTCCTTGCTGACTCAGCCTCCAGCTCTTTCACCTCCTCTTCAGAAGCTTCGAAATCTAAAACCAGCGAGTTGGCAGTGGATGCTCCATGTCCAGAAAAAGTTGCTTCCTTGTGTCCTTCACCCAAAACAAAAGTGAAGGATCCACGATACAAAGGCAAATGACAAAGTATCATCCCACATGAGAACCTTGAGCAAATATTGGCTACCAAACAAGCAACTCTTATAGACCGTTTGGTTCTGGCATTCCCAGCACACAGCGGCACTGATGGTTCTCACACGAGCTGTAGGGGGCAACATGGCAGAGGTGTTAGAGGTGCACAAAGCCAAAATGGCGTTGGATAGAGGGGATTTATGACCAGGTTATGGAGTGATTTCGCAATGACTGCAGACACGACAGGTACTGCTGCATTGATGCAAAGGGACAGGAGACAGCATTTGTCCAGTATGGTTACCAACTATTTTTCTGCCATTATCGATGTTCTCCCTCACAGGTCATTCCCCTTTGACTACTGGGCATCTAAACTAGACACCTGGCCCGAATTGGCAGAATATGCATTACAGGAGCTCGCTTGCCCAGCTGCTTGTGTGCTCTCAGAAATAATCTTCAGTGCTGCTATTTCAATACTGACCGAAAAAAGGACACGTCTGGCTACCCAGAATGTTGATGTTCTAACCTTCCTTAAAATGAACCAATCATGGATTTCGAATTATTTTGCCCCACCTTCACCTGCAGACACGTAGCTTGCCTGAATAATTGCTTGTATTTGGCCTCCTCTTACTGACTGCTCCAATTCTGCCTTTTGCAGGTGCCGAATGTCCACCATAGGCCATTTTTATACCTTCCTAAATGGGCTGACTCCCCCCACAGGTCCGTGGTCACAACTTGGCGCAAGCACCCGTGCGAGTGTTGTTTGCCTGGACAGGTGTGTGTGCCCACCCTTTGGGCGACGGCACTGGCACAGGGTCCCACATAGTACAATGAAGTGTCTCTGACGGTGGTGGTGCACAAGCAACATCAGACACATCGTCGTAATATGAGGTGCCCTGTGCCAGTACCGCCGCCCACGAGAGAGTGTTCCCCCCCAGCTCGAACTGTGCTCTACCACTTGCAAAACTTACCTGCCCCCCCACTGTGTAGTCTGTGCTGTTAAATCCTTAAATGACACTGCCATTACAAATTTGTTGCAATGATAGATGATAGTTAAATATACAGGGGCCCTTGCTTTCTTTTTGACCCCTTAATGCTTTGCGCTACCTGCAGTTGTCCTCCGCTGAACAAAGCTATGCCACCTGAGTAATCCTGTTACCAATTGTGAACTGCATTTGGCCACCTTTTTTATTTTAGGCCTCTGTCTGTCTGTCTGCGCCACACATTAGAACTCTCCCCCCCTGAAACAAGCTAGGCTGCCTGGTTAGTCCTCGTTGCAGTTTAGAACTGCATTTAGCCACCTTTTTTATT
The DNA here is from genome assembly GCF_032444005.1 of Ranitomeya imitator. Classification (NCBI taxonomy): domain Eukaryota; kingdom Metazoa; phylum Chordata; class Amphibia; order Anura; family Dendrobatidae; genus Ranitomeya; species Ranitomeya imitator. Next base: position 354,065,897 of record NC_091287.1, read on the forward strand.
TTATGCCTCTGTCTGTCTGTCTGTCTGCGCCACACATTACAACTCTCCCCCTCAGAAACAAGCTAGACCACCTGGTTAGTCCTGCTAGCAGTTTTGAACTGCATTTTGCCACCTTTATTTATTTTAGGCCTCTGTCTGTCTTTCTGTCTGCACCACACATTACAACTCTCCCCCCCTGAAACAAGCTAAGCTGCCTGGTTAGTCCTCGTTGCAGTTTAGAACTGCATTTAGCCACCTTTTTTATTTTATGCCTCTGTCTGTCTGTCTGTCTGCGCCACACATTACAACTCTCCCCCTCAGAAACAAGCTAGACCACCTGGTTAGTCCTGCTAGCAGTTTTGAACTGCATTTTGCCACCTTTATTTATTTTAGGCCTCTGTCTGTCTTTCTGTCTGCACCACACATTACAACTCTCCCCCCCTGAAACAAGCTAAGCTGCCTGGTTAGTCCTCGTTGCAGTTTAGAAATGCATTTAGCCACCTTTTTTTTTTAGGTCTCTGTCTGTCTGCGCCACACATTACAACTCTCCCCCTCTGAAACAAGCTAGGCCGCCTAGTTAGTCCTGCTAGCAGTTTTGAACTGCATTTAGCCACCTTTTTTTATTTTAGGCCTCTGTCTGTCTGTCTGTCTGTCTGTCCGTGCCACACATTAAAACTGTCCTCCACTTTACAAAGCTATGCTGCCTGTGTACTACTAAAACTAATTTTGAACAGACGTTAGCTTACTTTTTTTATTTTAGGCCTCTGTCTGTCTGTCTGTCCGTGCCACACATTACCACTGTCCTCCGCTTTACAAAGCTATGCCGCCTGTGTACTACTCAAACTAATTTTGAACAGACATTAGCCTACTTTTTTATTTTAGGCCTCTGTCTGTCTGTCAGTGCCACACATTACAACTGTCCTCCGCTCTACAAAGCTATGCCGCCTGTGTATCACTGAAACTAATTTTGAAAAGGCATTAGCCTCCTTTTTTTATTTTAGGCCTCAGTCTGTCTGTTTGTCAGCGCCACACATTGAAACTGTCCTCCGCTTTACAAAGCTATGCCGCCTGTGTAGTACTGACACTAATTTTGAACAGACATTAGCCTACTTTTTTATTTTAGGGCTCTGTCTGTCTGTCTGTCTGTCTGTCAGCTCCACACATTACAACTGTCCTCCGCTTTACAAAGCTATGCCGCCTGTGTACTACTCAAACTAATTTTGAACAGACATTAGCCTACTTTTTTATTTTAGGCCTCTGTCTGTCCGTGCCACACATTACCACTGTAATCCGCTTTACAAAGCTATGCCGCCTGTGTACTACTGAAACTAATTTTGAACAGACATTATCCTACTTTTTTATTTTAGGCCTCTGTCTGTCTGTCAGCGCTGCACATTACAACTGTCCTCTGCTTTACAAAGCTATGCCGCCTGTGTACTACTAAAACTAATTTTGAACAGACATTAGCCAACTTTTTATTATTTTAGGCCTCTGTCTGTCTGTCTGTCAGCACCACACATTACAACTGTCCTCCGCTTTACAAAGCTATGCCGCCTGTGTACTACTCAAACTAATTTTGAACAGACATTAGCCTACTTTTTTATTTTAGGCCTCTGTCTGTATGTCTGTCAGCACCACACATTACAACTGTCCTCCGCTTTACAAAGCTATACCGCCTGTGTACTACTAAAACTAATTTTGAACAGACATTAGCCTACTTTTTTTATTTTAGGCCTCTGTCTGTCTGTCTGTCCGTGCCACACATTACCACTGTAATCTGCTTTACAAAGCTATGCCGCCTGTGTACTACTGAAACTAATTTTGAACAGACATTAGCCTACTTTTTTTATTTTAGGCCTCTGTCTGTATGTCTGTCAGCACCACACATTACAACTGTCCTCTGCTTTACAAAGCTATGCCGCCTGTGTACTACTGAAACTAATTTTGAACAGACATTAGCCTACTTTTTTTATTTTAGGCCTCTGTCTGTCTGTCTGTCCGTGCCACACATTACCACTGTCCTCCGCTTTACAAAGCTATGCCGCCTGTGTATCACTGAAACTAATTTTGAAAAGACATTAGCCTCCTTTTTTTATTTTAGGCCTCTGTCTGTCTGTTTGTCAGCGCCACACATAGCAACTGTCCTCTGCTTTACAAAGCTATGCCGCCTGTGTAGTACTGACACTAATTTTGAACAGACATTAGCCTACTTTTTTATTTTAGGCCTCTGTCTGTCTGTCTGTCAGCGCCACACATTACAACTGTCCTCCGCTTTACAAAGCTATGCCGCCTGTGTACTACTAAAACTAATTTTGAACAGACATTAGCCTACTTTTTTATTTTAGGCCTCTGTCTGTCTTTCTGTCAGCGCCACACATTACAACTGTCCTCCGCTTTACAAAGCTATGCCGCCTGTGTACTACTGAAACTACCGGTAATTTTGAACAGACATTAGCCTACTTTTTTTATTTTAGGCCTCTGTCTGTCAGTCCGTCCCACACATTATACCTGTCCTCCGCTTTACAAAGCTATGCCGCCTGTGTACTACTGAAACTAATTTTGAACAGACATTAGCCTACTTTTCTTATTTTAGGCCTCTGTCTGTCTGTCTGTCAGCGCCACACATTACAACTGTCCTCCGCTGAACAAAGCTATGCCGCCTGTGTACTCCATTTATCTATTTTGAACTGCATTTTGCCTACTTACTTATTAATGCCTACTAACTGTGCCTGCCTCCCATTACTGTTGTTCTCCACTGAACAAAGCTGAGCCTCAATTTTCATCCGGTGTCAGATATTTAACTGCATTTGGCCTACTTCTTTGGTTGGGCCTACAAATGGTGTGAGCCGCAGCTTGGTGTTCTCCACAGAATAAAGGTGATCTTAAATTTACAGGCTTTCAGCCTATGTCAAATATTAAACTGCATTTCGCCTACTTGTTTGGTTGGGCCTACTAGCGGTGTCTGCCGCTGCTTGGTGTTCTCCACTTTACAAACCTGAGCTTAAATCTTCAGGCTTTCGGCCTACATCACATATTACACTGAATTTGGGTTACTGGTTTGGTTGGGCGTACTAACGGTGTCTGCGGCTGCTTGGTGTTCTCCTCCACTTTTCAAAGCTGAGCTTCAATCTTCAGGCTTTCGGCCTACATGACATATTACACTGAATTTGGTCTACTGGCTTGGTTGGGCGTACTAATGGTGTCTGCGGCTGCTAGGTGTTCTCCTCCACTTTACAAAGCTGAGCTTCAATCTTCTGGCTTTCGGCCTACATCACATATTACACTGAATTTGGGCTTCTGGTTTGGTTGGGCGTACTAATGGTGTCTGCGGCTGCTGGGTGTTCTCCTCCACTTTACAAAGCTGAGCTTCAATCTTCTGGCTTTCGGCCTATATCAGATATTACATTGCATTTGGGCTACTGGTTTGGTTGGGCGTACTAACGGTGTCTGCCGCTGCTTGTCGTTCTCCTCCACTGAACAAAGCTGCGCCGCCTGTTTACTCCGGTTACCAATTTTGAACTTCATTTGGCCCACTTTATTACTTGGGCCTACTAACTGTGTCTGCCACTCATTACAGTTTTTCGCCACTGAACAAACCTATGCCGCCTGTTTAGTCCTGTTACCAATTTTTAACTGCATTTAGCCTACTTTATTCTTTGGGACTATTTATGTGTTTCCTCCTCATCCTGCCCATTGGCCAGCCACTGCTACATGAGTCTGCTTGTACATTGACCCAGACCACTACATTCCCCTTGCACTCTACACAGCCAGAATCTGACCCTGCTGAAAGTCAGGTTCCCCTTCCCGCATACTATACCACCTTACACGGGGACAAAGAGGAAGGTGCAGATGAAAGTGCAGGTTCCTTCATCAGGTTGGGGGCTTACTCGATGGCGACATCACTGGCACAGGGCCCCTCATAGTACGCCGTCAAACACACCGCCGTACTTTGAGGGGCCATGTGCCAGTTCCAATGTGAACGAGTGGGCCCCCCCCTGCTTGCTCGGGATCACTGCATTTGCAAAGTTTAAAGGGAACCTGTCACCTGAATTTGGCGGGACTGGTTTTGGGTCATATGGGCGGAGTTTTGGGGTGTTTGATTCACCCTTTCCTGGCCCTGGTACTACGGAGGACAGAGAATGAACTTCAATCCAATATTGCAGCCATCATGCGGCCAGCGGGCCAGGAAAGGGTGAATCAAACACCCCAAAACTCTGCCCACATGACCCAAAACCAGTCCCGCCAAATTCAGGTGACAGGTTCCCTTTAAATACTTACCTCTCCCTGCTCCACCGCCATGACGTAGTCCGCGTTTCCTGGGCCCACTAAAATCTTGAGCCAGCCCTACCCCCCACAACTTTAGCGAAATGACCCCCTGTTTTCAATGCCTAACTATTATTATAAAGTAAATTAAGATTGACAAGCTTAAGAAATAAGAACTGATGTTTTGGGCATAAAAATGGGCACTGTAGGTGTTTTCCTGTCCTCCACTCACTGCCGACTTTGATTCCCCATTGACTTGCACTGGGTTTCATGTTTCGGTCGATCCACGACTTTTCGCAATAATAGGCCGATTTCACCCGACCCGACTTTTGACAAAGTCGGGTTTCACGAAGCCCGACTCGATCCTAAAAAAGTAAGTCGCTCAACTCTAATCAAAACTATGAATTAACACATGTGGAATTATATGCTTAACAAAAAAGTGTGAACAACTAAAAATATGTCTTATATTCTAGGTTCTTCAAAGTAGCTACCTTTTGCTTTGATAATAAATAATAATAATAATAATTTTATTTATATAGCGCCAACATATTCCGCAGCGCTTTACAAATTATAGAGGGGACTTGTACAGACAATAAACATTACATCATAACAGAAATACAGTTCAAAACAGATACCAGGAGGAGTGAGGGCCCTGCTCGCAAGCTTACAAACTATGGGGAAAAGGGGAGACACGAGAGGTGGATGGTAACAATTGCTTTAGTTATTCGGACCAGCTATAGTGTAAGGCTCAGGTGTTCATGTAAAGCTGCATGAACCAGTTACCTGCCTAAGTATGTAGCAGTACAAACACAGAGGGCTAATACTGCATAAAGTGTATGAGAACATGATGCGAGGAACCTTTTTTTTTTTTTTTTTTTTTTATTATAAATAGGCCACACAGGGATCGTTAGGTTAATGCATTGAGGCGGTAGGCCAGTCTGAACAAATGAGTTTTTAGGGCACGCTTAAAACTGTGGGGATTGGGGATTAATCGTATTAACCTAGGTAGTGCATTCCAAAGAATCGGCGCAGCACGTGTAAAGTCTTGGAGACGGGAGTGGGAGGTTCTGATTATTGAGGATGCTAACCTGAGGTCATTAGCGGAGCGGAGGGCACGGGTAGGGTGGTAGACTGATACCAGGGAGGAGATGTAGGGTGGTGCTGAGCCATGGAGTGCTTTGTGGATGAGGGTAGTAGTTTTGTACTGGATTCTGGAGTGGATGGGTAGCCAGTGTAATGACTGGCACAGGGTAGAGGCATCGGTGTAACGGTTGGTGAGGAATATGATCCTGGCTGCAGCATTCAGGACAGATTGGAGCGGGGAGAGTTTTGCAAGAGGGAGACCGATTAGTAGAGAGTTACAATAGTCCAGACGAGAATGAATAAGTGAAACAGTCAGAGTTTTTGCAGAGTCGAAATTAAGAAAAGGGCGAATTCTAGAAATGTTTTTGAGATGCAGGTAAGAAGAGCGAGCCAGTGATCGGATGTAGGGGGTGAATGAAAGGTCAGAATCAAGGATGACCCCAAGGCAGCGGGCATGTTGCTTTGGAGTAATGGTGGAACCGCACACGGAGATGGCAATGTCAGGCAAAGGTAGGTTAGTAGAGGGAGAGAACACGAGGAGTTCAATTTTTGACAGGTTTAGTTTCAGATAGAGGGAGGACATGATGTTAGAGACAGCGGTAAGACAATCACTGGTGTTTTCTAAAAAGGTCGGTGTGATATCGGGAGCAGAAGTGTATAATTGGGTGTCGTCAGCATAGAGATGGTACTGGAAACCAAATCTACTGATTGTTTGTCCAATAGGGGCAGTATACAACGAGAAGAGTAGGGGGCCTAGGACTGATCCTTGAGGAACCCCAACAGTAAGGGGAAGGTGAGAGGAGGAGGAACCAGCAAAACATACAGTGAAGGATCGGTCAGAGAGATAGGAGGAGAACCAGGAGAGAACGGTGTCCTTGAGGCCGATGGAGCGGAGCATAGTGAGGAGGAGCTGATGATCCACAGTGTCAAATGCTGCAGAGAGATCCAAGAGAATTAGCATGGAGTAGTGACTATTAGATTTAGCTGTTAGTAGGTCATTAGAGACTTTAATGAGGGCAGTTTCAGTAGAGTGTAAAGAGCGGAAGCCAGATTGAAGAGGGTCGAGAAGAGAGTTATCTGAGAGATAGCGGGTAAGACGGGAGTGGACCAGGCGTTCGAGGAGTTTAGAGATGAAGGGAAGATTAGAGACAGGTCTATAATTAGCGGCACAGTTTTGATCGAGGGATGGTTTTTTAAGTAATGGATGTATGATGGCATGCTTAAATGAGGAGGGAAAAATACCGGAAGTGAGGGAAAGGTTGAATATTTTTGTTAGGTGAGAGGTAATAGCCGGGGAAAGGGACTGGAGGAGATGTGACGGAATGGGGTCACTGGTGCAAGTGGTCGGGCGCGAAGATGCAAGGAGCCTGCTTACTTCTTCTTCTGTAACTGCTTCAAAGTCAGAGAGTGAACTAGATGCAGTGGGGGAGGGAGGACAGTGCATGGTATGAAGAGATTGGGAGATGATTTCCTGTCGAATGTGGTCAATTTTTTCTTTGAAGTAATTGGCCAGATCGTCAGCACGGAGATCCGTGGTTGGGGCCTGCTCTCTTGGGTTGAGTAGGGACTGGAACGTGTCAAAGAGACGTTTAGGGTTATTGGACAGGGAGGTGATGAGGGTGTTGAAGTAGGTTTGTTTGGAGAGGTGAAGGGCAGAATTGTATGTCTTTAGCATGAACTTATAATGGATGAAATCTTCGGGTAGATTAGATTTTCTCCACAGACGTTCTGCGCACCTGGAGCACCGCTGCAGGAAACGTGTTTGCAGCGTGTGCCACGGTTGTTGCCGTCTGTGCCGAGTTGTTTTATGTATAGGAGGAGCAGCTTCATCCAGAGCACTTTGCAGGGTTTCATTGTAATGCTTCAATGCAGAATCAGGACATGAGATGGAGGAAATAGGGGCCAATGAGGACTGCAAGTTCATCATAAGTTTCTGGGTGTTAATGGCCTGTATGTTTCTATAGGTGTGGAAAGTGGGGGTGACCTGAGCGGGATGGCAGTTCTTGATAGAGAATGAAAGAAGGTTGTGGTCAGAGAGCGGGAGAGGGGAGTTTGTGAAGTCATCCACTGAGCAAAGTCGGGAGAAGACCAAGTCAAGGGAGTTTCCATCTTCATGTGTTGGAGAGTTAGTATGCTGCGAGAGGCCAAAAGAGGAGGATAGAGATAAAAGGTGAGAAGCAGATGGGGAGAGGGGAGAGGCAATGGGGATGTTGAAATCACCCATGATAAGGGTGGGGGTGTCACAGGAGAGAAAGTGTGGAAGCCAGGTGGCAAAGTGATCCAGGAACTGATGAGAGGGGCCGGGAGGACGATACACCACCGCCACTCGCATGGAGAAGGGGACGTAGAGTCTGACCACATGGACCTCAAAGGAAGGGAAGACAAGTGAGGGTACTTGGGGGATAACTTGGAAAGTACATTTGGGTGAAAGGAGCAGACCAACGCCTCCACCTGCTCTGTTGTCTGATCTTGGGGTATGAGAAAAGTGTAGTCCACCATATGAAAGAGCAGCAGCAGCGGTGGTGTCTGACTGCTGGATCCAGGTTTCAGTAAGAGCCAGGAGATTAAGAGAATTAGAAAGGAAGAAGTCATGAATGAAGGAGAGTTTATTACACACAGAGCGAGAATTCCAAAGGGCACAATTGAAAGAGACAGCAGGCATGCAGGGAATATTAATAAGGTTAGAGGGGTTTCTGGGTGTAGCAATTGGGAGGTTTGACTGGCTATAACATGGGGGGCCGGGGTTTGGAGATATGTCTCCAGCGACTAGGAGAAGGAGGATCGAAAGAGTGAGCAGATGGTGAAGTGATTTGTGAGAGCGTCTCTTGTGTTGGATGTTGGGACTGAATGGATCTGTGCTGTTAAGCAATGTGAATAGAGCATGAGTGCTATACATAGGAGAGGCAAGGACAGAGGGGCCGATATGGATGGAGTGTAGAGAGTTAATGCAAGGGCGGTGAATGTGAGTGAATGCAGCAGCCAGAATATAGATTATACAAATAAATATGGTGAGTATTTGTGCTGTTTCAAGTGAATATGGATTAGATTTAGTTTTTCTTACCTGTCTCCTGCCCTGTCTAACTGCCATGTTATAACTGCCGAGTACTTAGAAAAAAAAGTACTTTGAATAAAAAATACACGAATAACAGTGCACGAATGCACCCCTGCACGAATGCATCCCCAAGCTACATCTACATTTATAGAAGGCTAGCCCTTAGATCTCTTTTTTTTTTTTGTGTTAAAGCTCGTTAGCAATCAATCTAACTCAGTTGAGACAACAGGACACAATAAATGTAGTGATCAGATAAACAAATGTCCAGGTCTACATGGATCATAAAGCACTTTGAAACAGTTATGTGATCTCTCTGAGTAAGGACATGCAAAAGTGAGTTAAATATCTATAAACACAAAGGCATAATAGTATGACTAACATATATAGATACATGCAGGATTCAATGCCGAAGATAGAATGACTCAGATACCATCCAAGCTGCTTGCTGTCAGGGACTGGAGCAATAGACATGCAGGATATTTCAGCTCAGAGAATGAATGATATGTTTACCATCCAAGCTGCTTGCTGTCAGGGACTGGAGCAATAGACATGCAGGATATTTCAGCTCAGAGAATGAATGATATGTTTACCATCCAAGCTGCTTGCTGTCAGGGACTGGAGCAATAGACATGCAGGATATTTCAGCTCAGAGAATGAATGATATGTTTACCATCCAAGCTGCTTGCTGTCAGGGACTGGAGCAATAGACATGCAGGATATTTCAGCTCAGAGAATGAATGATATGTTTTGATGACTGCTTTGCACACTCTTGGCATTCTCTTGATGAGCTTCAAGAGGTAGTCACCGGGAATGGTCTTCCAACAATCTTGAAGGAGTTCCCAAAGATGCTTAGCACTTGTTGGCCCTTTTGCCTTCACTCTGTGGTCCAGCTCACCGCAAATCATCTTGATTGGGTTCAGGTCTGGTGACGGTGGAGGCCAGGTCATCTGGCGTAGCACCCCATCACTCTCCTTCTTGGTCAAATAGGCCTTACACAGCCTGGAGGTGTGTTTGGGGTCATTGTCCTGTTGAAAAATAAATGATGGTCCATCTTAACGCAAACCGGATGGAATAGCATGCCGCTGCAAGATGCTGTGGTAGCCATGCTGGTTCAGTATGCCTTCAATTTTGAATAAATCCCCAACAGTGTCACTAGCAAAGCACCCTTACACCATCACATCTCCTCCTCCATGCTTCACGGTGGGAACCAGGCATGTAGAGTGTTAGGGTGCAAGTCAGACCATCAGGGATATTGGATGGCTTCCAGATATGAGGATGCTCGAGCAATGATTGACAGAGACAGACGTAATCTGTTTCAGATGCCATATTTTACTGGATACGTACAGTCAGTTATATACACTTTTGAGTAGGCGTATACATTATGTTTGTGCACGAATCATCTGTTTATTACATATGAGATCATCCTTAATTCATCAGGTGATCCTTACATAAGAGGTAACTGTGGACAGGCATGTACGGTGCTAAGGTTCATCTGATTAGCCTCACCCTTGTCAGCAGTTCTAATTAATAGTCAGAATGACTTAGCAAAGCTGGACATGTCTGGGCATATTCTGCTAGACTGACAAGTATATAGATGTGAATTATAAGAATATATCAAGGTGGTCCCTGATTTCCCCATTAAGAGCCCATCCGTTCACCTTTTCTGCGTCGCACAAAGACATGGTGGTTGGAACCAAAGATCTCGAATTTGGACTCATCAGACCAACGCTCAGATTTCCACTGGTCTAATGTCCATTCCTTGTGTTCTTTAGCCCAAACAAGTCTCTTCTGCTTGTTGCCTGTCCTTAGCAGTGGTTTCCTAGCAGCTATTTTACCATGAAGGCCTGCTGCACAAAGTCCCCTCTTAAAAGTTGTTGTAGAGATGTGTCTGCTGCTAGAACTCTGTGTGGCATTGAACTGGTCTCTAATCTGAGCTGCTGTTAACCTGTGATTTCTGAGGCTGGTGACTCGGATAAACTTATCCTCAGAAGCAGAGGTGACTCTTGGTCTTCCATTCCTGGTGCGGTCCTCTTGTGAGCCAGTTTTTTGTAGTGCTTGATGGTTTTTGTCATTTCACTTGGGGACACCTTCAAAATTTGCCCAATTTGTCGGACTGACTGACCTTGAATTCTTAAAGTAATGATGGCCACTCGTTTTTCTTTTCTTAGCTGCTTTTTTCTTGCCATAATACAGATTCTAACAGTCTATTCAGTAGGACTATCAGCTGTGTATCCACCAGACTTCTGCACAACACAACTGATGGTCCCAACCTAATTTATAAGGCAAGAAATCCCACTTATTAATCCTGGCAGGGCACACCTGTAAATTGAAAACCATTCCCGGTGAGTACCTCTTGAAGCTCATCAAGAGAATGCCAAGAGTGTGCAAAGCAGTCATCAAAGCAAAAGGTGGCTACTTTGAAAAACCTAGAATATAAGACATAATTTCAGTTGTTTCACACTTTTTTGTTAAGTATATAATTCCACACGTGTTAATTCATAGTTTTGATGCCTTCAGTGTGAATGTCCAATTTTCATAGTCATGAAAATACAGAAAAATCTTTAAATAAGAAGGTGTGTCCAAACTTTTGGTCTGTGCTGTATATATATATATATGCGGTGCACACGGCAGCTTCCGGTCCCAGGGTTGGATGAGCGCAGGATCTGTGATGACGTCGTGGTCACATGACCGTGACGTCATGGCAGATCCTTCTCGCATGGCATCCTTAGCACGGGAACCTGCCGCTTGCACTGTCGAGGACAGCGCAACGTCGGAGGGTGAGAATAACGTTTTTTTTTATTATTTGTAATATTAGATCTTTTTACTATTGATGCAGCATACACAGCATCAATAGTAAAAAGTTGGTCACACAGGGTTAATAGCTGCGTTAATGGAGTTCTTTACACCATGGCATAACGAGCTCTGGTAACGCTGCCATTAACCCTGTGTGAGGGCTGACTGGAGGGGAGTATGGAGCAGGCACTGTCTGCGGGAAGGAAGGAGCGACCATTTTACCGCCGGACTGTGCCCGTCGCTGATTGGTCGTGGCAATGGTCATGGACGTTTTGCTACGACCAATCAGTGACTTGGATTTCCATGACAGACAGAGGCCGTGACCAATGAATATCTGCGACAGACAGAAGGACAGACGGAAGTGACCCTTAGACAATTATATGGTAGATTCCATAGCCTGGGTGTGCTTAGAATGATTGCTGTTTTCTTTTACCCTGGTCTGTTTCTCTTTGTGTCTGTAATAGAGCAATTACTGCATTGGGTTTAAGAACCCAACCAGGAACATCAGGAAGCTCAGTGTTGCGCAGGGTGAGTTTCAGGGGTTGCCTCTGTATTCATTCTCTTTTGGCAGTTCTACCTTTCCCTTCTGTCTTGCCGAGCAATGTCTGACTCCTTGTTGAAGTGTGACATTTCAAATTCAGTTTAACAATTCTAAAAAGATGAGAAAAAGAAATCAACTAAGCTATGCTGCCATCTTACTGCTAAGGCACTGCTACTTCCCAGACTAGCAGGGCAGAAAGCTATTTCTAACCATTTCTAATGGCTATCACTATGCAATAAACTACGTATGTTGAGAATAATGGGGTATGTGTTTCCAAATGCGCATAGCTCATTAGGTGAATGTGCTATAGACTTGGAACACTGGGTTAGTGCTGTTCTATTGTTGTGTGAAAAAGTATTTGCCCCCTTCCTGAATTCCTATTCTTTTGCATGTTTGTCACACTTAAATGTTTCAGATCACCAAAGTTTTTAAATGATGTTTATTATTAAGGGAAGAAGAAATCCAAACTTAGAGGGCCCTGTGTGAAAAAGCCATTACCCCCTAAACCTAACAACTGGTTGGGCCACCCTTAACGGCAACAACTGCAATCAAGGGTTTTTACGATAACTAGAAATGAGTCTTTTATAACATTCTGGAGGAATTTTGGCCCACTTATCTTTTCAGAATTGTTGAAATTCAGCCACATTGGCGAGTTTCTGAGCATGAACTGCCTTTTTAAGATCATGCCACAGCATCTTTTAAGGTCAGGACTTTGACTAGGCCACTCCAAAGTCTTAATTTTTTGTTTTTCTTAAGCCATACAGAGGCGGACTTGCTTATGTGTTTTGGATCATTGTCCTGCTGCATAACTCAAGTGCACTTCTGATTGAGGTCGTGAACAGATGGCCAGAGATTCTCCTTCAAAATTGTTTGGTAGACAGCAGAATTAATGGTTCCATTTATCACAGCAAGTCTTCCAGTTCCTGAAGTAGCAAAACAGCCCCCAAACCATCACACTACTATCACCAATATTTTACTGTTGATATGAATTCCTTTTTCTGAAATGCTTTTTTACTGCTATACCAAATGTAATGGGACATACACCTTCCAAAAAGTTCAACTTTTATCTCATCAGTCCATAGAGTTTTGTCACAAAAGTCTTGGGGATCATCAAGATGTTTTCTGGCAAAACTGAGACGAGCCTTTATGTTCTTTTTGCTCAGTAGTGGTTTTCGTCTTGGAACTCATGCAGGCCATTTTTTCTCAGTCTCTTTCTTATGGTGGAGATAGGGAACACTGACCTTAACTGAGTCAAATGAGGCCTGAAGTTCTTTGGATGTTGTTGTGGGGTATTTTGTGACCTCTTGGATGAGTTGTCTCTGCGCTCTTGGGTTAATTTTGGTCTGCCGACCACTCCTTAGATGGTTGACCACTGTTCCATATTTTTTCCATTTGTGGAAAATGGCTCTCACTGTGGTTTACTGGAGTCCTAAATCTTGAGAAATGGCTGTAGAACCTTTTCCATTCTGACAGATCTCATCGATTTGTTTTTCATTTGTTCCAGAATTTCTTTGGATTGTGGCATGATGTCTAGCTTTTCAGGAGCTTTTGGTCTACTTTACTTTGTCAGGCAGGTCACATTTAAGTTATTTCTTGATTGAGAACAGGTGTGGCATTAATCAGGCCAGTGTGTGGCTAGGGAATTTGAACTCAGCTTCCCACAGTTAATTTTTGTTTTAAGGGAGGCGGACAATCACTTTTTCACACAGGGCCCGTAGATTTGGATTTCTTTTTCCCTTAATAATAAAGACCTTCAATTCAAAGCTACATTTTGTGTTTACTTGTGTTATCTTTGTCCAGTATTTAAATTTCTTTGGTGATCTTAAGGGTATGTGCACGCGATGCGGATTTTGCTGCGGATCCGCAGCATTTCCACAGCTGCGGATCCGCAGCAGTTTCCCATGAGTTTTCAGTACAATGTAAACCTATGGGAAACAAAAAACGCTGTGCACATGCTGCGTAAAAAACCGCGAGGAAACGCAGCGGTTTACATTCCACAGCATGTCACTTCTTTCTGCGGATTCCGCAGCGGTTTTACAACTGCTTCAATAGAAATCCGCAGTTGTAAAACCGCAGTGAAAATCCCAGAAAAACTACAGTAAATCCACGGTAAATCCGCGATAAATCCGCAGCGGTTTTCCACTGCGGATTTATCAAATCTGCTGAAATCTGCTGTGGAAAAATCCGCAGTAGACCAGAATACGTGTGCACATACCCTAAGCATTTAAGTGTGACAAACATGCAAAAGAATAGGAAATCACGAAGGGGCAAACACTTTTTCACACAGCTGTATATGGGTAAGTGTCATAACATATGTTATGATCATGAATAGAAAATGTGGTCATAATTTGGTGTTTTCATTCAAGCAAACATAATATTATTTGTGATATAACCCTTTCACTGAAATGTAATTTTTTTTAGAACTACATTACTTATGTTTGGCAGTGAGATATTCTTTTTTACTGGCTCTCTGTGTATTTTTAAAATGATTAATTATTTCAGTACAGAAATAAGTGCTATCCCTGATAAGGATACATCAAGCATAATTTATAGCTTAACTTTAATTTATCAAAATGTATTAAATATTTTACAACTTGGACCTCCTTCAGGAAATTACTGGTGTATTACAATCATTTAACATGCACTACATCCAATATAATTTTGTTTGCTGTTTATTATATAAAGTTTGATTACCAAGTCTATGAGAGGTATGATCAAACATTTTACTTTGCAGGATAGCTATAATAAATTAAAGCATATAAGCATATGGCTAGCATTTTTCCAGTTATAAAAAACTTTAGTTGTCAAAACAAAAAAAAATATTGGTAACCTGCATACATGGGGTTATTGTGTAGGGTAATACCGATTTGAAGTTGCTCAGAGCCTGCTGCCAGGAGGAAATGAACTTTATTCCTCCCGGCAGGTTTGGGTTTTCAGTCAGAGTGACAAAGCTTTTAGTTAGCTTTAGTCAAAGCTTTAGTATACAATGAACAGTGGCTGCAACCATGCCCAATCGCTGACTGACAGTGACTATGCACTGACCGGTTACTGAAGTCGCACTGGCCACACCTCTGTGACTGAAAGCTCGAGGCTGTTTACAGCCAGAGGCCTGGATTTGGCCTCCGGGCTGCACTTTACCCAGCTCTGCTCTAGAAGATTCTTAGAAAGTTAGTGATAATGGTGAAAAGGACAGGAGAAAAGACAAATATAATATTTTTTGTTAACAATAATTCTTGAACTTTCTATTCGTCTTATACAGTTAATGACAAATTTATTTTGGACTGCAGCAGTGTATGCAACAAGTTTTAGAATAGTAGGACGTGATGATGCTCTCTGTGTGATATTTTGAGTTTACTGCCTCTCATCAGCTGCTGCCGCTAGTCATTAGTAGTGACTACCTGAGAAGCCACAGGCGAGGAGACTAAAGCCACATATTGGGTGTCACAAGCTGAGAGTTGTGGAAAAATTATCTTAAATTACATTAAAAAGTTACAATTCATTTTTGAATGAAATATATAACTGACTTATTATCATTCATGTTTAAGCTATCAAGTACCAATCTTCACATATTATATGGATTTAACAGGCAAAAATTCATTTTGGAATCCATTATATACATTAGATTTAACTTATTTTAATGGAATTCACACTATTAACTCAAATGACATGAATTTTACCCATTTTTCATGGTATTTTTATTATCATTTAATTATTATGTTGAACGTGCATTTTTCCTAGCATTTTTTAACTCATTCATGACGCGGCCAATTTCCGTTTTTGCGTTTTTATTTTTCTTTCCGCGTAGACATATGAGGACTTGTTTTTTGTGGAACGAGTTGCACCTTTGAATTACACCATTAATTTTACCACAGAGTGAACTCGAATTCGGGAAATAAATTCCAAGTGTAGACAAACTGTGAAAGAAATTCAATTTTCTTTTTGAGAACTGTTTTTATATTTTGTAATAAAGATTACCTTGCAAATTGATTCTGTCATCAGTACGATTACA
The DNA here is from genome assembly GCF_032444005.1 of Ranitomeya imitator. Taxonomy (NCBI): domain Eukaryota; kingdom Metazoa; phylum Chordata; class Amphibia; order Anura; family Dendrobatidae; genus Ranitomeya; species Ranitomeya imitator. The sequence goes on from NC_091287.1 coordinate 354,081,617, forward strand.
GTGATACCAAATGTGTCCATTTTTTTATTAATTTAGTGGTGAAAAAAAACAGAAGTTTGCAAAAAAAGACACGTAAAAGCTTTCTTTTTTTTGTCGAAAGAGCTGTGTGATGTTACTGTTCTTGTTGGTCCCCTTAATGGACTTGAAGCTGGAATCATCTGATTGCTTGAGCTATACAGACTATGTATAGCTCAAGCACTAATGGATGTTCCTTTTCCGGGTGGCTAGGGGCTGCTATTTTTAGGCTGAGGGGATCAATATCCATAGACCCTTACCAGCCTGAGAATACCAACCCCCAGTTGTCAGATTTTGCCTGGCTAGATATCAAAAATACAGGGAAACCCATGCCAGGATTTTTTTTTTTATTCAGAGCGCAGATGCCGGCTGATGAATTCTCCCATCATCTGCCTCCTGCTGTAATTGTTATTATCGGCAGCAGCTGCAGTCTTGTGGAAACAGTAGTCCCATCAGATTGCGCTAATGACAGAAAGTAAACTTTATACCTCCGATTACAGCTGCAGGCTCACGTTGATATTTGACAGAATGGAAACCACAGTAATGATTTTACCACCGATCATAAGCAGTCTTTGCCGCACTGTCATGAACATGACAGCATCACAAACACTGGATGTTCGGGCACCCCATTCAAGTGAATGGGGTCCATGTTTGGGTTCAGGCAGGTACTGTTCTGGTACCCGAACCCAAACTTTTTTAAACTGTTTGGCCGAACCCGCTGGACTCAAACTTCCAAGGGTCTGCCCATCTCTACTCATAAGAACTTCATTGTATAACTATTGACCTTCACCCTCAAGAGTAATTTCTTTACTTTTGATGGCAAGATCTATCACTATCTCAGGGGCACTGCAATCGGGAGCCTCTGTGAGCCCAGTTATGTGAATCTGCTTCTGGGCTGCTGGGAAGACACAATGGTTTTCATGGACAGGAATGCACATCTTACTGAACTGGTCATTGTGTAGGTAAGGTATATAGACAATTTGTTCATGATATGGAAAGGCACTAGGTAGAATTTCATACACTTTGTTAATTTCTCAAACACTGACACCATTGGTTTGTGATTCACTTATAAAATGGATATTGAGAAACTTCCATTTCTGGATGTTTTCATACAAAAAACGGACAACGTAACATTAAAAACAAACATTTTTGTAAAAAAAATCCACTAATGCCCCTCTGTGAGAAGAGGAATCCCAAAGGGATAATATTTGCACCTATAACAAAACATTTGCTCAGGAAGCACAGGGGCTACCTAGACCATGTGCTAAAAGAAGCATACCAGTATGCTCTGAAACAGAGAAGGGAGACATTGCTGGCCCCCAAAACCATAGCCACACAGGAAAACAGGGTGCAGCTCATTGTGACCTATGACAATTGCGCTCCACTGATTAGAAACATTCCATTAGATTAGATTAGATTTGATTGTGATTAAACATTGGGGGATTCTGAAAATTGACAAGTACATTTGTGAAATGGTGGGTGATATTCCTCAGGTCACTTATAGAAAAAAACGGTCTATCCAAGATAGGGTGGTTCACAGTCACCTTGCTCCACACAATCCTGATACCTGGATCCCAATGAAACCACTTGGATTCTACTGATGCGGCGATTGCGTGGCATGTCCTCACCTATTGGCAAGTAAAACGTTTCATAGCCATGTGACTGGCTAATAGTTCTCAAGAAGAAATTTTATATTTTGCAAATCGAAAGGGGTAATCTATAAGGCAACCTGTGATTGCGTGAAGGAATATGTGGGAAGACATCACAGGAATTGAGTAGGAGGATATGGCAACATATGGGAGACACAAGGTACAAAAGTGATACACCTAATGCTAGGCATGTCAATAAGGAACATGGAGGTGACCTTAAAGTTGTCAAGTTCACTGGAATTGACTTGGTTAAGCCATCTTCCAGGGGTGGACATTTTGATAGAGTGTTACTGCTGCGAAAGGCCAGTTGGATCTTCTGTCTTGGTATGATGGCACCATCTGGCTTAAATAAACAGCTGAATTTTGGTTCATTTCAGTGATTTTAAACACCCACTAACCACCTTTTCTGAAAAATATCCCCCTTCATTCTCTCTATAACCTCATTGCTACCTTGTTATATACCAATCTAATCTGGTCTCGCGGCCATACCTCTCAATAAAATCAGATTTGGATCTACCATATTTTATAGATTTTGGAAGTGACCCTGTTTTATTGTCTTTTCAGCTCTACATTGAGTGAATGGGTATATATATATATATATATATATATATATATATATATACATATATATTGTAGCATGGCTAAAGGGTTTGTAGTCGATGGGAGGTATGTGCCACATAAGTGCCTGGTTGCTGTAATGTAGCCCGGAGTATTCCTTTCTTGCACATAATCTTGTATATGTGTTTCAGGACCTGTGGTGATGTCAGACCACATGGCTGATCATGTGATGGGTTACTGGGTGGGGTTAGCTCTTTATAAGACTGGCTAATCCTTTACACAGCAGATATGTGTGGAGGTGAAACCCTCCTGAGTGTGTTACGGCTTCAGGACTGAGCCGGATGAACTGGACACTTGCTTTTCTTTGCCTGAACCAAAGGCCCATTTTGCTTTCTGTTATTTGCCACATGGTTTATGAAGCAATAAACCCAGTGAACTTTAAAGGAACACGTCTCCTGAGTGTCAGCCGTCGCAGCTGAGTGAGTGAAATCCTTACAATTGGTGGTAGACGTGCGAGCAGCGTTCCCAGCGGAGACGTGAGTTTATTTTTGAATGTCCTGGGTCAAGGCTGTTGCAAGCCAGCAAGCATTGCCGGAGAAAATGGAGGACCTGCTGAAACACTTGGTCCAGATGCAGTCACAGCAGGAGAAAAGGCAGAGCCAGCAGGAGCAAAGGCAGCAAGAGACCAACAGGCTGTTGATGCAGCAGATACAACAGAGCCAGCAGGAGCAATGGCAGCAGATGCAGCAAAACCAGCAGGAGCAACGGCAGCAGATGCAGCAAAACCAGCAGGAGCAACGGCAGCAGATGCAGCAGAGCCAGCAGGAGCATCAGCAGCAGATGCAGCTTCTGGCAACCGCCATCCAGGGCAAGGCGAGCGCCCCAACCCCAGGTTTGGCTGATGACACCCACGTCCGGAAGACGGTAAGACGCGCATTGCAGAAAATGACTCCCGGGGATGATGTTGAGGCCTTCCTGACGGTGTTTGAGAGGGTCGCTGAGAGGGAAAAACTTCCGCCAGAGCAGTGGGCAGAGGTACTTGCGCCATACCTGACGGGAGAACCCCAGAAGGCATACTATGATTTGACCTTGCAGGATGCCAAAGAGTATCACAAATTGAAAGCCGAGATTCTCGCACGTTTGGGGGTGACACTGACTGTCAGGGCACAGCGAGTTCACTCCTGGGGCTATCACCGGGACAAACCACCTCGTTCCCAAATGTTTGATCTGTTGCACCTGGTCCAGAAATGGCTGCAGCCAGAATCCTCTGCGCCTGCACAGATGGTAGAACGGGTGATGATGGATCGGTTTGTCCATTCCCTCCCGAGGCCTATACAGTCTTGGGTTGCCCAGGGTGATCCCCAGAATGCCGACGAGCTGATCGGACTGGTTGAGAGATACCAAGGGTTGGAAGGCTCCTTCGGGAGGCAGCCCATGCCGTACTGGGGGTCCCAGAAGGCAGCTGAGTCCCAAAAAGGGGTGGTGCGTCCAAGGTCACAAAGGGCGGGGGAGGTGGTGCCCAAGGTCCCCACGGGTGATATTATTTGTTGGAGGTGCCACAAGCCAGGACATATAGCTGCCCGTTGTTCCCAAACCACTGAGCAGATGGACTGCAGCATGGGACGCCGTTGTTCATACTATGCGTATCCAGCCTGTAGTGTGAACTCTCCATCCAACGAGGGACCTCAAGCATGTCCCGTGAAGGTGAACGGTCAAGCAGTAACGGCACTGTTAGACCCGGGGAGCCTAGTGACCCTGGTGAGGGCCACTTTTCCTCTCCACCTGCTCCCAGGAAAGAAGGTCGGAGTGCGGTGCATACATGGTGATGCAAAGGACTACCCTATGGCCAGGGTGGACATTGAAACGGCATGTGGCACTGAGTCCCACATAGTCGGCGTGGTTCAGGACTTGTTGCACCCTATAATTATTGGCCGGGATTTCTGTTTGTTTTGGGATTTGTGGGGAAATGGTTCTGAGCTGCCTGGCAGGGAACCAGTGAACCCTGGAAGGGTATCGCCACACCCAGAGGCAGACAGTTTTCCTTTTTGTGTTCTGGTTGGGGATGAGGAGGAAGTATCCCCTACATCTGACATTCTGGAGTTAGAAGTTACCGGTGAAAATTTTGGGACTGCCCAACATAGGGACCCCACTCTGAGGGAAGCCTTTAATAATGTCACAGTTATTGACGGGGTGGTACAGGAGCCGGGGGCAGACACAAGATTTCCCCATTTTCTGTTGAGGGGGGAGTTGTTGTACCGTGTCACGAAAATACGGGAGGAGTTGGTAGAGCAGTTGATAGTGCCGGGTCCGTATAGACGGAAAGTGTTGGACATGGCCCATTCACACATCTTGGGTGGACACCTGGGGGTGGAAAAAACGCAGGAACGGGTTGTGCAGAGGTTCTATTGGCCTGGGTGTCACCGGGAAATAGTGAACTATTGCAGGTCCTGCCCTGCATGTCAGCTAACTGCTCCTACTCCTCATTTCTGGAACCCCCTTGTGCCACTGCCCATTATTGAGGTACCGTTCGAGAGAATTGCCATGGACTTGGTCGGTCCCTTAGTTAAATCAGCTCGGGGCCATCAGTATATATTAGTCATCCTGGACTATGCCACACGCTATCCTGAGGCAATTCCCTTGAGAAATTCTTCCTCAAAAAGCATAGCCCGCGAGTTGGTCCATGTCTTTTCCCGGACAGGTCTGCCAAAGGAGATCCTGACTGACCAGGGTACACCTTTCATGAGCAAGGTGATGAGGGAGTTATGCAAAGCCCTGAAGAATTCCCAGTTGAGGACCTCGGTGTACCATCCCCAGTCAGATGGCCTTGTTGAGAGGTTTAACAAGACACTAAAGAGCATGCTGAGAAAAGCTATAGAGAAAGACGGTAGAGACTGGGATTGTCTCTTACCCTATCTGATGTTTTCCATTCGTGAAGTTCCACAGGCCTCCACAGGGTTCTCACCGTTTGAGCTTCTATATGGCCGACATCCACGAGGACTCCTGGATATAGCCAAGGAAACCTGGGAGGCCGAAGTCACACCCCACAGAAGCGTCATTGAGCATGTGGCCCTGATGCAGCAGAGGATTGCAAAGGTGATGCCTATCGTGAAAGAACACCTTCTCCAAGCACAAGAAGCTCAAGCCAGGGTCTACAACCGGTCTGCAAGAGTGAGGCAGTTCAATCCGGGAGACCGAGTTCTTGTGCTAGTTCCAACGGTGGAAAGCAAGTTCTTGGCCAAATGGCAAGGGCCATATGAGGTTGTCGAGAAACTTGGGGAGGTAAATTATAAAATTCACCAACCAGGAAGACGGAAACCATTCCAAGTTTACCATGTCAACCTCATCAAGCCATGGCAAGATAGAGAGCCGACAGCAACTCCGTCATTGTTAAGCAACCCAGAAGGTGAGGTTGGAGCGGTTACTATAGCAGAGACGCTATCAAAGACCCAGAAACAGCAGTGCCGGGAGTTACTCCAGAAAAACAGGGACCCGTTTTCAGAATTGCCAGGATACACGAAGGTCATAGAGCACGAGGTCCTAACAGAGCCACATGTGCGGGTGAATGTGAAACCTTATCGTATTCCTGAGGCTCGTCGAGAAGTTATCTCCAAGGAAGTGGAGCGTATGTTGAGGCTTGGGGTCATTGAGGAATCCAAGAGCGGTTGGTCGAGCCCAATTGTCCTGGTCCCAAAACCTGATGGAGAGTGGAGGTTTTGCAACGACTATCGGAAGTTGAATGAAGTCTCCAAGTTCGACGCTTATCCCATGCCCCGTATTGATGAGTTCATCGAAAGGCTTGGGCACGCCAGATATATATCCACCTTGGATTTGACAAAGGGGTATTGGCAGATCCCCATGGCACAGGAAGCCAAGGAGAAGACGGCCTTTTCGACACCTGATGGATGCTTCCAATATGCCCGGATGCCGTTTGGCCTACAGGGAGCTCCGGCAACCTTCCAGAGGGCTATGGATAGAGTCCTTGCACCCCATAAGGCCTACGCTGCTGTGTACCTAGATGATATCGTCATCTTTAGCCCGGACTGGGAGAGCCATCTGGAGAAAGTCCAAGCGGTGTTGGATGCTATAAGAGAGGCCGGATTTACTATAAACCCGAAGAACTGCGCCTTCGGTAAAGAAGAAGCTAAGTACCTTGGATACATAGTGGGTCATGGAGAAATAAAACCCCAAATCAATAAAGTGGAGGCAATCCAAACATGGCCAAAACCAGTTTCCAAGAAACAAGTTAAAGCCTTCCTGGGAATCGTGGGATATTACAGGAGGTTCATCCCAAACTTCGCCACGATGGCTGCGCCTCTGACTGACCTGCTAAAAGGGACAAAATCAGTAATGGTTAAGTGGTCCGAAGAAACAGAGTCAGCCTTCCAAGAAATGAAAAACGCTTTGTGTAAGCAACCCGTTCTGATGGCCCCAAACTTCAAGAAAGAGTTTATTCTTCAGACAGATGCCTCAGATGTTGGGGTGGGAGCAGTCCTTTCCCAAGAACTACATGGGGAGGAGCATCCTGTTCTCTATCTGAGTAGGAAGCTGTCCTCATCTGAAAAGAACTACTCAGTCGTTGAGAAGGAGTGCTTGGCCATAAAATGGGCAGTGGACACATTGCGGTACTATCTGCTGGGACGTAAATTTAGACTGGTATCTGACCATGCCCCGCTTAGGTGGATGAGAGAAACGAAAGGGAGAAATGCCAGAGTCACCCGTTGGTTCTTAGCCCTGCAGGACTTCAGTTTCCATGTGGAACATAGGGCCGGAAAGCTGCACGGTAATGCGGATGCCCTATCGAGAATCCCTTGTTTAGTGGGGGAAAGTGCCAAGCCCCACGGCTTTAGGCAGAGGGGGGAGGTATGTAGCATGGCTAAAGGGTTTGTAGTCGATGGGAGGTATGTGCCACATAAGTGCCTGGTTGCTGTAATGTAGCCCGGAGTATTCCTTTCTTGCACATAATCTTGTATATGTGTTTCAGGACCTGTGGTGATGTCAGACCACATGGCTGATCATGTGATGGGTTACTGGGTGGGGTTAGCTCTTTATAAGACTGGCTAATCCTTTACACAGCAGATATGTGTGGAGGTGAAACCCTCCTGAGTGTGTTACGGCTTCAGGACTGAGCCGGATGAACTGGACACTTGCTTTTCTTTGCCTGAACCAAAGGCCCATTTTGCTTTCTGTTATTTGCCACATGGTTTATGAAGCAATAAACCCAGTGAACTTTAAAGGAACACGTCTCCTGAGTGTCAGCCGTCGCAGCTGAGTGAGTGAAATCCTTACTATATATATATATATATATATATATATATATATATGTATATGTATGTATGTATGTATGTATGTATGTATGTATGTATATATATATATATATATATATATATATATATATATAATTTAATCCTCCCCTCTGATGGTCTTACCCACACCAGGGAGGTTATTTTGACCTGTCAGGAGGTATTCATTAATGTACTTTTGATCATCCCCATTGAAAATGTATCTCGATTGTGGATATTATCCATCCCTCTGTAATGAAGGTCTCTATAGCTCTTTTCCTCTTCATACTTTATCTCTTTTTAAGGCCTAGGTTATATATTGGAGAGGTTGCAGAATGATGACCTGCATGCTGGCAGATAGTAAACACAGTACACACATCTACTACACCTGCCCCTCCGCCCCTCAAAACCCCTTCCACTTCCATCTTTGTTGATAAGAAGCAGAGTGTGACAAAGTCACTGGTAAAGTGCTGGAGGGGAGATATGTTTCACTATGCATAATGGCGCAATTATATACCCAGGGTATTTTCCTCCAGCACACTAAGTGTTGTGAGGGGTTGTCATTACCATAATGGGCTAGATTTATGTGGACATCCATAGAGTGTGTGGGAGGATGTCCACCTTATCTCCACCCCAGGATGTGGTCTGGAGCTTAAATAACAAGCCTCTACGGCAGCAGTGATTAGTGTGTGGAGAGGAAGCACTCCAGATAAGGGTTGTGCCTGGGTCAAAAGACCTGAACCGTGGACATTACTAACCTTGAGCGGGCTGATCCCTGCTAGGAGGACAGCGTCCCATATACTAATGTGCCACAAACATTACTATATCACCAAGCATTCCTATTTAATTTAGCTGTATCCATATAAATGGCCCACCCTGTTTATTCTACAGTGTAGAATCACTTAGAGCAGGGGTGGGCAATCAATTTTCCTGAGGGGCCACATGAGACCGTGACCATTGCAGAGGGCCGAACCAATAGGCCAAAATTAATTCTGCTCAATATTAATATCAATATATTATAATTATTATATTATTGATAATTTTTATTAATATTAATTGTATAACTTAATATTGAGCAGAATTAAGAATACTGACATCCCCTATATATCATTTGAACCCTTACACAGCCCCTTCTGTATATCATATGAGCCCCCCAACAGCCCCCTATAGGCGGCATGAGCCCCACACAGTCTCCCCCCATATGCGGCATGAGCCCCACACAGCCTCCCCCATATGCAGCATGAGCCCCACACAGCCTCCCTATATACACTGCATGAGCCTCACACAGTCTCCCCACATATGCGACATGAGCCCCACACAGCCTCCCTATATACACTGCATGAGCCCCATACGGCCTCTCCATATACAGCATGAGCCCCACACAGACTTTTCATATGCTGCATGAGCCCCACACAGCCTCCCCATACACAGCATGAGCCCCACACAGCCTCCTTATATACAGCATGAGCCCCACACAGCCTCCTCACATACTGCATGAGCCCCACACAGCGTCTCCATATACTGCATGAGCCCCATACAGCCTCCCCATATACAGCATGAGCCCCACACAGCCTCCCCATATACAGCATGAGCCCCACACAGCCTCCCCATATACAGCATAAGCCCCACACAGCCTCCCCATATACAGCATGAGCCCCACACAGCCTCCCCATATACAGCATGAGTCCCACACAGCCTCCCCATATAATGCATGAGCCCCACACAGCCTCCCCATATACAGCATGAGCCCCACACAGCCTCCCCATATACAGCATAAGCCCCACACAGCCTCCCCATATACAGCATGAGCCCCACACAGCCTCCCCATATACAGCATGAGTCCCACACAGCCTCCCCATATAATGCATGAGCCCCACACAGCCTCCCCATATGCAGCTTGAGCCCCACACAGCCTCCCCATATACTGCATGAGCCCCACACAGCCTCCCCATATACAGCATGAGCCCCACACAGCCTCCTCATATACAGCATGAGTCCCACACAGCCTCCCCATATACAGCATGAGTCCCACACAGCCTTCCCATATAATGCATGAGCCCCACAACGCCTCCCCATATACAGCATGAGCCCCTCACAGCCTCCCCATATACTGCATGAGCCCACACAGCCTCCCCATATACAGCATGAGCCCCACACAGCCTCCCTATATACAGCATGAGCCCCACACAGCCTCCTCATATACAGCATGAGTCCCACACAGCCTCCCCATATTGTTATGAAAGGCAATTCAGTACCACAATGGACATAGCGGTCAGAGCACATACAGTGATCTGACAATAACCCAAAATCATAGAACGAGCTCTGAGACGTGGGAACTCTGCAGACCGCAATCCCTAATCCTCTCCAAACAACACTAGAGGCAGCCGTGGATTGCGCCTAACTCTGCCTATGCAACTCGGCACAGCCTGAGAAACTAACTAGCCTGAAGATAGAAAATAAGCCTACCTTGCCTCAGAGAAATACCCCAAAGGAAAAGGCAGCCCCCCACATATAATGACTGTGAGTTAAGATGAAAAGACAAACAGAGATGAAATAGATTCAGCAAAGTGAGGCCCGACTTTCTTAACAGAGCAAGGATAGAAAAGATAACTTTGCGTTCTACACAAAACCCTAAAGAAAACCACGCAAAGGGGGCAAAAAGACCCTCCGTACCGAACTAACGGCACGGAGGTACACCCTTTGCGTCCCAGAGCTTCCAGCAAAAAATTAGACAAGCTGGACAGAAAAAATAGCAAACAAATAGCAAAGAAGAACTTAGCTATGCAGAGCAGCCGGCCACAGGAATGATCCAGGGAAAAGCAAGTCCAACACTGGAACATTGACAGGAAGCCAGGATCAAAGCATTAGGTGGAGTTAAGTAGAGAAGCACCTAACGACCTCACCAGATCACCTGAGGGAGGAAACTCAGAAGCCGCAGTACCACTTCCCTCCACCAACAGAAGCTCACAGAGAGAATCAGCCGAAGTACCACCTGCGACCACAGGAGGGAGCTCTGCCACAGAATTCACAACAGTACCCCCCCCTTGAGGAGGGGTCACCGAACCCTCACCAGAGCCCCCAGGCCGACCAGGATGAGCCACATGAAAGGCACGAACAAGATCGGGAGCATGGACATCAGAGGCAAAAACCCAGGAATTATCTTCCTGAGCATAACCCTTCCATTTAACCAGATACTGGAGTTTCCGTCTAGAAACACGAGAATCCACAATATACTCCAATTCCCCCTCAACCAAACCCGGGGCAGGAGGATCAACAGATGGAACCATAGGTGCCACGTATCTCCGCAACAATGACCTATGGAGTACGTTATGTATGGAAAAAGAATCTGGAAGGGTCAGACGAAAAGACACAGGATTAAGAACCTCAGAAATCCTATACGGACCAATGAAACGAGGTTTAAACTTAGGAGAGGAAACCTTCATAGGAATATGACGAGAAGATAACCAAACCAGATCCCCAACACGAAGTCGGGGACCCACACGGCATCTGCGATTAGCGAAACGTTGAGCCTTCTCCTGGGACAAGGTCAAATTGTCCACTACATGAGTCCAAATCTGCTGCAACCTGTCCACCACAGTATCCACACCAGGACAGTCCGAAGACTCAACCTGTCCTGAAGAGAAACGAAGATGGAACCCAGAATTGCAGAAAAATGGCGAAACCAAGGTAGCCAAGCTGGCCCGATTATTAAGGGCGAACTCAGCCAAAGGCAAAAAGGACACCCAGTCATCCTGATCGGCAGAAACAAAGCATCTCAGATATGTTTCCAAGGTCGGATTGGTTCGTTCGGTCTGGCCATTAGTCTGAGGGTGGAAAGCCGAGGAAAAAGGCAAGTCAATGCCCATCCTACCACAAAAGGATCACCAAAACCTTGAAACAAACTGGGAACCTCTGTCAGAAACGATATTCTCTGGAATGCCATGTAAACGAACCACATTGCTGGAAGAACAATGGCACCAAATCAGAGGAGGAAGGCAATTTAGACAAGGGTACCCAATGGACTATCTTAGAAAAGCGATCACAGACCACCCAAATGACAGAAATAAAATCCATAGAGATATGTGTCCAAGGCCTTTTCGGGACCGGCAAGGGCAAAAGCAACCCACTGGCACGAGAACAGCAGGGCTTAGCCCGAGCACAAATCCCACAGGACTGCACAAAAGTACGCACATCCCGCGACAGAGACGGCCACCAAAAGGATCTAGCCACTAACTCTCTGGTACCAAAGATTACAGGATGACCAGCCAACACCGAACAATGAACCTCAGAGATAACTTTATTGGTCCACTTATCAGGGACAAACAGTCTCTCCGCTGGACAACGATCAGGTTTATTAGCCTGAAATTTTTGCAGCACCCGCCGCAAATCAGGGGAGATGGCAGACACAATTACTCCTTCCTTGAGGATACCTGCCGGCTCAGACAAACCCGGAGAGTTGGGCACAAAACTCCTAGACAGAGCATCCACCTTCACATTTTAAGAGCCCGGAAGGTACGAAATCACAAAGTCAAAATGGGCAAAAAACAGGGACCAACGAGCCTGTCTAGGATTCAACCGCTTAGCAGACTCAAGATAAGTCAAGTTCTTATGATCAGTCAATACCACCACGCGATGCTTAGCTCCTTCAAGCCAATGACGCCACTCCTCGAATGCCCACTTCATGGCCAGCAACTCTCGGTTGCCCACATCATAATTTCGCTCAGCAGGCGAAAACTTCCTGGAAAAAAAAGCGCATGGTTTCATCACTGAGCAATCAGAACCTCTCTGCGACAAAACAGCCCCTGCTCCAATCTCAGAAGCATCAACCTCGACCTGGAACGGAAGAGAAACATCTGGTTGACACAACACAGGGGCAGAAAAAAAACAACGCTTCAACTCTTGAAAAGCTTCCACAGCAGCAGAAGACCAATTGACCAAATCAGCACCCTTCTTGGTCAAATCGGTCAATGGTTTGGCAATACTAGAAAAATTGCAGATGAAGCGACGATAAAAATTAGCAAAGCCCAGGAACTTTTGCAGACTTTTCAGAGATGTCGGCTGAGTCCAATCATGGATGGCTTGGACCTTAACAGGATCCATCTCGATAGTAGAAGGGGAAAAGATGAACCCCAAAAATGAAACCTTCTGCACACCAAAGAGACACTTTGATCCCTTCACAAACAAAGAATTATCACGCAGGACCTGAAAAACTGTTCTGACCTGCTTCACATGAGACTCCCAATCATCCGAGAAGATCAAAATGTCATCCAAGTACACAATCAGGAATTTATCCAGGTACTCTCGGAAGATGTCATGCATAAAGGACTGAAACACTGATGGAGCATTGGCAAGTCCGAATGGCATCACTAGATACTCAAAATGACCCTCGGGCGTGTTAAATGCAGTTTTCCATTCATCTCCTCGCCTGATATGCACCAGATTATACGCACCACGAAGATCTATCTTGGTGAACCAACTAGCTCCCTTAATCCGAGCAAACAAATCAGATAACAATGGCAAGGGGTACTGAAATTTAACCGTGATCTTATTTAGAAAGCGGTAATCTATACAAGGTCTCAGTGAACCATCCTTCTTGGCTACAAAAAAGAACCCTGCTCCTAATGGTGACGATGACGGGCGAATATGCCCCTTCTCCAGGGATTCCTTCACATAACTGCGCATAGCGGTGTGCTCAGGCACGGATAAATTAAACAGTCGACCTTTTGGGAATTTACTACCAGGAATCAAATTGATAGCACAATCACAATCCCTATGCGGAGGTAGGGCATCGGACTTGGGCTCATCAAATACATCCCGGTAATCAGACAAGAACTCTGGAACCTCAGAAGGGGTGGATGACGAAATTGACAGAAATGGAACATCACCATGTACCCCCTGACAACCCCAGCTGGACACCGACATAGATTTCCAATCTAATACTGGATTATGGGCTTGTAGCCATGGCAACCCCAACACGACCACATCATGCAGATTATGCAACACCAGAAAGCGAATAACCTCCTGATGTGCGCTTATTCTTGGCCAAAGACGTGGCATCAATTCCTCTCAATGGAATAGGACACTGCAAGGGCTCTAAGAGAAACCCACAACGCTTAGCATACTCCAAGTCCATCAAATTCAGGGCAGCGCCTGAATCCACAAATGCCATGACAGAATACGATGAGAAAGAGTAGATCAAGGTAACAGGCAGAAGAAATTTTGACTGTACCGTACCAATGGTGGCAGACCTAGCGAACCGCTTAGTGCGCTTAGGACAATCAGAGATAGCATGAGTGGAATCACCACAGTAGAAACACAGCCCATTCAGACGTCTGTGCTCTTGCCGTTCAACTCTGGTCAAAGTCCTATCGCACTGCATAGGCTCAAGTTTAAGCTCAGGTAATACCGCCAAATGGTGCACAGATTTACGCTCACGCAAGCGTCGACCGATCTGAATGGCCAAAGACATAGACTCATTCAGACCAGCAGGCATAGGAAATCCCACCATGACATCCTTAAGGGCTTCAGAGAGACCCTTTCTGAACATAGCTGCCAGCGCAGATTCATTCCATTGAGTGAGCACGGACCACTTTCTAAATTTCTGACAATATACCTCTATCTCATCCTGACCCTGACAAAGAGCCAGCAAATTTTTCTCTGCCTGATCCACTGAATTAGGTTCATCGTACAGCAATCCGAGCGCCAGTAAAAACGCATCGATATTACTCAATGCAGGATCTCCTGGCGCAAGAGAAAATGCCCAGTCCTGAGGGTCGCCGCGCAAAAAAGAAATAACAATCAAAACCTGTTGAACTGGATCACCAGAGGAGCGAGGTTTCAAGGCCAGAAATAATTTACAATTATTTTTGAAACTCAGAAACTTAGTTCTATCTCCAAAAAACAAATCAGGAATAGGAATTCTTGGTTCTAGCATAGATTTCTGATCAATAGTGTCTTGAATCTTTTGTACTCTTGCCGAGAGCTGATCCACAGATGAAGACAGACTTCTAATGTCCATCGCTACACCTGTGTACTGAACCACCCAAATGTCTAGGGGAAAAAACAGGCAAAACACAGTGCAAAGAAAAAAAAAATGGTCTCAGAACTTCTTTTTTCCCTCTATTGAGAATCATTAGTACTTTTGGCTTCCAGTACTGTTATGAAAGGCAATTCAGTACCACAATGGACATAGCGGTCAGAGCACATACAGTGATCTGACAATAACCCAAAATCATAGAACGAGCTCTGAGACGTGGGAACTCTGCAGACCGCAATCCCTAATCCTCTCCAAACAACACTAGAGGCAGCCGTGGATTGCGCCTAACTCTGCCTATGCAACTCGGCACAGCCTGAGAAACTAACTAGCCTGAAGATAGAAAATAAGCCTACCTTGCCTCAGAGAAATACCCCAAAGGAAAAGGCAGCCCCCCACATATAATGACTGTGAGTTAAGATGAAAAGACAAACGTAGAGATGAAATAGATTCAGCAAAGTGAGGCCTGACTTTCTTAACAGAGCGAGGATAGAAAAGATAACTTTGCGTTCTACACAAAACCCTAAAGAAAACCACGCAAAGGGGGCAAAAAGACCCTCCGTACCGAACTAACGGCACGGAGGTACACCCTTTGCGTCCCAGAGCTTCCAGCAAAAAATTAGACAAGCTGGACAGAAAAAATAGCAAACAAATAGCAAAGAAGAACTTAGCTATGCAGAGCAGCCGGCCACAGGAATGATCCAGGGAAAAGCAAGTCCAACACTGGAACATTGACAGGAAGCCAGGATCAAAGCATTAGGTGGAGTTAAGTAGAGAAGCACCTAACGACCTCACCAGATCACCTGAGGGAGGAAACTCAGAAGCCGCAGTACCACTTCCCTCCACCAACAGAAGCTCACAGAGAGAATCAGCCGAAGTACCACCTGCGACCACAGGAGGGAGCTCTGCCACAGAATTCACAACACCATATACAGCATGAGTCCCACACAGCCTCCCCATAAAATGCATGAGCCCCACACAGCCTCCCCATATAATGCATGAGCCCCACACAGCCTCCCCATATAATGCATGAGCCACACAGCCTCCCCATATACAGCATGAGCCCCACACAGCCTCCCCATATACAGCATGAGCCCCACACAGCCTCCCCATATACAGCATGAGCCCCACACAGCCTCCCCATATGCAGCATGAGTCCCACACAGCCTCTCCATATAATGCATGAGCCCCACACAGCCTCCCCATATGCAGCATGAGCCCCACACAGCCTCCCCATATACTGCATGAGCCCCACACAGCCTCCCCATATACAGCATGAGCCCCACACAGCCTCCTCATATACAGCATGAGTCCCACACAGCTTCCCCATATACAGCATGAGTCCCACACAGCCTCCCCATATAATGCATGAGCCCCACAACGCCTCCCCATATACAGCATGAGCCCCACACAGCCTCCCCATATACTGCATGAGCCCCACACAGCCTCCCCATATACAGCATGAGCCCCACACAGCCTCCCCATATACAGCATGAGCCCCACACAGCCTCACCATATACTGCATGAGCCCCACACAGCCTCCCCATATACAGCATGAGCCCCACACAGCCTCACCATATACTGCATGAGCCCCACACAGCCTCCCCATATACAGCATGAGCCCCACACAGCCTCCCCATATACAGCATGAGCCCACACAGCCTCCACATATACTGCATGATCCCCACACAGCCTCCCCATATACAGCATGAGCCCCACACAGCCTCGCCATATACAGCATGAGCCCACACAGCCTCCACATGTACTGCATGAGCCCCACACAGCCTCCCCATATACAGCATGAACCCCACACAGCCTCCCCATATACTGGATGAGCCCCACACAGCCTCCCCATATACAGCATGAGCCCCACACAGCCTCCCCATATACAGCATGAGTCCCACACAGCCTCCCCATATACAGCATGAGCCCCACACAGCCTCCCCATATACAGCATGAGCCCCACACAGCCTCCCCATATACTGCATGAGCCCCACACAGCCTCCCCATATACTGCATGAGCCCCACACAGCCTCCCCATATACTGCATGAGCCCCACACAGCCTCCCCATATACAGCATGAGCCCCACACAGCCTCCTCATATACTGCATGAGCCCACACAGCCTCCACATATACTGCATGATCCCCACACAGCCTCCCCATATACAGCATGAGCCCCACACAGCCTCACCATATACTGCATGAGCCCCACACAGCCTCCCCATATACAGCATGAGCCCCACACAGCCTCACCATATACTGCATGAGCCCCACACAGCCTCCCCATATACAGCATGAGCCCCACACAGCCTCCCCATATACAGCATGAGCCCACACAGCCTCCACATATACTGCATGATCCCCACACAGCCTCCCCATATACAGCATGAGCCCCACACAGCCTCGCCATATACAGCATGAGCCCACACAGCCTCCACATGTACTGCATGAGCCCCACACAGCCTCCCCATATACAGCATGAACCCCACACAGCCTCCCCATATACTGGATGAGCCCCACACAGCCTCCCCATATACAGCATGAGCCCCACACAGCCTCCCCATATACAGCATGAGTCCCACACAGCCTCCCCATATACAGCATGAGCCCCACACAGCCTCCCCATATACAGCATGAGCCCCACACAGCCTCCCCATATACTGCATGAGCCCCACACAGCCTCCCCATATACTGCATGAGCCCCACACAGCCTCCCCATATACTGCATGAGCCCCACACAGCCTCCCCATATACAGCATGAGCCCCACACAGCCTCCTCATATACTGCATGAGCCCACACAGCCTCCACATATACTGCATGATCCCCACACAGCCTCCCCATATACAGCATGACCCCACACAGCCTCCCCATATACAGCATGAGCCCCACACAGCCTCCCCATATACTGCATGACCCCACACAGCCTCCCCATATACTGCATGACCCCACACAGCCTCCCCATATACAGCATGAGCCCCTCACCGCCTCCCCATATAAAGCATGAGCCCCACACAGCCTCCTCATATACAGCATGAGTCCCACACAGCCTCCCCATATACAGCATGAGTCCCACACAGCCTCCCCCATATACAGCATGAGTCCCACACAGCCTCCCCATATACAGCATGAGCCCCACACAGCCTCCCCATATACAGCATGAGCCCCACACAGCCTCCCCATATACAGCATGAGCCCCACACAGCCTCCCCATATAGAGCATGAGCCCCACACAGCCTCCCCATATACTGCATGAGCCCCACACAGCCTCCCCATATACAGCATGAGCCCCACACAGCCTCCCCATATAGAGCATGAGCCCCACACAGCCTCCCCATATAGAGCATGAGCCCCACACAGCCTCCCCATATACAGCATGAGCCCCACACAGTCTCCCCATATACAGCATGAGCCCCACACAGCCTCCCCATATACAGCATGAGCCCCACACAGCCTCCCCATATACTGCATGAGCCCCACACAGCCTCCCCATATACAGCATGAGCCCCACACATCCTCCCCATATACTGCATGAGCCCCACACAGCCTCCCCATTTACAGCATGAGCCCCACACAGCCTCCCCATATACTGCATGAGCCCCACACAGCCTCCCCATATACAGCATGAGCCCCACACAGCCTCCACATATACTGCATGATCCCCACACAGCCTCCCCATATACTGCATGACCCCACACAGCCTCCCCATATACTGCATGAGCCCCACACAGCCTCCCCATATACAGCATGAGCCCCACACAGCCTCCACATATACTGCATGATCCCCACACAGCCTCCCCATATACTGCATGACCCCACACAGCCTCCCCATATACTGCATGAGCCCCACACAGCCTCCCAATATATACAGTATGAGCCCCACACAGCCTCCTCATATACAGCATGAGTCCCACACAGCCTCCCCATATACAGCATGAGTCCCACACAGCCTCCCCATATAATGCATGAGCCGCACACTGCCTCCCCATATAATGCATGAGCCCCACACAGCCTCCCCATATACAGCATGAGCCCCACACAGCCTCCCCATATACAGCATGAGCCCCACACAGCCTCCCCATATACAGCATGAGCCCCACACAGCCTCCCCATATACTCCATGAGCCCCACACAGCCTCCCCATATACAGCATGAGCCCCACACAGCCTCCCCATATACTGCATGAGCCCCACACAGCCTCCCCATTTACAGCATGAGCCCCACACTGCCTCCCCATATAATGCATGAGCCCCACACAGCCTCCCCATATACAGCATGAGCCCCACACAGCCTCCCCATATACAGCATGAGCCCCACACAGCCTCCCCATATACAGCATGAGCCCCACACAGCCTCCCCATATACTGCATGAGCCCCACACAGCCTCCCCATATACAGCATGAGCCCCACACAGCCTCCCCATATACTGCATGAGCCCCACACAGCCTCCCCATTTACAGCATGAGCCCCACACAGCCTCCCCATATACAGCATGAGCCCCACACAGCCTCTTCATATACAGCATGAGCCCCACACAGCCTCCCCATATACAGCATGAGTCCCACACAGCCTCCCCATATACAGCATGAGTCCCACACAGCCTCCCCATATACAGCATGAGCCCCACACAGCCTCCCCATATACAGCATGAGCCCCACACTGTCTCCCCATATACAGCATGAGCCCCACACAGCCTCCCCATATACAGCATGAGCCCCACACAGTCTCCCCATATACAGCATGAGCCCTACACAGCCTCCCCATATACTGCATGAGCCCCACACAGCCTCCCCATATACAGCATGAGCCCCACACAGCCTCCCCATATACTGCATGAGCCCCACACAGCCTCCCCATATACAGCATGAGCCCCACACAGCCTCCTCATATACTGCATGAGCCCACACAGCCTCCACATATACTGCATGATCCCCACACAGCCTCCCCATATACTGCATGACCCCACACAGCCTCCCTATATACAGCATGAGCCCCACACAGCCTCCCCATATACTGCATGACCCCACACAGCCTCCCCATATACAGCATGAGCCCCACACAGCCTCCCCATATACTGCATGAGCCCCACACATCCTCCCCATATACAGCATGAGCCCCACACAGCCTCCCCATATACAGCATGAGCCCCACACAGCCTCCCCATATAATGCATGAGCCCCACAACGCCTCCCCATATACAGCATGAGCCCCACACAGCCTCCCCATATACTGCATGAGCCCCACACAGCCTCCCCATATACAGCATGAGCCCCACACAGCCTCCCCATATACAGCATGAGCCCCACACAGTCTCCGCATATACAGCATGAGCCCCACACAGCCTCCCCATATACAGCATGAGCCCCACACAGTCTCCCCATATACAGCATGAGCCCCACACAGCCTCCCCATATACAGCATGAGCCCCACACAGCCTCCCCATATACTGCATGAGCCCCACACAGCCTCCCAATATACAGCATGAGCCCCACACAGCCTCCTCATATACTGCATGAGCCCACACAGCCTCCACATATACTGCATGATCCCCACACAGCCTCCCCATATACTGCATGACCCCACACAGCCTCCCCATATACTGCATGAGCCCCACACAGCCTCCCTATATACAGCATGAGCCCCACACAGCCTCCCCATATACTGCATGACCCCACACAGCCTCCCCATATACAGCATGAGCCCCACACAGCCTCCCCATATACAGCATGAGCCCCACACAGCCTCCCCATATAATGCATGAGCCGCACACTGCCTCCCCATATAATGCATGAGCCCCACACAGCCTCCCCATATACAGCATGAGCCCCACACAGCCTCCCCATATACAGCATGAGCCCCACTCAGCCTCCCCATATACAGCATGAGCCCCACACAGCCTCCCTATATACTGCATGAGCCCCACACAGCCTCCCTATATACAGCATGAGCCCCACACAGCCTCCCCATATACTGCATTAGCCCCACACAGCCTCCCCATATACAGCATGAGTCCCACACAGCCTCCCCATATAATGCATGAGCCCCACACAGCCTCCACATATACTGCATGAGCCCCACACAGCCTCCCTATATAATGCATGAGCCCCACACAGCCTCCTCATATACTGCATGAGCCCACACAGCCTCCACATATACTGCATGATCCCCACACAGCCTCCCCATATACAGCATGACCCCACACAGCCTCCCTATATACAGCATGAGCCCCACACAGCCTCTCCATATACTGCATGACCCCACACAGCCTCCCTATATACAGCATGAGCCCCACACAGCCTCCCCATATACAGCATGAGCCCCACACAGCCTCCCCATATACAGCATGAGCCCCACACAGCCTCCCCATATACTGCATGAGCCCCACACAGCCTCCCCATATACAGCATGAGCCCCACACAGCCTCCCCATATAATGCATGAGCCCCACACAGCCTCCTCATACACTGCATGAGCCCCACACAGCCTCCCCATATACAGCATGAGCCCCACACAGCCTCCCCATATACTGTATGAGCCCCACACAGCCTCCTCATACACTGCATGAGCCCCACACAGCCTACTCATAAAAAGCGTGAGCCCCACACAACCTCACCATATACAGCATGAGCCCCACACAGCCTCAATATATACAGCATGATCCCCACACAACCTCCCCATATACAGCATGAGCTCCCCACATCTTCCCTATCTACAGCATGAGCCCCACACAGCCTCCCCCTATATTACATGAGCCCCACCCAGCCTCCACATATACTGCATGAGCCCCACACAGCCTTTCCATATACTGCATGAGCCCCACACAGCCTCCCCATATACTGCATGAGCCCCACACAGCCTCCCCATATACAGCATGAGCCCCACACAGCCTCCCCATATACTGAATGAGTCCCACACAGCCTCCCCATATACTGCATGAGCCCCCACACAACCTCCCTATATACACTGCATGTCGCCCCCATAGGCTTCCCATGTGCAACATGTCGCCCCCATAGCCTCTCCATGTGAAACATGTCACCTCTATATGCAGCACCATGTGCCGCATGTCACCCTCACATGCTGCACTGTGACACCCCCCATATGCAGCATCATGTCAATCCCATGTGCAGCACCATGTCGTCCCATGTGTGCTGCACCATGTCACACCCCCATAGCCTCCCCATACCTACCCAAACAGCCCATACACATGAGAAAAAAAAACATACTTACCTCGGTCCGGCTCCCTGGCGCTCTGCTTCTCTCCCTGCCTCCGCTCACACACTGATTGGTGGAGGAAGTAGCCAGAGGCCCCTCCTCCACCAAAGGAGTCAGCGGCGAGCGCAGCTCTGAGCCGCACATGGAGACAGCGAGCGGGCAGGCACCATGCGGCCCGTGGACCTCTGATTTCCAGCCCCACGGCTGTCTCGATCCGCGGGCCGGACTGAGACAGTCAGAGGGCCGGATGTGGCCCTTGGCGACACTTTGCCCAGGCCTGACTTAGGGTATTATAACTGTGAAAGGGGCACAGAGAAGGCATTGTTTCTTTGTATGAGCATTCATTATTACTTTATAGCACACTCGTGGAGGGCTTTCATATTTTCTAAGGGGATGTTTTAAAATTTTTAAGGCACAAACTGGACGTATGTAGCTGGCACAGGGTCAGTCATTACTACGTGTGGCAGTCAGAGGAGCATTGTTACCATTCCCCACAGCAGGTGGGACAGCAGCAGTGGCTCATCATTGGGTTATTAGCAAAATGGAGAGTTCATGCAGGCTAGGAATAGATGGGGATAATGCTGGAAATGTGAAAAGTAAATGTCTTTGTTGTAAACTTTAAAGATGATGTGTTGTTTGAGAAGCCATGTCAGTCGGAGCCAGATGGAAAATTAGTGAAAATGAAAGATTCCATTAGAAAGACGTCACTTGTAAGTCACTATCTACATTTGCAACTGCAAGTGTATGGTCACTGTATGACTGTATTATCGGTCTTGGCTTTTGTGTATCGTTTTTAAAGGCAATACAATCATTGTTCTTGACAGCACATCGCCCCTTGTAAACAGGATCTATTAAGGCCCCTTCACATTAAGCGACGCTGCAGCGATACCGACAACGATCCGGATCGCTGCAGCGTTGCTGTTTGGTCGCTGGAGAGCTGTCACACAGACCGCTCTCCAGCGACCAACGATGCCGGTAACCAGGGTAAACATCGGGTAACTAAGCGCAGGGCCGCGCTTAGTAACCCGATGTTTACCCTGGTTACCATCCTAAAAGTAAAAAAAAACAAACACTACATACTTACCTACAGCTGTCTGTCCTCCAGGGTCTGTGCTCTGCACTCCTCCTGTACTGTCTGTGTGAGCACAGCGGCCGGAAAGCAGAGCGGTGACGTCACCGCTCTGCTTTCCGGCTGACCGACGCTCACAGACAGTACAGGAGGAGAGCAGAGCACAGCGCTGGAGGACAGACGGCTGTAGGTAAGTATGTAGTGTTTGTTTTTTTCTACTTTTAGGATGGTAACCAGGGTAAACATCGGGTTACTAAGCGCGGCCCTGCGCTTAGTTACCCGATGTTTACCCTGGTTACCAGTGAAGACATCGCTGGATCGGTGTCACACACGCCGATCCAGCGATGTCAGCAGGAGTCCAGCGACAAAATAAAGTTCTGGACTTTATTCAGCGACCAACGATCTCCCAGCAGGGGCCTGATCGTTGGTCGCTGTCACACATAACGATTTCATTAACGATATCGTTGCTATGTCACAAAAAGCAACGATATCGTTAACAATATCGTTATGTGTGAAGGTACCTTTAGTCATCATTATTCTACCGGCATCATTCTTTGTCTGCCAAACAGCACTGTAAACAAGCGTCAAATGACTTGAATATTGTCGATTGGCGCTCATTTAACAATCTGAAATCAGCTTGTACACTAAATGTTTCTGTTTGATGGCACAAATATATTAGCAATATGTTTCCCACTTTTCACGAACGGTCACACTTTGCATAAACTAGTTCTGTTAATGACACAAAAATCACTTTTGTTCTCTAAGATGGGTAAGTTTTAATACAAACGCTAGTCTGTACAAAATCAAAACCTGTACAAAAGCATGGTCTGTGGTGTAAGAAAGAACCCATACAAATAACAATCGTGAAATTGCAGTCTTTTCCCACCCTTTAAAAAAGCAAAACATATGTATAAGCATAAATTGGTAGCTGATACCTCTGTTTACAGGCCTATACTCATAAATCCACTAAAATTAATATAAATATCTTTGACCAAAGTGGCTTAACAATATAAAATGTATCTCTATTGAATACACATTAAAATATATTTTACCCAATTCCACCATGCTTATTGCAAGTCTATCCAATACCTTCATTAAACAATTCTGCAGTTCCAAAATGGCTCTAACCAGCCTATGAGAAAGACGAAATGTTGCAATATTGTATCATTATCATTGACTGGTTAGGAGCCTCGTTGGGAACTGCAGCATTGTTCCATAAAGGTGCTGGATAGATTTACACTTTGCACGGTGGAAATGTGTAGATTACACTTTGTATTGCTAAACCGCTTAAATCAGATATACTTATAATAGGTTTGTTAATAAATATACATTTTTTAAACCTATAACCCAAAATATGATCAGTTTAGAGATGAGCAGATTGATTCTCGGAGTATCAAGTTTGGCTTGAATTTCATGAAATTCGCACTTTCACGCAAGTTCAAACATTGTTAGATTCAATTCGCGGTTCAAAAAAAAAAAAAAATTGCCCGACACCATTTCACACTACTGAAGCATCAGATAGCAGGATAACATAATTTTGGGTTGCTGCTGGGCTTCCCCAAAATGTCCTGCAGCTGTGACATCCTGCAGATTATTATAGTCTGTACAGTGGAGGTCAGTACCTGGGTCATCTGAGAGCATGAGTTCCCAGTGGAGCATAGTTTGTTTGGGAGACTCATTTTCCATTTCCAAAGTACCATATTTTCTGGCGTATAAGACGACTTTTTGACTCCTAAAAATTGTCCCAAAAGTCGGGGGTCGTCTTATACACCGGGTACGGTGTGTGCAGGGAGCGATCCTGCATTTCGGCGTGTGGTTCCCAGGGTCTGGAGGAGATCCTGACCGCTCATGTGACCACGACGTCATCGAAGGTCCTTCACTCTATAATTTGTAAAGCGCTGCGGAATATGTTGGCGCTATATAAATAAAAATTATTATTATTATTATTATTATTATTATTATTCACTCACCGCATTCTAATTAAAAGAGGCAGACGCTAGCAGCGCTGTGAGTCAGGGCCCGTCCGAGGGTGAGTATATCCATGTTTTTTATTTTTATTCTTTATTTTTTACATAAATATGGATCCCAGGGCCTGAAGAAGAGTCTCCTCTCCTCCAGACCCTGGGAACCACACGTCGTATAAGATGACTGGGCGTATAAGATGACCCCGGTCTTAAACGGCGGGCATACGCCCAGTCGTCTTATATGCCAGAAAATACGGTAACTGAATAATTCTTTCTTCTGTAGAGTCTGTAGAGTTCAAGTACAAGTTATGGTCAGCAGGGTCTTCTCTCTCATGTAGAAGCCAAGCTCTTATGATTAGCATGGTCTTCTTTCTTTTTCCTGTAAAGTGTAAGCTCTTTTGAAGGAAACCAGGGATTTCTTTGCAATAAGACATTGGATCGCAGATATCAAGGTATTGTTTTATTCACTTGCTTATGACTTACGTGCCCATATGGATCGCCTAAGAGGGTTGATCCCACTGAGAGATAGCATTTAATAATAAATAACACAACAGGCACATTACTATTTCTGTAACTTGGATCCTCTATTATACTTCTGTAACATTTTGGCCTTTTAAGGATTGTACATTTGTAGTATAATGACAATAGTTTTGCAAAAATAACTGGAAAGATGACTTATGGATTTTATAACGTTGTAGACAATCCAAGAGATTGCCCTGTGGAATTAATATGTGATGAATATGAATAATGTGCTTTCTTTTATGCTGCGAGATAGAATGTTGCATACTTTGTTTGCAGAATGTGTTAAGTAATGCTCTCTGGAGGATGAACATCTATCACTGAAGAGTAAATGTCAGAATATAGCATGATTTGACCAACAATGAGGAATGGTGGTTGACATGGACAAGTTTGAACTTGTGTTTATAATAAAACTGAAGCCTATTAATTCATGCATGAATTGCTGTCCCTTGACTGTCCTGTAGGCTGTATTTTTCACTTTTGCTTACCTTAATTCTATAATATGTGAGCATTCTAGGTCATTTACAGCCACAAGAAAAAAATGTGCTTCTCCTACCTTGAGGAAATAGAAGCAAATATGTCTGTTAGTAGGATTAGTGAAGTCATCAAAGAGACATTCACATTCAAACATCTCCTAACTTTTTCCTAATTTCTTTGCTGTTGTATATTTATTTATTTTTTTTATATACCGATCTACAGCATATTGCAAACACTGCACTGCCAAGAAAGTTACTGCTGTCTGTGAGACTTGCTAGTCTTGGTGAAATACGACTTCAAACATGACCATTTTCGACTGAGTGTAGATGATCTCTTCCTGATGTAGCAAGCTATATATCTCTGTGAAGGTTGAGTATAGAAAACCTTTTCAATTTATGGTAATGTGAAGAGTCATATAACATCTGCAACATGCACCTACATAGCAATACAATTTATCTATTCCAATTTACATTAAGAAAGCCAAATTCTTTGAGTTAGCATTGATCAACAGAGCTATAGGTCAAATTAAAAAGTTTTAATTGTATGATCTTTTTTAGATTTTTTAATGACCCCTATTATTTGCATCCTTGTTTATAATAACAGCAATTAATCTATTCTACAATTATTATATTGAAGATGCCATTGGTGTATTAAAACATACAGTAAACAAACTATTTTATCAAAAAGGTTACAATATGCCTTGACATAATTTTTTTAAACACATGTTAATCCAATAAGAGTATTCTTTTCTAACACATATAACCTTCTTTTAGTGCTCTCATTTTAACATTATATGTTTATATTATTAATTATATTATGCATATATTATGATATTGCATACCCCCATGTGTTAGAACTATGTATTATGTACTTCTAATTTTTTATCATTTCATTATTTGCATTGACCCTTGATCTCATGCAATCAATGTGTAACTCTTTGCCCGTTTTTTTCTATTTTAAGAAAATCTGTCAGTAGGTTTTTGCTAAATTTCTAAGGAAAGCAGGAGACAGAATTTTATCTCTAGAACGCTATCATTGCCGAGACTAGCTGCCTGTGCCAAGTCATATGACCACGCCCCCTCCTCGGATAAGCAGCTTGCTGTCAATAGACAGTGTACATAGAGAGCCTGGTGTGGAAGGGGTTAGCTTTTGAGCTCCGATTCATGCTTTATCTAAGAACACTGATTGCGTCACAACTGTTGCACCCAATAAACTAAGTGATACAGTATATTACTGGAATTTGCTTTTTTTGTAACACATTGCACATTTTGACAGTGGTAAATTTAAGTCAAAATTTTTGCATTTATTTGTGAAAATATTGGAATTTTGGCGCAAGTTTAGGAAATTTCGCAATTTTTAAACTTTCAATTTTTATATCTTTAACCCCTTTGCACATTAATGACCAGGTCAATTTTTACAATTCTGACCACTGTCCCTTTATAAGGTAATAACTCTCGAACGCTTCAAAGGATCCCACTGATTCTGAGATTGCTTTTTTTCGTGACACATTCTTCATGCCAGGTATAAAATTTATTATATATGACTTTCGTTTATTTATGAAAAAAAACTGAAATTTGGTGACAATTTTGAACATTTTGCAATTTTCAAACTTTGAATTCTTATGCCCCTAAATCAGAGAGATATGTCACACAAAATAGTTAATAAATAACATTTCCCACATGTCTACTTTACATCAGCACAATTATTTAAACAAATTATTTTTGTTAGGAAGATATAAGGGTTAAAAGTTGACCAGCGGTTTCTTATTTTTCCAACAAAATTTACAAAACCATTTTTTAGGGACAACATTACATTTGAAGTGACTTTGAGAGGTCTATATGACAGAAAATACCCCAAAGTGAAACCATTCTAAAAACTGCACTCCTCAAGGTGCTAAAAACCACATTAAAGAGTTTATTAACCAAAATTAACCAAAACTTGCTCAATTCCATGTTAAATCTTACTGCTCAGAGGACCAAAGGAACTCACAACGACCACTCCAACTGTTATATGATAATATACCCATCTAATCCATGATAAGTAATCTAGATATATATTTTGGTGCTTTTACAGAATAAAAACTATTTTATTAAAAAAAAATGTTTTTGGATCGCTTTATTCTGAGAGCTATAACTTTTATTTTTCAGCAGATGGAGTTGTATGATGGCTTGTTTTTTGTGGGATAGATGTCATTTTCAGCGGTACAATGTTTATTATTTGTTCGTCTTTTTTTATTGCGTTTTTTTCCACTTTTTGCTCACTGATTAAGCATTGTTTTTTCTCTTGTTTTATTTTTTTTTACTGTGTTCACTAAAGAGGTTAACCAGTGAGACAGTTTTAAAAGGTCGGGCTGTTCCGCACATGGTGATACCAAATATGTGTACTTTTATTGTTTATGTATCTTGTTTTTCATAAAAATATTTATTTATGGGTACAATATATATTTTTTATTTTTTTATGTTTTTACTAAAAAAATTCACTTTTTTTCAATTTTTTACTTTGTCCCTATGGGACTTTAATTTTTTGCAGTCTGATTGATTGTATAGCATAGGGATGCTATACAAGCTGTCAGAGCTGCACTGACAGTGAAACTTGCTTCATCATGCTCTGAGCATGATCAAGCAACTTTGCTAGTTCTGGTTACCCGAATGTAGTAATGACAACAGCGGGTCATCATGGCAGCGATCGGGGTCACCATTCCAAGGGCACAGGATCTTTCTTCCCTCTGCCTGCTCCAGAAATGCTGCAATTGAGTTTGTTTGCAGCATTTAGGGGGTTAAAGTGGCGGGAGTGCTCCTGGCACTGAGTGTCTGGTGTCAGCTGTCAGATTCAGCTGACACCACACGTTGATCGTGTGCACAGTATCTGTGCACGCAAAATCACCTGGATGTAGCCATACTTCCCAGGTCAGTAAGTACCAGGCCACCTGGACGTGTGGATACGTCTAAGGTTGGAAAGGGGTTAAACCAGTTAGTCATGCTGTAGAAAAAATTTATAAATATCATTTTCTATATATCTACTTTATATACTTTTAGAACATATATATTTCTTTTAGTAAGTTAGAATGGTTAAAATTTTACCTTCAATCTCTAATTTTTCCAACAAAGCCAGCAATTCAAGAATAGTTTTTTTTTCTTTTTATGCCATCCACCGTACAGTAAAATTCATAAGACAACTTTATTCTTGGGGTCAGTATGGTTACACCGATACCACATTTACTGTATATGCTCATGTATAAGCCGACCCAAGTATAAGCCGAGGCACCTAATTTTGCCACAATAAAATTGTGAAAACTTATTGACTCGAGTATAAGCCAGGTATGCATTGTTTCCTCATCCCCCATCCTTGTCTGCATGGCCCCTTATCCTCATCCTTGTCTGCATGACTCCTTATTCCCATCCTTGTCTGCATGGCTCCTTATTCCCATCATTGTCTGCATGGTTCCTTATCCCCATCCTTGTTTGCATGGCTCCTCCATGAGAAAAGCATAAAAAAATCATCCTACTTACCTTCGCTGCACGCCCTCGCAGCATCTTGTTCTGGTGCCAGCAGCTTCTGTGGCCAAATGATCACGTGTCCCCGCTCATTAAGGGAGTGAATATTCACCTCTCTCCATGCCTATGGGAGTGGAGAGAGGTGAATATTCTTTACCTTAATGAGCGGGCACCCGTGATTGCCCAGCAGCAGCTGGAAGCCTGTGGCTGCAGCTGTAACTCTGTGCGCTATAAGAGAAATGAATATTCATTGCCAGTGCATCATTACATTCTGAAAGCTATAGCTTTTTTACTGCTGAAGGAGCTGTATAGAATGTGTTTAATTCATTGTTTGTGGTAGGATGAAAAAGCATAATTTTTCTCTTTTTTTTTTAATTTACAGTGTTCACTGAAGGGGTTAACTAGTGAGAAAGGTCAGGTGGTTCCAGATGGGCAATATCAAATAATATGTACTTTATTTGTTTTTACATAAATAAATAAATATATATAATATGTATTAATATTTTTTCGCTTTTTAAAATATTTTTTTAAACTTTTTTGCAATATCAACTTTCCCTTCCCTGGTAGCTAAGCTAACACTCTGCAATGCTCTTGCATTGCAGGGCTTTAATCAGTGCACTGCACACAGGAAGGATATGTTTCAGCTCCTGTTGTATGGACACATCTACATCTCTAGGACGCAGACTGTAAAAGCAGAGGGACTACTTCATACTTCATCCGAGTTCCTATTTGGGACATGATCAGAACACTAAGAGAATTAAAATTTGTTTGTAAGTGATTACTTTTATAATAACACTAAAATCTTCCCTGGATTTATTTGCATCTCTACCTTTAACACATTGATACAATTGAATTGACCTGCTAGGCTCCATGTCCCACTTTTTGGCACCTTAGTTTTTATTTTACTGTCATCATTCCACATGAGCTAGGCCAGAATATGCAAAGGTAACCTCTAAAATATGACATAGGAATGTCAGGGGGCCAGCATGTTTTATTTGGGTGGCTAGTGAAACTATGCAGCCATTTTTTCTCTAATCCCCTCCACGACAGCACACAGGATGTTGCCTCCTCATCCTAATTAGGGACAGGAAACACAAGAGGTTTAAATAACCCTCCCCTTCCCTCTGTCCTCAGTGTTTTCCTGTCCCTAAGGGATGAAGAGGTTTTGTTTTTTTCTCCTGAGAGCTGGGCCAGCAAACAGACTCTATTATAATGTACCTTTAGCTAGGCAGCCTGGGTCAATCGTCTTGCACCTTCCTCCCTGAGCTGCTGCTGGTGGCAGGACCACATCATCTTCCGGCACCTGTCGGGCAATGCTGGGTGGTGAGGAGTGGCTGGGAGCCTCTTGCAGTCCCCCAGCTGACTAGGATCTCTCCCCTCACTCCAATAAAGCTTGCGGTGTCTTCCGGAGCTTCTCTGGCCGACCTGGGTGGGCATAGAAACAGCCATCTCTGATGTATGAGATTAGAGTAATGGTGCAACAGGAAATCCAGTAGTCCCTAGTTACCTTATCCCAGGGGGCACCTCTGTGCCAAAAAAGAGGAAATACGCCCTTGAAGATAGCTCTCACTCAGAAGCAGAAATAACAGGTTCTGAAGAATGGTTGGAAGAAAAGTTACTCGGAGTTATACAGTGGATAATAAAAAAAAAAATTTCCTCCGAGGATATGGATGAATTATTACTCATAGTCAGAAATGCAATGGGAGATGAAGGAGAGAAGCTCTCCCGTACAGTCTAGGCTTGAGATCTAGAAGGAATCTAGATGAATGGGAGTTCCCAGAAAGGAAGCTGAATGTCCCATGTGATCTGAAGGACTGCTTTCTCCTGGATGAAGACATCTCAAAGTGCTGGACTAAAATTCCCAAAGTGGATATCCAGGTGACTAGGGTAGCCAAGAAAACAAACTTGACCTTTGAAGACTGCTACCAAAATAAGGAACCACTTAACTGCAAAATGGATAGTCTAATGGGGAAGTCTGGGGAAGAATCGACAACATTCTCAAGGACAAATGTCGCATCCACCTGTGTCACAAATGCCTTGTTTCTTTGGTCACAGCAGTTGGAAGATCATATTAAGGGAGGTACCCCTAGAAAATATCTTCTGGCCTCATTACCTCATTGGGCAGCATGGTGGCTCAGTGCTTAGCACTGCAGCCTTGCAGAGTTGGAATCCTGGGTTCAAATCACACCAAGGGATTTTGTATGTTCTCCCCGTGTTTGCGTGGGTTTCCTCCATCTACCCCGGTTTCCTCCCACATTCCAAAGACAAACTGATAGGGAATTTAGATTGTGAGCCCCATCGGGGACAGCGATGATAATGTTTTGTAAAGCGCTGTGGAATATGTTAGCGCTATATAAAAATAAAGATTATTTATTATTATTATTACCCCTCTTGCAGAAAGCAGCAGGAATCCTTGAAGATGCTTCTACTGAATCAGTCCGGATTGCTGCAAGAACTTCTGTGCTCTCTAACACCACGAGAAGAGCACTATAGTTAAAGATTTGTAGCGAAAATATCCTATCCAAATCTAAGCTAAGGCCTATACCCTTCAGAAGGGAATAAGTGTTTGGTCCTGCCCTGACGAGTTGTTGGGAAAAGTGACAAGCAAAAAGAAAAGGTTTTCTGGAACCAAAATCCCTCAAAAGAGGCCATTTCATCCCCCTAAGATGCAAAACCCTCAATACAGAGGGAAAGGTAAATCTGGACATTGGAGGTACCAACAAATGTTATCCTCTACAGTAATATCTTCCTTTTGCAGAAGCAGAGTGGGGACAAAGTCATTACTCCCATGTATTCCTTATAAAAAACAAGAGGAGCCCACCGTGTTATTATCAACTTGAAACAGATGAATCAATACATTCAAAATCGAATCTGCAAAATCTACAGTCCCATTGATTGGGAAGGACTTTGCCATGGCCACTATAGACCTCCAGGATGCATACTTACATGTACCCATTCATTCAAGCTACCATTGATATCTGAGGTTTACGGTCACACTGGGCCAGGAGGTGAGTCACTTCCAGTTCAGGGTCCTTCCCATTGGCATGTCTTGTGCTCCCCGAACATTCACAAAGATCATTGCAGAGGCAGTAGCCTTTATCATGAAGGAAAACATCTGCATAGTTCCCAACCTGGAAGACTTTCTCATCATGGCTCCTTCTATTGTGATTCTAAGAACACATCTCCAGTCAGTCCTACATGCCCTAACATCTTTAGGCTGGATCATTAATCAGAAAAAATCAGATCTGACCTCATCAACTGAGAAGGTGTTTTTAAGGATCCTCTTAGACTCTCAAAATCAGAAATCCTCTCTTACATTACCAAACAGTTATATATAAGATCAAAGGTTCAGATCCTAAAAAAAACAAAAAGTGTCCTTAAGATTTGCCACGTCTGTCCTGGGATCAATGACAGCATGTATTCAGGCAGTCCCTTGGGCCCAGGCTCATATGAGGATCCTCCAAAAATGTATCCTCTCTCGCTGGGACAAAACTCCAGAAGCAATTGGAGACACAAAAAGAGCACAGTGAGGTCAAAAATACTCTGTTGTAAAAAAATCACAGTAATAAGCAAGTGCTTGTCAAAAGATGGAAAAAAACAGGGTATTTAGTTGATACTTTTTTTGCGAAAAAAAAATGTATACTAAGCTGCTCCACCAATCGTCAAGGTATACCCTTATAGAGCAGTCCTATCTAATGTATATAATCCCTATCTGATGTATTTAAAACCTGATCATCTGTATAGTACCTGTATAAGCAGGGTTCAGAGATGGAGTATCCATGTGGACATGCAGGATGGAATTATTATTATACAATTATAAAACCAAAAACACATGGGCTACTTGCACATTGAACAACTCTGTAGGAACCTGTTCACACCACCAAAAAACTTGAAGACACAAAAAGAGCACAGTGAGGTCAAAAATACTCTGTTGTTTTTGGTTCTATAATTGTTCTCTTGTCTCTACAAGACTGGGGAGTCCATCACTCCTCTGTGGGTCATTTGCATTTAAGCTGTTCCATCCTGCATGTCCACATGGATATTCCGTCTCTGAACCCTGCTTATACAGGTACTATACAGATGATCAGGTTTTAAATATATCAGATAGGGATTATATATATTAGATAGGACTGCTCTATAAGGGTATACCTTGACGATTGGTGGAGCAGCTTAGTATACATTTTTTGGGAAAAAAACATATCAACTAAATACCCTGTTTTTTTTCCATCTTTTGACAAGCACTTGCTTATTACTGTGAATTTTTTTTTACAACAGAGTATTTTTGACCTCACTGTGCTCTTTTTATGTCTTCAAGTTTTTTGGTGGTGTGAACAGCTTCCTACAGACTTGTTCAATGTGCAAGTAGCCCATGTGCTTTTGGTTCCAGAAGCAATCGGTACAAGACTCTCAATTCCTCACCACATAAAAATATCTCTCAACTGGTGGCTTAGCAAAGAAAATCTGGAGAAGGGAATACCTTGGGTCCAACATCTGGTCTACAGATGCCAGCTAACAAGGTTTTGGAGCAGTGACATCATGAGAAGTCCTTTAGGGAATCTGGCCCAAAAAGATGGACAACCGATATTCTAAGTTCAGGGAATTAACAGCAGTAGAGGAAGCCCTGAGAGCAGTGAAATTGATACTCCAGGTAACCCATGTCCAATTCTACTCTGACAACATAACCACTGTGGCCTATAAACGTCATCATGGCAGCACGAGATTTGAGAGCCTGCAACAGGTCTCAACAAAAATTTTCCTTTGGGCAGAACGTCATCTTCTGTCCTTGTCGGCCTCTAGATCCAGGGAAATTGAGCCTCAGTACCAGAGTGTTCCTGTCAATAACCAAGAAATGGGGTCGCCCAGATGTGGACATGTTTATGAATTGGCAGAACGCAAAATTAGAGTGTTCTTTCTCTATAGGTACGAACGAAACCCAATCAAAGGAGGATGCCTTCTCTCACATGTGGAATTTCAGGTTGGCCTATGCATTCCCTCCAGTTCCTTTTTTGCCAAAAACTTTACAAAAGATCAGAATGGACAGAGTCAAAACCATTCTGATCACCCCTGCCTGGACAAAAAGGAGCTAATTTGGGGCTCTGAAACTCTTGAACTCAGAGGAACCTCTTAGACCAACGATTGGATAAAGGGGTTCATGACAGCTGCCTCCAGAATCTGTCCGAGGAGGTCCAATGTAATTGCAAATTGGGACATGAATATAGTATTGAAAGGTCCAACTATACTACCCTTTGAACCTATGGATCAGGTCCAAATAGACAAACTATCCTGGAAGGTGGCCCTATAGGTGGCCATTACAAAAACAAGAAGGGTAAGTGAGATACAGGCCCTATCCATTAGGGAAAAATATTTGAAAATTCTGGATTACTAATCTTTCGCCTAGACCCTTTATTCCTTCCAAAGGTATCTTCTGACTTCCACTTGTCCCAGGAAATAATTCTACCTTCCTTTTGTGACAACTAGAAGGATGATAGAAAAGCAGAATTTCATTCTCTAGATGTTCGGCAAACCACCCTCTTCCTTGGAAGAAGGATCAGAACCTTTTATTCCAATACGGTGAACCAAAGAAAGCCTCCAAGATCTCTCTGGCGAACTTAAAAAAACGATCACGGAGGCATAAAAAAAATCAAGATATATCTCCTCCAGAATCACTAAGGGCCCATTTCACTAGAGCCATTGCCGTCTCCTGGGCTGAAAGGGCCAATGCTTCCATTGAGCAGATTGCTACCTGGTCCTCAGTCCATACCTTTACTAAGCACTGCAGATTAGACTTAGACCAAATGTCTATAAGAGAGCTAGCCTTCGGCAGTAAAGCCTTCCAGGCTGTTGTCCCTCCCTAGGCATTAATCTTTGGTATTACTCCTGTATGCTGTCATGGAGGGAATTAGAGAAAATAGAATTACACTTACCGGTAATTTGGTTTCTAAGAATGTTACGTTCATTTGATTCCTTGGTGTAAATAAAAAAATTCACGCACTCATTCTGTGTGGTCCTTAGGAAACACCGAGGATAGAGGGAAGTGAAGGGCTATTTAAACCTCTTCTGTTTCCTGTCCCTAATTAGGATGGGGAGGCAACCTCCTGTGTGCTGTCGTGAAGGGTCTTAGAAACCAAATTACAGGTAAATTTAATTCTATTTTTTAGAGTTTGCAGCTTGGGAATGTTTAAGTATTTTTGTTTTATTCATGAAGCACAACATGGGAACGTTTTAATCATTTTTTGATTAACCCTTCATGACTTTTTACGTACATGTATGTCAAAAGTCATGTCACTGACTTTGATGTGGGCTTGAACACTGAGCCCACATCTTTCTCTGCACATGTTCCTTTAACAGTCACAGGTGGAACGGAGTTATTTTTTTGCTATACTATTGGTAATTTTTTTTATTACATAACAGTGTAGACAGTGGGCATCAGGTGGGCATCTTTATCACACATGAGTGCATGGTGTGCATTTCTATTGTTCAGCAAACACAAAATGCTGAATTTTTGCCTTCTTGTCTTTTTTTCAGAGAATATGACTGATAACACCAACACTTTTTCTCCACTCATGGATAGTGGTTGGGTGAAGCCATTAAATTGTCAAAATACAGTCTTTTCTGTGTTCTTTGTGTTTAAATATTAATGAAAACCCAAAACATCCAAATGACCCTTATTAAAAGTTCACATTTCCCATTTCTTAATACCGTGTATTGCCCTCTCTAACATCAATGACAGCTTGAAGACTTTTGTATTAGTTGTGAATGAGGTTCTTTATTTTCTCAGATGGTAAAGCTGCCCACTCTTCTTGGCAAAAAGCCTCCTGTTCCTGTAAATTCCTGGGCTGTCTAGCATTAAATGAATGCGTGAGAGATCTCCCCAGGGTGTCTCAATGATATTGAGGTCAGGAGACTGAGATGGCCACTCCAGAACCTTCACTTTGTTCTGCTGTAGCCAAAGACAGGTCGACTTGTTTCGTGTTTTGGATAGTTGTCACGTTGGAACGTCCAAGTAGGGCCCCATGCGCAGCTTCTGGGCTTATGAGTGCAAATTTGGATGTTTTGGGCTGTCATTATGATTTAAAAAGAGAAATCACAGTAGTTTGACAATAAATGGCTTCACCTAACCACTATCCATGAGTGGAGAAAAAGGTTTGGTGTTATCACTTATATTCTCTGAAAAAAAGGCCAAGAAAGCAAAAA
This sequence comes from Ranitomeya imitator, assembly GCF_032444005.1. Taxonomy (NCBI): domain Eukaryota; kingdom Metazoa; phylum Chordata; class Amphibia; order Anura; family Dendrobatidae; genus Ranitomeya; species Ranitomeya imitator. The sequence continues at coordinate 354,118,078 of NC_091287.1, forward strand.
GTCTGCCAGGGTATGTAAACTTTTGAGCACAACTGTATATTGAAAACAAAATCACCTTTAGCAGGCATGCGCTGCAGCATGATCGCATGTACAGTGTGCATTTAATTATTTTAGATGCTGGTATCAATAAATTCTTTAAAAAAAATTCTGTCTCAAAATGGTGTTGTTCGCACCTGCGCAGTAGCATCTATTGGCTATCCGTTAGATGCTACTGCGCAGGCGCCTGCCACGCCGTCTTGGTGGAGAGAATTTTTTTTTTCTCTAGAAAGATGGCACCATGTCGCCTGTGCAGTATCATCTATCAAATCGATAGATGCTAATGTGCAGGAACGGCCAGCGCCATTTTGAGACAGAATTTTTTTTTCAGAATTTTTTTATACCAGCAAATAAAATAATTAAATGCACATTACACATGCAACCCTGCTGCAGCGCACTGCCGCCGCCGGTGCCTGCCTGCTAAAAGTGATTTTTTTTTTCAATACATATAATATTTAGTATGTAAAATAGGGGGCAGGTCACTGGGGAATCTGTGACCTGCCAGAAGCCATACAGTTGAATATGTAAGCAGAGCACCGCATGAAGACCCCTCTCACAGGCCACCCCAGAGCATGTGCATATCATTACCTGAAAACTGAAAATAAAGATTAAACAACAACCACAAGATGGATTTCATCAACCAAGGTATCATTTTAATCAGTATAACGGCGCCAACCTGACAGTGTCTGTAGGTTACTCAGCACAATCCTGCTGACAGGATCCTTTTAAGACAAGCAAATTCTGACCATACAAGAAAAAGGCAACACATACAGTAGTGAATCATAAAGATTTTAACTCAAAGCCAAGTATTGATTTGGAAGTACCGATACTTAAAGTAATAATATATTTTTAATGTGTTATTTATTCATTTAATTTTTAATTACTACTTAACTGTGCAGGTAGATGGTATATTTGGTAAATACATTTTACATTAGCCATATATAAATCATTCTCCAATGAAGATATGGCTCGTGCTATTTATGCCATTGCGTTTTAAAAAATAAAATAGTAAAATATGCAGTTCATTTATATGTGGAAGAATCACAAAATAATCTTTTAGTTCATTGTGTAATTCGACATATATTATGTGTTAACGACAAGCATTACATTTACAGATCACATAAATCAAGTTTCTGGGCATTTAAATAGTCTTCAGATGAATGAGGAAACACTGTAAGTGGCATGATGCCATTAGTAAAAAAAGAGCGAAAAAAAACAGCTTGTAGCTCAAAATAAATCTAATATGAAGAAGCCCCTGTATAGAGATTCTTTATCTGCTTTTGTTTGAGTTTAAAGACATATTAGATTTTCTGCAGCCGAATACAAGTCCAGAACACTGCTAACAACCTTTTTAACCCCCTCCTTTAAATGCTAAGCCGCAAAATGCTTTTAAAAGTTAATGTACGTAGAGGCCTGCAATTACAGTTCCCATTTTCACTGTGAAAACTTTGTAAGAGCTATGAAGAAAAATCCTTGTCTTCCCTCCCACTCCTTCTTAGAGAACAAAAAATCCATCAAATTAACACATCAATGAGTTGATTGTAATCTCCAGGGTTCAGTGTAGCACTTTCTAGCCCCTCAGATAGGAGTCCAGCATGATTTATCAATGCAAACCTAATAGCATCAATATGAATCTAACTAAAAATCAATATTTCATTACCAAATTGTTAGTGAGAATGAAGAAAAATTGCCAGAGTCAGAGCATTCTCCAGGGTAGGAGCATCTGGAGTTCAATGTGACAAGATGAGTGATGCATGACTTGGGGCCTGTGGAAGGACACTGAGAGGACAGGCCACAACGCAGGCCTAAGACTCATGGTGAAAGCTATCAGTACTTTTCTTTTACTTGTTCCTTAGGATGCTAGAGAGAGGAAAAAATACGGCAACAGTAATGATTGAAGACATCGGCTTTTACGAAGAGTGATGCAAAACAGAAGGATTTATGTACGGAATAAGTAATTATTCTAAAAAAAAAAAGTAAACACTAAACTGTGCAAGATTGGTGACAAATGGCCGTCCACATCACAACCCTCAAACTCGGGCAACAAAGTTTCTTATGTCGATCTACAGATAAGGGTGATTTCTCAGCGTATTTGTGTTTGCGCTTAAATTAATATCCTGTATTCTGTAGCATATTATTTGCTACAAATTAGAGGGACGCCCTCTTCATAAATCACAATGGATGTTTCACATAACTAATAAAAAAGCAACCAGAAGGCCTGAAATGACTAGGAGCAGGATGAGCAGGGGGCTGCAGATTGAGATTATGTATTACAAGCATTGGGACACAACTCATTGATTCTGTCAAGAAAACTTCCACGTGGACATATATACGCATTGCATAGCGGAAATGAAATAAATACTTAAAATGCTTCCAAGTACACATGGAACAAAATAGTTAAAAATCATATAACGCGGAGTATACCACTACAACAGACATATATACATTTTTTTTTACATAGTTTATCACACATTTTGAGATATTGAAATGCATTATTAACACATGAGTATATATTTTAATTCTCAATGTTGTATTTAGAATAATAATCAGATATTAGCAGGTCAACACAAAGTATTGATTTTGCTGCAGGTATCTATTTGGTCCTTAGGGGGAAATTTGAAAATATTCGTTCGATCTGTTTCCTAAGCACGAAAGCAAGTACATTTCTGTTAACCATTGTAAAGCAATAAAAAAAAAATCAGATTTTGAAATTGTAATGTCGTCTTTGTCCATAGGGGGGCGTGATTGGTATGACAAATTTAGTCTTTCTTTGTAGTGGTGGTATACATGACATAGATAGATACCTGATACATAATATACTTACCTAACAGATGATAATCTTTTTTTTCAATCTCTTTTTATCTCATCATTGTATAGATCTGTCTAAGAAAGTTGCATAGTAGTTCAAAACTCTGCAATTAAAAAGTGATCTGATCTAAAAGATTTAATGTTTCTCACGAAAGCAAAATAACTACCGTAAATAGTCATAACAGACATTTTTATCAGGGCCGAGCTGAATAAGTGGGGCAATGGTTTTGCTGAACATGGGGCTTGGCTTTGCGGAGGATTTAGCAAATTGGGTTGTTATAGGAGAGACAGTTCTACCTAAAGGTCAATTGTCCTGTTGGCCTGTTAAATCCCATTGTCAATCTCTGACATGACATGTTCTCAGGGCACTGATGGGCTGATATAACCCCCATGTCTGTCATTATGATCCTCCTGTGAAAACCAGCTTGTGGTTAGCATTCACAGGAGATCGTGATTTTCACTATATATAGCAGCACTAATTAGAAACAGAGAGGAAGAAGAAACCGAGATCTAGTTATGCTAAAGTATAAAAATACATTTCATTATGACACAATAAATATTGCCAGCAATGGATATGCAAAGAAAACTATAAGAGGCACATATTACATGAATTGGATGAAAATGATGATTGCGACAAATATAGGCATCACATTAATGAGAAAAATGGTGATGGAAGAAAACCTGCTATCAAATGGAATATCTGAATATCAGGTTGGTATGGGTCCGATCAGATATAAAGGTACAAAAAAGTCCCGTATAATTTAGTCTCCCCCTCCACATATAGCCATAACACTTACGGTATATATGCCAAAGCCAAAGTGTGAGTACAAATAGCTTGTCATTTATTATGCAGTATAATAACCCCTATATGGGGAAGCAAAAAAATGATCAGGCAATAGCGATCTACTAGGACTAAAAAAATCTCATTTACATACATAAATAATGATAAAAAAGATTAATCTAATCTTTATGTCCACTTATAGGCATGACACGTATTGTATATACTAAAGTGCAAGAGCCAATGAATCATAATATATTGTGCATTTTAACAATCCCCATATGGGAAGCACAAAAATAATCAGACCATAGCAATCAAAAAAGTGCAAAATTGGACACAACCTTATGAACCTAAGTGTGAAATGTATACCAGATATAATAGGGAAGTAAGTGTATACCTGTGCCTGAGGCCTAGGTGTTATGATCTGGTGGCCTTGGAGCAGCATGAGACGTACTCTGGAGAAGGTGGCACCTGTACTGACCGCAAACCCTGAACTTAGCAGCGCAACTAGAAGTAGCCGTGGGGGGTACCTAACGCTCCCTAGACCCCTCGACACAGCCTAAGAACTAACTACCCCTAAAGACAGAAACAGGAAACCTATCTTGCCTCAGAGAAAATCCCCAAAGGATAGACAGCCCCCCACAAGTATTGACTGTGAGAGGAGAGGGAAATAACATACGCAGACATGAAATCAGGATTTAGCATAGGAGGCCATACTAGCTAAAAAGAAAGAACAGAACAGAGTACTATGCGGTCAGTATTAAAACACTAGAAAATATCCACCACAGAAAATACAAATCACCACATCTGACTAAAGACATGGAGGGTATATCTGCATCTTCAGAGACACAGCTAGGCTGCAAAAAATCCTTCAAAGACAAAGCTGGACAAGACGAAACATGAAAATGTACAGAACTATAAGGTCCACAGCAGGTGGACAGCAAAAACAAAGCCAGGACTTATCTTTGAAGAAAAGCACAGCGAACAGGAGAGACCAGAAGGGATGTGAATCCTCCAAAAACAATGGACAACTGGCACTGACTAAAGGATCAAGCAGGAATAAATAGCTGAGTCCAAATTGAACACACCTGATAAATGCTGCGATCCACAGACAGCAGCACTACCACTCATAACCACCGGAGGGAGCCCAAGAGCAGAATTCACAACACCTAGGCCTGTATGACCTGCTGCATTCACGATACGCGCCAACCGTGACGCTCATTTCGGTGTACCTTCACCGAGAGGTGAGGCAATCTTATAATTGGCTGGTTTATATATGCTGTCTACACCAATGGCTGGTGGTTGGGGTGATTAATGCCGCGTGAGTACACAAGGGATCTCGGAAGATCGCAGCTCTCCCACGAGCCACGACACGTATTGCAGGCGAGTGGTGATCTTCCCGAGATCCCCGATGTACTGTACTCATGCGTCGTTAATCGTGTGCTGATGCATTAGTAAATATGCATTAAAGGGACATTTCCATCAAAGGTTTTATCCTTTTAATATATTGCAATCATGATATTATAAAGCACGTTGTACTTACAATTGCTCTTTTTGCCTTTCTACCCAGCTTATTCTTCATTAAGATGCATTTGCTTGCTTCTTAATGAATTTGGTGCAACTTCCAGGAGTTGTGTGCCACCGCAAGAAGTGTACTCCTGGTGGCAGAAGTATGACAGTGTAAATTATGCTGAGTTTGCCGTCCGTGCTTGGCAACAGCCTCTCCTAAGATCCACCCACTTTAAAAAAAAGTTGTCAGAGCCCGCTAGAACTACAGTAAAAATGGCAATGGCTGTTGGCTATAAATAAGGTATAACCTGATAGAACATGTAGGTCAGTTGATATTTTCCTGAATTTTTTTAATATCTTGTTTTAACCCCCTTCCCAACATGGCCAATTTATTTTTTTTGTTTCCTGACATTTCTCCCAAGAGCCACATAGCTGTGTAAGGGCTTATTTTTTGCAGGACGAGTGGTACTTTTGAATGATACCATTTATTTTGCCACAGTTTACTGGAAAACAGAAAAATAATTCCAAGTGCGGTGAAATTGCAAACAGAACGCAATTCTGACATAGTTTTTGGGACTTGTATTACAGCGTAGATTGAGTGGTAAAAATTACCTGGTAATATGATTCTCATCATCAATATGATTATCGCCATACCAAACTAGTTTTTGGTTATTATTTAAGTTGTAAAAAAAAAGCAGAAATTTAAAAGAGAATTATTTTTCATTGTGTTGGCATTTTCCGAGACCCGCAAATATTTCATTTTTTGATTGATAGAGCTGTGCAATGACTTAATTTTTATGGGGAAAGACCATGTTTTTATTGATACCATTTAGGGAGAGAGATGACATTTTGAACAGTTCTTCTAACATTTGTTGCGGTATTGCAACAACCCAAAAACCGCAATGTTGAAGTTGAATTTTTTTTTTAGGGTATTTACTAGTGATGAGTGAGCGTGCTCATCACTACTCATTACTCGCTCGAGCACCAGTGTACTCAGGATACTCATTACTCAGCTAGTATTCTTTTAATGTTCGAGCAGGAGCTAGAGTCCCTGCCCTGCACGTTTGGTGTTTTTTAGACAGCCAGTGAACATGTGGGGATTGCCTGCCAGTCACTGTAATGCCATAGCCATCTTTGTTTTGGCATTACTGTGATTGTCTGGCCACTTAGCGCCATCATGTCTATATAAGACCAAAAATATTTAGAATTGAGAGTCCTCAGTGGTTGATACCTTTCAATGGCTAACTGAAAAGGTGGTAACAAATTGCAAGCTTTCGAGACTACACAGGTCTCTTCATCAGGCAAAGACTAGAAGAAATTCTGAAGAATCACATATTTATGCACAACACAGCACAGAAAAAAAACATGGATAAGACAGGTGATATGAAGCAGAATTACCATGAGTGAGAAACAGTTATGTCCATAAATATTGGACCAGTTCTTAGATAAGGAATGTTTTATTGTCCTCTGATTGGGATCTGGTTCTGTTGTGATGACTCTTCATAGTCTGAGGGGCAAGTTCCTTAGTTGATGTAAAAAGACATAATTCCATGTGACTAGGGTTGAGCGAAACGGATCGTTCATTTTCAAAAGTCGCCGACTTTTGGCAAAGTCGGGTTTAATGAAACCCGACCCCTGTGTGGGGTCGGCCATGCGGTACGCGACTTTCGCGCCAAAGTCGTGTTTCAATGACGCTAAAAGCGCCATTTCTCAGCCAATGAAGGTGAACGCAGAGTGTGGGCAGCGTGATGACATAGGTCCTGGTCCCCACCATCTTAGAGAAGGGCATTGCAGTGATTGGCTTGCTGTCTGCGGTGTCACAGGGGCTATAAAGAGGCTTTCCCGCCGACCGCCATCTTACTGCTGCTGATCTGAGCCTAGGGAGAGGTTGCTGCCGCTTCGTCAGAAGCAGGGATAGCGTTAGGCAGGGTCCATAAACCACCAAACCGCTTGTGCTGTAGCAATTTCCACTGTCCAACACCACCTTTTGTTTGCAGGGACAGTGGAAGCTACATTTTTTTTTCTCAGCGCTGTAGCTCATTGGGCTGCCCTAGAAGGCTCCCTGATAGCTGCATTGCTGTGTGTACGCCGCTGTGCAAACCAACTGCTTTTTTCAAAGCACAAATCCTCTTGTTCCTTCCTTTCTGCACAGCTATCTTGTTTGTTTGTCCACACTTTTTATTTAATTTGTGAATCAGTCCACTCCTTATTGCTGCCTGCCATACCTGGCTGAGATTACTGCAGGGAAATAGTAATTGTAGGACAGTCCCTGTTTTTTTTAAATTCTCCCTAAAAAAATATGTTGTGGGAGATTAAGATTGGCATTTCTGCTAGAGTGCCATCCCTGTGTGTGCCATCTCTCTCACATAGTGGGCCATAGAAAGCCTTTTTATTTTTCTGTTTTTTTTTTGTGGGGTTTATAAATTCTCCCTGAAAAAAAAGAACAGTGGGAGATTAATATTGGCCTTTGGGCTTGTGTGCCAGTCCTGAGTGTGCCATCTCTCTCTCAAATAGTGGGCCATAGAAAGCCTATTTATTTTTATTTTTTTGGTTTCTAAATTCCCCCTGAAGAAATAAAAAAAAATCAGTGGGAGATTAATATTGGCCTCTCTGCTTGTGTGCCACTCCTGACTCCTGGGTGTGCCATCTCTCTCTCTCAAATAGTGGGCCATAGAAAGCCTATTTTTTTTTTATTTGGTTTCTAAATTCTCCCTGAAAAAATCATTTTTTTTTCTTTGGTTTCTAAATTCTCCCTGAAAAAATTAAAAAAAAATCAGTGGGAGATTAATATTGGCCTTTCTGCTTGTGTGCCACTCCTGACTCCTGGGTGTGCCATCTCTGTCTCTTAAATAGTGGGCCATAGAAAGCCTATTTCTTTTTTATTTGGTTTCTAAATTCTCCCTGAAAAAATAAAAAAAAAAATCAGTGGGAGATTAATATTGGCCTTTCTGCTTGTGTGCCATTCCTGACTCCTGGGTGTGCCATCTCTGTCTCTTAAATAGTGGGCCATAGAAAGCCTATTTCTTTTTTATTTGGTTTCTAAATTCTCCCTGAAAAAATCATTTTTTAAAATTTGGTTTCTAAATTCTCCCTGAAAAAATCATTTTTTTAAATTTGGTTTCTAAAGTCTCCCTGAAAAAATAAAAAAAAAAATCAGTGGGAGATTAATATTGGCCTTTCTGCTTGTGTGCCATTCCTGACTCCTGGGTGTGCCATCTCTGTCTCTCAAATAGTGGGCCATAGAAAGCCTATTTTTTTTTTATTTGGTTTCTAAATTCTCCCTGAAAAAATCATTTTTTTTAATTTGGTTTCTAAATTCTCCCTGAAAAAAAAAAAAATCAGTGGGAGATTAATATTGGCCTTTCTGCTTGTGTGCCAGTCTTGACTCCTGGGTGTGCCATCTCTCTCTCAAATAGTGGGCCATAGAAAGCCTATTATTTTTTTTTTTATTTGGTTTCTAAATTCTCCCTGAAAAAATCATTTTTTTTAATTTGGTTTCTAAATTCTCCCTGAAAAAATAAAAAAAAAATCAGTGGGAGATTAATATTGGCCTTTCTGCTTGTGTGCCAGTCTTGACTCCTGGGTGTGCCATCTCTCTCTCAAATAGTGGGCCATAGAAAGCCTATTATTTTTTTTTATTTGGTTTCTAAATTCTCCCTGAAAAAATCATTTTTTTTAATTTGGTTTCTAAATTCTCCCTGAAAAAAAAAAAAATGGGAGATCAATATTGACATTTGTGCTTGAGTGACAGTCCTGCGTGTGTGGCATCTCTCTCATTTGGTGCCACCGAAAACAGAGTGTGTAACATTGTGCCTGATTTTCCTTGCGGTCTCACCCACCTGTAAAGGGATATCTAAATCATACTGAAGTTATAGCTCACCGTGTAACTTGTTTTACAGCAACAAATACCGTTAGTTTGGTTAAGTTTTTAAAACAATGAGGAAGTCTGGTGGAAGAGGTCGTGGCCGTGGGCGTTCATTGTCAGCTGGTAATGATGGTAGTGGTAGTGGAGCATCAGGTGGTCGTGGGAAAAAAAATATTGCACCTAAGTCTGGAGCTGTGGAGCCAGGTTCGTCGTCTGGCTACACAAGGCCTCGAACGCTCCCTTTTCTGGGAGTAGGAAAACCGCTTTTAAAGCCGGAGCAGCAAGAGCAAGTTTTGGCTTACCTTGCTGACTCAGCCTCTAGCTCTTTTGCCTCCTCTTTTGAAACTGGTAAATGTAAAAGCAGCGCGTCGTTAGTGGATGTTCACGGTCAGGGACAAGTCGCTTCCTTATCCTCTTCAGCAAAAACAACAACAGAGAAGGATGCAGCAGGCGACACAACGGGTTACTCCATGGAGCTCTTTACACATACCGTCCCTGGCTTAGAAAGTGAAGCAGTCGGCCAATGAAGCTAGTCAGCAACGCTACATCCCTGCCGTCACTCTAAGGACACCATTTTCCGCACCACCTGCAGTATCTGTGCATGTTTCTTCGCCAGGCCAAAGCAGTCAGGGTCAGGGAATCACCAGTTTCGTAGTAGGAAACACTGCATCTAGGGCACCGGTGGAAACAATACCGTCTCCAACCGTCTCTCAGTCTGCCATGTCCACCGGCACACCCGCTAGTTCCACGATCTCCAGCTCTCCAGTCCAGCTCACCCTACATGAGACTCTGGTTAGAAAAAGGAAGTACTTATCCTCGCATCCGCGTACACAGGGTTTGAACGCCCACATAGCTAGACTAATCTCGTTAGAGATGATGCCCTACCGGTTAGTTGAAAGCGAAGCTTTCAAAGCCCTGATGGACTATGCTGAACCACGCTACGAGCTACCCAGTCGACACTTCTTTTCGAGAAAAGCCATCCCAGCCCTCCACCAGCATGTTAAAGAGCGCATCGTCCATGCACTCAGGCAATCTGTGAGTACAAAGGTGCACCTGACAACAGATGCATGGACCAGTAGGCATGGCCAGGGAAGTTACGTGTCCATCACGGCACACTGGGTGAATGTGGTGGATGCAGGGTCCACAGGGGACATCAATTTTGGGACAGTTCTGCCTAGCCCACGGTCTAGGAAACAGTTGGCTGTAGGTGTTCGCACCCCCTCCTCCTCCTCCTCCTCGTCCTTCTGCAGAAGCGAGAGCTCGTCCACAGACCGCAGTCGCCAAACCACTCCATCCGCAGCTGGCACTGTTGCACACCAGTTGTCCCATTATGGGGCAGCTACTGGCAAGCGTCAGCAGGCTGTATTGGCGATGAAGTGTTTGGGCGACAACAGACACACCGCGGAAGTTCTGTCCGAGTTCTTGCAGAGAGAAACACAGTCGTGGCTGGGCACAGTAGATCTTGAGGCAGGCAAGGTAGTGAGTGATAACGGAAGGAATTTCATGGCTGCCATCTCCCTTTCCCAACTGAAACACATTCCTTGCCTGGCTCACACCTTAAACCTGGTGGTGCAGTGCTTCCTGAAAAGTTATCCGGGGTTATCCGACCTGCTCCTCAAAATGCGTGGACTTTGCTCACATATCCGCCGTTCGCCCGTACACTCCAGCCGTATGCAGACCTATCAGCGGTAACATAGTAACATAGTAACATAGTTAGTAAGGCCGAAAAAAGACATTTGTCCATCCAGTTCAGCCTATATTCCATCATAATAAATACCCAGATCTACGTCCTTCTACAGAACCTAATAATTGTATGATACAATATTGTTCTGCTCCAGGAAGACATCCAGGCCTCTCTTGAACCCCTCGACTGAGTTCGCCATCACCACCTCCTCAGGCAAGCAATTCCAGATTCTCACTGCCCTAACAGTAAAGAATCCTCTTCTATGTTGGTGGAAAAACCTTCTCTCCTCCAGACGCAAAGAATGCCCCCTTGTGCCCGTCACCTTCCTTGGTATAAACAGATCCTCAGCGAGATATTTGTATTGTCCCCTTATATACTTATACATGGTTATTAGATCGCCCCTCAGTCGTCTTTTTTCTAGACTAAATAATCCTAATTTCGCTAATCTATCTGGGTATTGTAGTTCTCCCATCCCCTTTATTAATTTTTTTGCCCTCCTTTGTACTCTCTCTAGTTCCATTATATCCTTCCTGAGCACCGGTGCCCAAAACTGGACACAGTACTCCATGTGCGGTCTAACTAGGGATTTGTACAGAGGCAGTATAATGCTCTCATCATGTGTATCCAGACCTCTTTTAATGCACCCCATGATCCTGTTTGCCTTGGCAGCTGCTGCCTGGCACTGGCTGCTCCAGGTAAGTTTATCATTAACTAGGATCCCCAAGTCCTTCTCCCTGTCAGATTTACCCAGTGGTTTCCCGTTCAGTGTGTAATGGTGATATTGATTCCCTCTTCCCATAATAATAATAATAATAATTTTATTTATATAGCGCCAACATATTCCGCAGCGCTTTTGTGTATAACCTTACATTTATCATTGTTAAACCTCATCTGCCACCTTTCAGCCCAAGTTTCCAACTTATCCAGATCCATCTGTAGCAGAATACTATCTTCTCTTGTATTAACTGCTTTACATAGTTTTGTATCATCTGCAAATATCGATATTTTACTGTGTAAACCTTCTACCAGATCATTAATGAATATGTTGAAGAGAACAGGTCCCAATACTGACCCCTGCGGTACCCCACTGGTCACAGCGACCCAGTTAGAGACTATACCATTTATAACCACCCTCTGCTTTCTATCACTAAGCCAGTTACTAACCCATTTACACACATTTTCCCCCAGACCAAGCATTCTCATTTTGTGTACCAACCTCTTGTGCGGCACGGTATCAAACGCTTTGGAAAAATCGAGATATACCACGTCCAATGACTCACCGTGGTCCAGTCTATAGCTTACCTCTTCATAAAAACTGATTAGATTGGTTTGACAGGAGCGATTTCTCATAAACCCATGCTGATATGGAGTTAAACAGTTATTCTCATTGAGATAATCCAGAATAACATCCCTCAGAAACCCTTCAAATATTTTACCAACAATAGAGGTTAGACTTACTGGCCTATAATTTCCAGGTTCACTTTTAGAGCCCTTTTTGAATATTGGCACCACATTTGCTATGCGCCAGTCCTGCGGAACAGACCCTGTCGCTATAGAGTCACTAAAAATAAGAAATAATGGTTTATCTATTACATTACTTAGTTCTCTTAGTACTCGTGGGTGTATGCCATCCGGACCCGGAGATTTATCTATTTTAATCTTATTTAGCCGGTTTCGCACCTCTTCTTGGGTTAGATTGGTGACCCTTAATATAGGGTTTTCATTGTTTCTTGGGATTTCACCTAGCATTTCATTTTCCACCGTGAATACCGTGGAGAAGAAGGTGTTTAATATGTTAGCTTTTTCCTCGTCATCTACAACCATTCTTTCCTCACTATTTTTTAAGGGGCCTACATTTTCAGTTTTTATTCTTTTACTATTGATATAGTTGAAGAACAGTTTGGGATTAGTTTTACTCTCCTTAGCAATGTGCTTCTCTGTTTCCTTTTTGGCAGCTTTAATTAGTTTTTTAGATAAAGTATTTTTCTTCCTATAGTTTTTTAGAGCTTCAATGGTGCCATCCTGCTTTAGTAGTGCAAATGCTTTCTTTTTACTGTTAATTGCCTGTCTTACTTCTTTGTTTAGCCACATTGGGTTTTTCCTATTTCTAGTCCTTTTATTCCCACAAGGTATAAACCGCTTACACTGCCTATTTAGGATGTTCTTAAACATTTCCCATTTATTATCTATATTCTCATTTCTGAGGATATTGTCCCAGTCTACCAGATTAAGGGCATCTCTAAGCTGTCTTTGAACCTTCCCCAGCATTGCTTAATCATAGACGTTGCAACAAGGTGGAACTCAACACTGCACATGCTTCAGAGACTGTGCGAACAGAGGCGGGCTGTTATGTTTTTGTGGGAGGATACACATACACGGGCAGGCAGTAGGATGGCAGACATGGAGTTGTCAGGTGTGCAGTGGTCGAAGATTCAAGACATGTGTCAAGTCCTTCAGTGTTTTGAGGAATGCACACGGCTGGTTAGTGCAGACAACGCCATAATAAGCATGAGCATCCCCCTAATGCGTCTGCTGATGCAAAGTTTGACGCACATAAAGGATCAGGCGTCTGCAGCTGAGGAAGAGGAAAGCCTTGATGACAGTCAGCCATTGTCTGGCCAGGGCAGTGTACAGGACGAGTTAGCGGGCGAAGAGGAGGAGGAGGACGAGGAGGATGATGGGGATGATTATATTTTTAATGAGGAAGCTTTTCCGGGGCCACTGGAAATTGGTGGCGCGGCAAGGCCGGGTTCTGGGTTTCTGAGGGACACAAGTGACATAGATTTGCCTGAAACTGCCCCTCAACCAAGCACAACCGCAGATTTGACAACTGGAACTTTGGCACACATGGCGGATTATGCCTTACGTATCCTCAAATGGGACACACGCATTACGAAAATGATGAACGATGACGATTACTGGTTGGCCTGCCTCCTTGATCCTCGCTATAAAGGCAAATTGCAAAATATTATGCCACATGAGAACTTGGAACTAATATTAGCAACCAAACAATCAACTCTTGTTGACCGTTTGCTTCAGGCATTCCCAGCACACAGCGCCCGTGATCGTTCTCACACGAGCAGCAGGGGGCAGCAGACCAGAAGTGTTAGAGGTGCAGAAATCCGAAGTGGCGTTGGACAGAGGGGTTTTCTGACCAGGTTGTGGAGTGATTTTGCTATGACCGCAGACAGGACAGGTACTGCTGCATCAATTCAAAGTGACAGGAGACAACATTTGTCCAGTATGGTTACTAACTATTTTTCATCCCTTATCGATGTTCTACCTCAACCGTCATTCCCATTTGAATACTGGGCATCCAAATTAGACACCTGGCCAGAATTGGCAGAATATGCATTGCAGGAGCTTGCTTGCCCGGCAGCTAGTGTCCTATCAGAAAGAGTATTCAGTGCTGCAGGTTCAATATTAACCGAAAAAAGGACTCATCTGGCTACCCAAAATGTTGATGATCTAACCTTCATTAAAATGAACCACAACTGGATTTCGAATTCTTTTGCCCCACCTTGCCCGGCCGACACCTAGCTTTCCTATGAAAAGGTATTGCCTGTGGACTACTCTGAATGACTTTACCAATCTCGTAATTTGCAGCAGCTGATTGTCCAGCATACGACATGTTTACACCTCCCTAAATGGCCAAACTCCCCACACGGGGCCGTGGTATCGCCACTTGGCGCAAGCACCCGTGAGAGTGCTGTTTGTCTGAAGAGGTGGGTGTGCCCGCTTTTGGTCGACGGCACTGCCACTGGGTCCCTCATAGTACAATAAAGTGTCTCTGGTGGTGGTGGTGTGCACCCAACGTCAGACACACTGTTGTAACATGAGGGGCCCTGGGCATGTACCACCGGCCACAAGAGAGTTCCCCCACCCCCAGCTCAAACATTGCTCTACCACTTGCACAATTGTCTCTCACAGTTCCACCAATGTTTAGTCTATGCGCTGACATCCTTAAATTCCTGCCACTGACAATACCATTGTGTTGACATGTATGATGGTACTTAACAAAGTCAGGGGCAGTGTCCTATATTTACCCAAGTAAATACTTTGTGCCAAATTACTAGGTCTGAAACTACGCAGAGGAGCCCACCCCGGTACCTAATGATTGCACCCTTTTGTGTTTTCGTTTTGTTGTAATGCGAGACATTAACATGTATTTATTGTTTGGGACTACTAACTGGCAGACACTCATTACAATCGGCCTCCGCTGACAACACCAATGGTGCCTGTGTACCCCTGCAAGAGAATTCAAAGTGCCTACAGCCCAATTTTATTATGTTAGGCCTTCGAAGCCTGTCTGCGGTCGCTCCTTCCACTAAGCCTTCACTGACCTGTCTACTGCTGCCCGTGTACCCCTGGAACCAATTATAAAGTGCCTACAGCCCAATTTTATTATGTTAGGCCTCTGAAGCCTGTCTGCGGTCCGTCCTTCCACTACTCCTCCACTGACCTGTCTACTGCTGCCCGTGTTACCCTGGAACCAATTTTAAAGTGCCTACAGCCCAATTTTATTATATTAGGCCTTCGAAGCCTCTCTGCGGTCCCTCCTTCCACTAGGCCTCCACTGACCTGTCTACAGCTGCCCGTGTACCCCTGGAACCATTTTTAAAGTGCCTACAGCCCAAATTTATTATGTTAGGCCTTCGAAGCCTGTCTGCGGTCCGTCCTTCCAGTAGTCCTCCACTGACCTGTCTACTGCTGCCCGTGTACCCCTGGAACCAATTATAAAGTGCCTACAGCCCAAATGTATTATGTTAGGCCTTCGAAGCCTGTCTGCGGTCCGTCCTTTTACTACTCCTCCACTGACCTGTCTACTGCTGCCCGTGTTACCCTGGAACCAATTTTAAAGGGCCTACAGCCCAATTTTATTATGTTAGGCCTTCGAAGCCTGTCTGCGGTCCCTCCTTCCACTAGGCCTCCACTGACCTGTCTACTGCTGCCTGTGTACCCCTGGAACCAATTATAAAGTGCCTACAGCCCAAATTTATTATGTTAGGCCTTCGAAGCCTGTCTGCGGTCCGTCCTTCCACTAGTCCTCCACTGACCTGTCTACTGCTGCCCGTGTACCCCTGGAACCAATTTTAAAGTGCCTACAGCCCAATTTTATTATGTTAGGCCTTCGAAGCCTGTCTGCGGTCCCTCCTTCCAATAGTTCTCCACTGACCAGACCAATGCTGGCCGTGTACCCCTGGAACCCAGCTGAAAGTGCATGGAGCCTCCTTTTTTTCTTTGTTTTATATTTAGAAAGCCCAGATAAACTACGCTGTACCACGGTTCAAGCTACCCAGTCGACATTTCTTTTGCGAGAAAAGCCATCCCAGCCCTCCACCGGCATGAAAAAGTCTGCATTGTCATAGCACTCAAGCAATCAAACAGTAGAAAGGTGCACCTGACAAGAGACGCATGGACCAGTAGGCATGTCCACAAAAAGTTACGTGTCCATTACGGCGCACTGGGTTAATGTGTTGGATGCATGGTCCACAGGGGACAGCCTACAAAGTCTGTCTGCAGTCCCTAATTCAAATTGTCCTCCGCTGACCACACCACTGCTGCCCGTGTACCCCTGGAACCAATTTTAAAGTGCCTACAGCCTAATTTTGTTATGTTAGGCCTACTACGCCTGTCTGCGGTCCCTCCTTCCAATACTCCTCCACTGACCACACCACTGCTGCCCGTGGACCCCTGGAACCTATTTTTAATTGCATAGAGCATCCTTCTTTTAATAGTAGGCGTACAAAGTCTGTCTGCGGTCCACTATTGAAATTGTCCTCCACTGACCAGAGCAATGCTGCCTGTGTACCCCTGTAACCTTTTTTAAACTGCATTGAGCCACATTTTTGGTTTAAGGCCTACTACCTGTGTCTGTCTGCGCCACTCAATACAGCTGTCCTCCTTTGAAAAAAGCAGAGCGTCAATAGCCTCTAGGAATTTGAAAACTGCATTGGGGCTACTACTTCGGTAGGGCCTACTAACGGTGTCTGCCGCTCCAAGGTGTTCCCCAGGTTTCCTCGCCATTGCTTCGATCTTCTGACTCTCGTTTAGTAGTTGTTGAAAACTACACTGCATTAGGCCTACAAATTGGGTATGGGGTGTAGAGACGGTGTCTGCCGCTCCAAGGTGTTCCCCAGGTTTCATCTACATTGCTTCGGTCTTCCGACTCTCGTTTAGTAGTTGTTGAAAACTACACTGCATTAGGCCTGCACATTGGGTATGGGTGTAGAGATGGTGTGTTCCACTCCAAGGTGTTCCCCAGGTTTCCTCTCCATTGCTTCGGTCTTCCGACTCTCGTTTAGTAGTTGTTGAAAACTACACTGCATTAGGCCTGCACATTGGGTATGGGGTGTAGAGACGGTGTGTTCCACTCCAAGGTGTTCCCCAGGTTTCCTCTCCATTGCTTCGGTCTTCCGACTCTCGTTTAGTAGTTGTTGAAAACTACACTGCATTAGGCCTGCAAATTGGGTATGGGGTGTAGAGACGGTGTGTTCCACTCCAAGGTGTTCCCCAGGTTTCCTCTCCATTGCTTCGGTCTTCCGACTCTCGTTTAGTAGTTGTTGAAAACTACACTGCATTAGGCCTGCAAATTGGATATGGGGTGTAGAGACGGTGTGTTCCACTCCAAGGTGTTCCCCAGGTTTCCTCTCCATTGCTTCGGTCTTCCGACTCTCGTTTAGTAGTTGTTGAAAACTACACTGCATTAGGCCTGCACATTGGGTATGGGGTGTAGAGACGGTGTGTTCCACTCCAAGGTGTTCCCCAGGTTTCGTCTACATTGCTTCGGTCTTCCGACTCTCGTTTAGTAGTTGTTGAAAACTACACTGCATTAGGCCTGCACATTGGGTATGGGGTGTAGAGACGGTGTGTTCCACTCCAAGGTGTTCCCCAGGTTTCCTCTCCATTGCTTCGGTCTTCCGACTCTCGTTTAGTAGTTGTTGAAAACTACACTGCATTAGGCCTGCACATTGGGTATGGGGTGTAGAGACGGTGTGTTCCACTCCAAGGTGTTCCCCAGGTTTCCTCTCCATTGCTTCGGTCTTCCGACTCTCGTTTAGTAGTTGTTGAAAACTACACTGCATTAGGCCTACAAATTGGGTATGGGGTGTAGAGATGGTGTGTTCCACTCCAAGGTGTTCGCCAGGTTGCCTCTCCATTGCTTCAATCTTAAAGCTCTTGTTTAGTAGTTGTTGAAAACAACACTGCATTCGGCCTACAAGTTGGGTCTGGGTTGTAGAGACGGTGTCTTCCGCTCCAAGGTGTTCTCCAGGTTTCCTCTCCATTGCTTCAATCTTAAAGCTCTTCTTAAGTAGTTGTTGAAAACAACTCTGCATTCGGCCTACAAGTTGGGTCTGGATTGTAAAGACGGTGTCTTCCACTCCAAGGTATTCCCCAGGTTTCCTCTCCATTGCTTCGATCTTCTGGCTTTCGTTTAGTAGTTGTTGAAAACAACACTGCATTAGGCCTACTAGTTGGGTTGGGGCCTTCTATCTGTGTCTGCCGCTCCTTGCTGTTCTCCTACAGTGAACAAAGCTGTGCCGCCGGTTTACTACTGTTGCCAATTTTGAACTGCATTTACAATACCTACTGATTTGGGCCTACTCTCTGTGTCAGCCTCTCATTCCAGTTGTCCTCCACTGAACAAAACAATGCCCCCTGGTTAGTCCTGTTATCAATTTTGAACTGCATTTAGCCCACTTTATTCTTTGGGCCCATATCTGTTTCCCCCTCATCCTGCCCATTGCCCAGCCAGTGATAGATGAGTCTGCTGGTACATTGACCCATAATGCAACATTCCCCGTGCACGCTACACTGCAAGATTGTGACCCTGCTGAAAGTCAGGTCCCCCTTCCCGCATACCATACCACCTTACACGGGGACAAAGAGGAAGGTGCAGATGAAGGTGCCGGTTCCTTCATCAGGTGGGGGGAGGAATACTCGTTGGCGACGTCACTGGCACAGGGCCCCTCATAGTACGCAAAAGTGTTGCTGCCGGTGGGAGGCGCCCCCGCCGTGCAAACACACCGCTGTACTTTGAGGGGCCCTGTGCCAGTGCCAATGCCAACGAGTGGGCCCCCTTGCTTGCTCAGGATCACAGCACTTGCAAAGTTGAAATACTTACCTCTCCCTGCTCCACTGCCGTGACGTGGTCCAGATTTACTGGGCACACTAATTACTTGAACCAGCCCTACCCCCCACAACTTTAGCCAAATGACCCCCAATTTCAAATGCCTTCCAATTATTATAAGCTAAATTACGATTGACAAGCTTCAGTAGCAAGAATGGATGTTTTTGCCAATACAATGGGCTCTGTACATGTTTTCCTGGCCTCTACTCACTGCCGACTATGCTCCCCCATTGACTTGCATTGGGTTTCGTGTTTCGGTCGATCCCCAACTTTTCGCGATAATCGGCGGATTCCACTCGACTCGACTTTTGAGATAGTCGGGTTTCGCGAAACCCGGCTCGACTCTAAAAAGGTCAAGGTCGCTCAACTCTACATGTGACACATTCATTCCTCCACTAAGGCTGTCAAAGGTCGTCATCAGTTTATATTCCTATACTCTTCTGTCTCTCTTAGATTTGAAGCTACCTTTTAACACAAGTCATTTCATGTCCATAATGTTATGATTTGGGAGAAAAAAATGTATTGCTACAGGTAGATCCATTCTTTTTTCTCTTATTGTGTGTGAATTCATTCTTGTTCTAAGCTTTTGCCCTGTCTCCCCCACATACAGACCCCCAGTTGGACATTTAGTACAAATAATTAGGTACACCACATTAGAAGTGTCACAGCAGAAAGTACCTGGTATCTTGTAGTCCTGATGTGAATTGGGGGATCTTTATCTTGTCCGTGGTCATTATAAATGGACAGGTTTTACATTTTTTTCTGATTGCAAGGAAAGGTACCTGCAGCTGTTGTAGAGGACAGGGTGTTCTTGACAATGATGCTTCTTAGATTTGGGGGCTGACTAAAACACAGTAGTGGGGGGTCTGGAAAAATGGATTGTAAGCGGGCACCTTTTTGTAGTAAAGGTTGTAATTTCCGTGCAGCTCCACTTAGCACCTCCATATTTGGATTGTAGGTAACTACTAGAGGTACCCGGTTATTTTCTTCTTTAGCTTTGTAATGTAACCGGTGATTCCTTGATATTCTGGTGGTTCTTGTAATCTGGTTTTCAATTGTTCTCGGATGGTAGCCCTGATTCAAAAAGATCTTTCTGAGGCGACCAAGGTGTTCATCCCTATCCATTGGTTTGGAACATATACAATTGTATCTGATGGGTTGGCTGTAGACAATGGAGTTTTTTTATGTGTTTTGGATGGAAACTGTCCCATTTAAGGTGTGTTGGATGGTCATTTGGCTTCTGATACAGGGATGTCTGTTATGACCTGGTGGTTAAGAGGCCACACTGATATGACCTGGTGGCTAAAACGAAACATGGAACGAGCTCTGAGAAGGTGGTATTTCTACTGACCGCAGTCCCTAATCCTAACAACACAACTAGAAATAGCCGTGGGATGTTCCTGACACTCCCTAGACACCTCGTCACAGCTATATCAGATATAACTACCCCTAAAGAAGGAAACAGAAAGCTATCTTACCTCAGAGAAATCCCCAAAAGGAAAGACAGCCCCCACAAATATTGACTGTGAAAGGAGAGGGAAATGACGTACATAGAAATGAAATCAGAATTCAGCAAAGGGAGGCCAAAAGTAAACTAGATAGACAGAAAGCAAAGGATACTGTGCGGTCAGTATAAAGAACTACAAAATCCACACAGAGTTTACAAAAATGAACTCCACACCGACTCACGGTGTGGAGGGGCAAATCTGCTTTCCCAGAGCTTCCAGCTAGCATGAATAAGACATAGTGACAAGCTGGACAAAAAGAGACAAAAATGCAGAGCAATAGAGTCCAAACAAATGGACAAACAAATACAAGCAAAAACTTATTTTTTGCAGACAAGGACTGGCCATATGAGAAATCCAAGGAAAGAATCAAGTCCAACCAAGAACATTGACAGCAGGCATGAACTAAAGCCCAGAGCAGGTTTAAATAGCAAACCCAGGCTAGGCGATTAGTGAAGGCAGCTGCTACAGCCACCTAGCAGAGCAGCAGTTCCACTCGAAAGCACCAGAGGGAGCCCAAGGGCAGAATGTTATGGACCAGGTGGTTAGGAGCACCCGGAACGACCTGATGGTTAAACTCACACAGGACAAGCTCTGGGAAGTGGGAGCTCTGCTGACCGCAACCCCTAATCCTATCACACAACTAGAAATAGCCGTGGAGCGTACCTAACACGACCTAGACGCCTCTTCACAGCCTAAGAGCTAACTAGCCCTAAAGATAGAAAATAAAGCCTACCTTGCCTCAGAGAAATTCCCCAAAGGAAAAAGGCAGCCCCCCACAAATATTGACTGTGAGAAAAGATGGAAGTCACAAACACAGAAATGAAACAGGTTTCAGCAAAGGGAGGCCAGCCTTACTAAACAGGCCGAGGATAGGAAAGGTATCTTTGCGGTCAGCACAAAACACTACACAAAGACCACGCAGAGTGTGCAAAAAGACCTCCGCACCGACTCACGGTGCGGAGGTGCCACTCTGCATCCCAGAGCTTCCAGCTAGCAAGGCTAGATCATGATAGCCAGCTGGACAAGGAAACAATGAACAAATAATTAACTAGCAGGGACTTAGCTTCTGCTGGAGTAGACAGGTCACCAGAAAGATCCAAGAGCGAACTGAACCAGTACAAGAACATTGACAGCTGGCATGGAGTAACGATCTGAGTGGAGTTAAATAGAGCAGCCAGCCAAAGAATAAACCACGTCACCTGTGGAAGGAACCTCAGAAGCAGCAGCTCCACTCACAGCCACCAGAGGGAGTCCATGGACAGAACTTGCCGAATTACCATTCATGACCACAGGAGGGAGTTCGATAACAGAATTCACAACAGCAGAACCCACAAAAATACCATTAGCAACCACAGGAGGGAGCTCCAGAATGGAAATCACAACAGATGTCTCTATTTTATTGTTCTGCAGCTTAATGATGGTGTCTAAAAAGTTAATTTCAGTACAGGAGTAGTTGAGTGTCAAGTTGATGGTAGGATGAAATTGATTAAACTGTTCATGGAACGTCTTTAGCTGTGGCTCAGACTCCGTCCAAATGATTAAAAAGTCATCAATGTAGCGGTAGTCCAAATGATTAAAAAGTCATCAATGTAGCGGTAGTACACCAGAAGCCTGATAGGACATGAGGACAAAAAGTCGCTTTCAAGCTTGGCCATGAAAAGATTTGCATACTGTGGGGCCATTTTACTTCCCATTGCTGTGCCAGTCTCCTGTAGATAGATATTGTTGTCAAATTCAAAGTAATTGTGGGTGAGGATGAAGTTTATAAGTTTCACCACAGAATTTGCATCAGTTCTTGTGTTTTCCAGGAAGAATTTGCAGGCATTTAATTCATCCTGGTGTGGGATATTGGAGTACAAAGATTCCACATCCATGGTGGCCAGGATGGTTCCTTCTGGTAGAGGACCTATTGCTGATAGTTTATTCAATAGGTCAGTTGTGTCCTGAATGAACTGGGTGTATCCTTTACCAGGGGTTTAAGAATACCCTCTACCCATCCAGATACCTGCTCAGTAAGGGTGCCCACACATGAAATAATTGGTCTTCCTGGATTTCCAGATTTGTGGATTTTGGGAAGCATGTAGAATGTCCCTGTTCTTGGACTTTCTGGTATCAGGTCATTGGCTCTTATAGGTTCGTCGGGCAGACAAGATGCCAACTTGTTTAGTTCCTTGTAATAGTCCTGTGTAGGATCCGACTCCAATTTTTTGTAGTAGCGTGGGTCCATAAGTTGTCTGTTTGCTTCCTTCATATAGCCTGATGTGTTCATCATGACTATTGCACCTCCCTTGTCAGCAGGTTTGATCATCATTTCTTTGTTGGTTTTCAGAGACTGTATGGCCTTTCTCTCCTGGGCATTGATGTTGGATGCTTGTCTCCTGTTAGTATCTATGATGGTGGATTTTATAAAATGTCTGAAAGAGTCTATATATTTATCCAAATGAGGGTTGTGTCCAGGTCGAGGTGTCCAGTCTGACCTCTTCTTTGTTGTTAGGATCCCTTTTCCTTCAGTCCAGGTGGGTTCTGAAGCTTCTGTATCATTGAAATATTCCCTCAGACAATAGGACAAAATGAGAGTCCTCTGGAAAGCACGGCCAGCTCCACTTTGTTGGGTTTATAATCTGAGAGATTAATGACACAGTTAGATGCTTTTGTGTCTGGAATGGAGTGGTTGTCCAAGTTGTCACGTTTTGGCTTTGTTTGTATCTGTTTGCATAGAGTCCTGAATTGAGGCGCAATCTGTGCAGCTTCTTTTCCTTGTTATGAATCAGAAGGGCCCGTAGTTTGTTGTAATATTGTTGTAATTTTTGCTCTGTGTCTTCTGTAAGTGTCTTCCTCAGAGTTTCAAATTGCCCTTGGACTTTACTCTTTATGCTATCCTATCAGGTTAATTATTTTTACATTTTGATATATTGGACTTTTCTGGATGTGAAACGACACCACATATGTGTATTTTACATTTTTTTATTATCTTTATTTTAATCTGGTAAAAGGGAGGTGAATGGAACTTTTGTTTTTTTTAATTAATATTTGTTCAAAGTTTTTTTTTTTTTACTTTTCACTGTTTATTAGTTCCTTTACGGGGATTTGAACCTATAATCTTCTGATCGCTTTTGCTGCTTATAGTAAAAATCATGGTCTCCTTTGAAGCTCAGCCAAGGTTTCAAAGGACCTCCGTAATGACTAGTATAAAGGTCTTCAACAGAATCCAGCTTTTATAACAGCCATGACATGCCCTTATGTCGGCAAACTGTTAAAGGGAACCTGTCACCTGAATTTGGCGGGACCGGTTTTCGGTCATATGGGCGGAGTTTTTGGGTATTTGATTCACCCTTTCCTTACCCGCTGGCTGCATGCTGGCGGCAATATTGGATTGAAGTTCATTCTATGTCCTCCATAGTACACGCCAGCGCAAGGCAAGATTGAATGGGGCCATATATTGTGCGATTTTGAGTACAAACCTCCTTCCATCAGCAAGAGCATTGAAGATGAAACGTGGATTGGTCTTTCAGCATTTTAATGATCCCAAGCACACCACCAGGGCAATGAATGAGTGGCTTCGTAAGAAGCATATGAAGATCCTGGAGAGGCCTAGCCAGTCTCCAGATCTTAACCCCATAGAAAACCTTTGGATGGAGTTGAAAGTCCATGTTGCCCAGTGACAGGCCCAAAACATCACTGCTCTAGAGGAGATTTGCATGGAGGGATAGGCCAACATACCACCAACAGTGTGTGCCAACCTTGTGAAGACTTATGGAAAATGTTTGACTTCTGTCATTGCCAACAAAGGACATATAACAAAATATTGAGATGAACTTTTGTTAATGACTAAATACTTATTTTCCACCATAATTTGATAATTAAATCTTGCAAAATCGGACAAGGTGATTTTCTGGATTTGTTTTCTCATTTTGACTCTCATAGTTGTGGTCTATTACAGGTCTCTCTCATCTTTTTAAGTGGGAGAATTTGCACCATAGGTGGCTGACTAAATACTTTTTCCCCACTGTATAATGCATTTCCACCAAGTTCACAAGATGGTGCAAATGACAGTGTATCACCCTTCTGCTGGCTCGCCGGGGATTAGTACCTCTGCAACTTTGGGTATCCAGGGCCAAGGCCAACTATGACAACCAGTAGCACCCTGCTTTTGACAGGTACCCACAGAGAGGGGGTAGCGGCAAACTTAGGAAGCTGACCAAGCATAGTGAGGTATGTGGTCAGGTGACCTGATTGCTTCAACCTGGGTTCTTCAAACGTATTATTATTATTATTTATTTATATAGCACCATTGATTCCATGGTGCTGTACATGAGAAGGGGTTACATACAAGTTACAGATATCACATACAGTAAACAAACTAACAATGACAGACTGATACAGAGGGGCGAAGACCCTGCCCTTGCGGGCTTACATTCTACAGGATTATGGGGAAGGAGACCATAGGTTGAGGGTTGCAGGAGCTCCGGTGTTGGTGAGGCGGTAGCTTCGATAGTGATGAGGCGGCAGCGGTGTCAGTGCAGGCTGTAGGCTTTCCTGAAGAGGTGGGTTTTCAGGTTCCGTCTGAAGGATCCGACTGTGGTTGATAGTCGGATGTGTTGGGGCAGAGAGTTCCAGAGGATGGGGGATATTCGGGAGAAGTCTTGGAGGCGATTGGATGAGGAGCGAATAAGTGTGGAGGAGAGAAGGAGGTCTTGGGAGGACCGGAGAATGCGTGAGGGAAGATATCGGGAGATTAGTTCAGAGATATATGGAGGAGAGAGGTTATGGATGGCTTTGTATGTCAGTATTAGTAATTTGAACTGGATACGCTGATGGAATGGGAGCCAGTGAAGAGATTTGCAGAGGGGGGAAGCGGAGGAGTAGCGAGGAGAGAGATGGATTAGTCGGGCAGCAGAGTTAAGGATGGACTGGAGAAATGCAAGGGTGTTAGCAGGGAGGCCACAGAAAAGGATGTTGCAGTAGCCAAGGTGGGAGATGATGAGGGCGTGCACAAGCATTTTAGTAGATTGGGGGTTGAGGAAGGGACGGATCCTGGAGATATTTTTGAGCTGGAGGCGACAGGAGGTGGAAAGAGCTTGGATGTGTGGTTTGAAGGACAGGGCAGAGTCGAAGGTTACTCCGAGGCAGCGGACTTCGGGTACGGGGGAAAGCATGATGTCA
Organism: Ranitomeya imitator; assembly: GCF_032444005.1. Lineage (NCBI taxonomy): Eukaryota > Metazoa > Chordata > Amphibia > Anura > Dendrobatidae > Ranitomeya > Ranitomeya imitator. The sequence continues at coordinate 354,143,560 of NC_091287.1, forward strand.
TTGACTGCGATAGATAGGAAGATTTGTGGGATGGAGGAAAGGTGATGAGTTCAGATTTGTCCAGATTGAGTTTGAGGAAGCGAGAGGAGAAGAAGGAGGATATGGCTGATAGGCACTCTGGGATTCTGGACAGCAGAGTGGTGATGTCTGGGCCAGAGAGGTAGATCTGAGTGTCATCAGCATAGAGGTGGTACTGGAATCCATGGGACTTTATGAGTTGTCCCAAGCCAACTGTATAGATTGAGAAGAGTAGGGGTCCTAGAACAGAGCCTTGGGGGACTCCAACAGAGAGAGGGTGGGATGAGGAGGTAGTATGGGAGTGGGAGACGCCAAAGGAGGAGAGGATCTGTGGTAGGAGGCAGTGGTCAACTGTGTCGAAAGCAGAGGACAGGACTAGAAGGAGGAGTACAGAGTATTGTCCAGTAGCTTTGGCGGTAAGTAGGTCGTTCGTGATTTTGGTCAGGGCAGTGTTATGATCTGGTGGCCTAGGCGCAGCATGAGACGTACTCTGGAGAAGATGGTACCTGTACTGACCGCAAACCCTGAACTTAGCAGCGCAACTAGAAGTAGCCGTGGGGGGTATCTAACACTCCCTAGACCCCTCGACACAGCCTAAGAACTAACTTCCCCTAAAGACAGAAATGGGAAAACTATCTTGCCTCAGAGAAAATCCCCAAAGGATAGACAGCCCCCCACAAATATTGACTGTGAGAGGAGAGGGAAATAACATACGCAGACATGAAATCAGGATTTAGCATAGGAGGCCATACTAGCTAAAAAGAAAGAATAGGACAGAGTACTATGCGGTCAGTATTAAAACCCTAGAAAATATTAGCCTGAAATTCCTGAAGAACCCGTCGTAAATCAGGGGAGATGGCAGAAAGAATCACCCCTTCCTTCAGAATGCCGACTGGCTCAAGAACCCCAGGGGAATCAGGAAAAAAAAACTCCTAGAGAGGGCATCCACCTTAACATTCTTAGTACCAGGAATGTACGAGACCACAAAATCAAAACGGGAGAAAAACAGGGACCATCGAGCCTGTCTAGGATTCAGCCGTTTGGCAGACTCGAGGTAAATCAGATTCTTATGATCGGTCAGGACCACAATACGGTGCTTGGCACCCTCAAGCCAATGTCGCCACTCCTCAATGCCCACTTCATAGCCAACAACTGCCGATTGCCGACATCATAATTGCGTTCCGCAGGCGAAAACTTCCGAGAAAAGAAGGCACACGGTTTCATCAAGGAACCATCAGAATTCCTCTGAGACAAAACGGCCCCTGCCCCAATCTCAGACGCGTCAATCTCAACCTGAAATGGAAGAGAAACATCCGGCTGACACAACACAGGGGCAGAAGTAAATCGGCGTTTAAGCTCCTGAAAGGCAGAAACAGCCGCGGAGGACTAATTCATCACATCAGCGCCTTTCTTCGTCAAATCGGTCAGAGGTTTAACCACACTGGAGAAGTTGGCAATGAAACGACGATAAAAATTAGCAAAGCCCAAGAATTTCTGAAGGCTCTTCACAGATGTGGGCCGAATCCAATCATGAATGGCCTGAACCTTACCGGGATCCATTTCTATAGATGAGGGAGAAAAAATGAAGCCCAAAAAAGAAACCTTCTGCACTCCAAAGAGGCACTTCGACCCCTTCACAAATAAAGCATTATTACGGAGGATCTGAAATACCATCCTGACCTGTTTCACATGAGACTCCTAATCATGGGAAAAAATCTAAATATCATCCAAATATACAACCATGAATTTATCAAGATAACTCCGAAAGATATCATGCATGAAGGATTGGAACACAGATGGGGCATTAGAGAGTCCGAATGGCATCACAAGGTATTCAAAATGGCCTTCGGGTGTATTACATGCAGTTTTCCATTCGTCACCCTGCTTAATACGAATAAGATTATATGCCCCTCGAAGGTCAATCTTAGTAAACCAGCTGGCCCCCTTAATCCTAGCAAACAAATCAGTAAGCAAAGGCAAAGGGTATTGAAATTTGACCGTGATCTTATTCAAGAGGCGATAATCAATACACGGTCTCAAGGAGCCATCCTTCTTGGCAACAAAAAAAATCCTGCTCCCAATGGGGAAGAAGATGGCCGAATATGCCCCTTCTCCAAAGACTCCTTAATATAGCTCCGCATGGCGGCATGTTCTGGCACAGACATGTTGAAAAGTCGGCCCTTAGGGAACTTACAGCCTGGAATCAAGTCAATAGCACAATCACAGTCCCTATGCGGTGGAAGGGAACTGGATTTGGGCTCATCGAATACATCCTGGAAATCTGACAAAAACTCAGGAATTTCAGAAGAGGGGGAAGAGGAAATTGACATCAAAGGAACGTGACCATAAACCCCCTGACAACCCCAACTAGTCACAGACATAGATCTCCAATCTAACACCGGATTATGTACCTGTAACCATGGAAAACCCAGCACAATATCATTGTCATGCAGCTGCAGTGCAGTACAGCGCAACCTCCACCAGGGGGAGCCTGGTAGTGAAGCCAGACTGCACACACAGAGCAACTGAACAGACGCCACCTAGTGGCGAGAGCAAGGTCAGGAAAACCAAGTCAGAGCACAACAGTACAAACGGATTCAGACAGAACGGATAGTCAGGATATAGCAAGGGATCAATAAACCAGGACGGGCAAAATACGGTACCAAAGGGATAAACTGAAACAGAGTCAAAGAGCCAAGCCAAGATATCATAACCAGGGAGTCAAGCAGATAAACAGACAGACAAAGAGACACTGGGAAAGGGCAGGCGGGGGGATAACAGACACAGGACAAGTCAGGGTTCAGTAGGACAAACCAAGGGCTTCCAGAGTCAGGTTCACACGCCAAAGACAGAGCTATAGCTGACACCACCCTCAGGATACCTGGGAGCTAAATAGCAAACCCGAATGAGGCAGATCAAAGTTAACCCTTGACATGATCCACCCAGAGAAAAGGCAGACAGAACTAAACTCCGGAACGGATCATGACAATCATCATGCAAATTATGCAACACCAGAAAACGACAATCTTCCTGATGGGCTGGCGCCATGCGCATGGTCAGCTGTGTCCAAAACTGAGGTTTATTTATTGCCAACGGTGTAGCATCAATGCCCCTTAAAGGGAACGTGCCACCAGTTTTCTTGTATTTTGTTTTTTTGTGAAATTAAGCTTAAAATAGTAATTAAAATGTATTAATGCAATGTTTGCACTGTTTGCAAACATTTCTATATGAAAAATATTATATATTTTTCTACAAAAATACATATTTACCACTAGGGGGAGCATTTTAGACCTCAAGCAGCTATAGTAAGATTTAGCAGCTCTGCCCCAGGGATATTAGACCACCCAAAAGGGTAGGGAAATGGTGATGTCAGCAGTTACTGCCCCAATTTTGTGGCTAACAGTAAGAATGAAGAGCAGCATCACAGGGCAGAGCCATTTTGTGTGTGACTGCCTTGTGACCTGCTATCACCAGCAGTTACTGCATCAGAGGCACAGCTTGGTTACAGAGGAGCAGAACACAGTTGCCATCCCCCTTCCCCCACCTTAATCCCTGTCCTGTCAGCTGCCCTGCTTTCTCTCTCCAGGTGTCGCCTCACCTCCCTCTCTGCAGGCTGTGAGTGCAGCTTACCAGAGATCACAGGGACTGTGTGTGAGGGGGAGGCAGAGACAGCAGGAGAAGCACACAGGGCAGCGTGTGAAAAGCAGAGGATGTGTGCCTGCCTGGAGTACAGAGGAGCAGTGAGGGCTTCTTCTGTGCTGCGATAGAGAGAACAGGGCTATAATAAAATGGCAGCTTGTAACACCTACAGCAGTGAGTTGTGCAGCCCACAGAGGCGTGCCCAGCTCACTGCTAATGCTGCTGCAATGTTACAGATAGGGTCCGCGCCGGTCTGTTATCTCCTATGTCCATGGGGTGCCGTAATCTGACACTGATAGTGCCCTGCTACTGCTGCAAAACCAAGATGTCAGCTCCCAGTGCATTCTTTAAACTCATATAACACATGAAATCTGTTTCACATGCATTTCAAACTTGCTTATAGCAGCATGTTATGCTACATTACAGTGATTTATTAATGACCTACAAACGCGGTACCTTCCCTTTAAAAGAATAGGGTTCTGCAAAGGCTGCAAGGGGAAACCACAACGTCTGGCATATTCTAAGTCCATTAAGTTCAGAGCGGCTCCTGAATCCAGAAATGCCATGACAGAAAATGATGATAATGAGCAGATCAAGGTCACAGATAACAGAAATTTAGGTTGTACAGTACTGATGGTAACAGAACTAGCGATTCTCTTTGTACGCTTAGGGCAATCAGAAATAACATGAGCAGGATCGCCACAGTAAAAACACAACCTATTCTGACGCCTGAATCTTTGACGTTCAGCTCTAGACAAAATCCTATCACACTGCATAGGCTCAGGGCTCCGCTCAGAGGACAACGCCACAGTGTGCACAACTCTGCGCTCGCGCAAGCGCCGATCAATCTGAATGGCCAGAGACATAGAATTACTCAGACCAGCAGGCGTGGGGAACCCCACCATAACATCTTTAACGGATTCAGAAAGACCCTTTCTGAAAATTGCTGCCAAGGCATCCTCATTCCATTTAGTCAGTACAGACCATTTTCTAAATTTCTGACAATACAATTCTGCCGCTTCTTGACCCTGACACAGGGCCAACAAGATCTTCTCAGCTTGATCCACAGAATTAGGCTCATCATACAATAACCCCAATGCTTGAAAGAAAGAATCGACATTAAGCAAAGCAGGATTGCCAGTTTCCAGGGAAAATGCCCAATCCTGTGGGTCACCACCACGCAGCAGGGATATGATGATTTTAACCTGCTGAATAGGATCACCAGAGGACCGGGGTCTCAATGCAAAAAACAGTTTACAGTTATTTTTGAAACTCAAAAACTTGGATCTGTCACCAAAGAATAAATCAGGAGTGGGAATCTTAGGTTCTAAGGCAGGAGTCTGAACAATATAATCTGAAATACCCTGTACCCTAGCAGCAAGCTGATCCACACGAGAAACTAACTTCTGAACTTTCATGTTATTACTAGGTTCCGCAGCCACCCAGAGATTAAGAGGGAGGAAAAGACAAAACAGGCTAAGGAAAAAAAAATGGCTCAAAACCTTTCCTCCCTTCTTCTGAGATGCAATTAACTCATTGTTGTCCAGTTGTACTGTTATGATCTGGTGGCCTAGGAGCAGCATGAGACGTACTCTGGAGAAGGTGGTACCTGTACTGACCGCAAACCCTGAACTTAGCAGCGCAACTAGAAGTAGCCGTGGGGGGTACCTAACACTCCCTAGACCCCTCGACACAGCCTAAGAACTAACTTCCCCTAAAGACAGAAACGGGAAAACTATCTTGCCTCAGAGAAAATCCCCAAAGGATAGACAGCCCCCCACAAATTTTGACTGTGAGAGGAGAGGGAAATAACATACGCAGACATGAAATCAGGATTTAACATAGGAGGCCATACTAGCTAAAAAGAAAGAATAGGACAGAGTACTATGCGGTCAGTATTAAAACACTAGAAAATATCCACCACAGAAAATACAAATCACCACATCTGACTAAAGACATGGAGGGTATATCTGCATCTCCAGAGACACAGCTTGGCTGCAAAAAATCCTTCACAGACAAAGCTGGACAAGACAAAACATGAAAATGCACTGAACTATAAGGCCCACAGCATGTGGACAGCAAAAACAAAGCCAGGACTTATCTTTGTTGAAAAGCACAGAAAACAGGAGAGACCAGTAATGGATGTGAATCCTCCAAAAACAATGGACAACTGGCACTGACTAAAGGATCAAGCAGGACTAAATAGCTGAGTCCAAATTGCAAAAAGTGAACACACCTGATAAATGCTGCGATCCAAAGACAGCAGCACTACCACTCTTAACCACCGGAGGGAGCCCAAGAGCAGAATTCACAACAGGGCAGTCTCAGTTGAGTGATGGGGGCGGAAACCGTATTTGTGGGTATCCCATGACCTGGAGCCATGTTTCTTTGGATTATGTCCTTTAGTGTTTGTCTGGGGACAGAGGCAGCCTCCTTTTATATTCCTCAGCTCTTATTCATGGCATTGTCCCACAGGATTGAGGGAAGATGTGGAGAGGTAATCCCTCATTCACTGTTCAATTAGACTGCATATTGTCCTTCAAGTTTTGCAGACCAGTACACTTCAGGGGGCTGATGCAATACGTAAGAAGACAGAATCCTGCGAGACTCCCAAGGGAGCGGCCAGAGGAATATCGGAGCCAGACCAAGCAAGAGCCTGTGGTACAGAACTGAACCCTTTCCCAGAACCAACAAGGCTCGAACCCAGGCTGCAGCCTTCACCATTAGACTTTTGCAAGCCTAGTGGGCGACAAGGTGACATAGATATTTGAATCCTGTGACACTCCTGAGGGAGCGTCCGGAGCAATATTAGAGCCAGACCAAGCTGGTGGGATAGAGGAGGTGACAGGAGGCTGTGATCCAGAATGGATGCTTTCCCAGAACCACCAAAGGTCTGCAGCCTTCACCTCTGGGGTTCATGTGGACTGCAGACGAGATAGTAAGGATTCAGCATCTAGTGAGTGGACTGCGGGGGCCTAGTCTAGTAAGAGGAGAGAAGGATGTTAGACAGGACCAGGGCTTGAGACATGCTAGAGAGACAGCTAGCCACAAGGCACCAACAGTTGACATCTCTAAAGGAGGTCATTACATATGACCGTCAGCAGCGATGTGGGTCCATAAAAGAGTTTGGGATACGTCATAAGTTCTTGTTCAACTAGTGGGTAGTAGAGATGAAAATCTTGCATCAAAAGCTGCAAGAGATGTCGGCTGGATCCAGGGTCGCGTTTTGCAAAATAGAGGGGCAACATTGCTGGTATGGGGTGCGTGTAAGTTGTGTGTGTCTCCTTCTCCTTTGCTCCTTGGTTGGGCAAGGAAGCTTGCCCCCTGCCACAAGTGTTGTCTGATGGGAATTTTTTCAACATATTTTCCACAATAGCCTTCTGGTACAGCACCAGTTTAGTAGACCTCTCTGCCTAACGACGGAGAAATGTAAGGTTCATAGTGTGGGTCTAGCAGGGAGAACAACCAGTACTTTTTTTTGGTCAAGATGAATGTAACGCGAGGGTCAAGGTAAAAGCAGCAGCACATAAAGTCTTCCATATTTGCCGAGCTGCCTGCAGAAAATGCTTCCCTGTCTCCACCATGATGACTACTCTCTATCTCCAGAGCATTTTTACATCACACATTGGCTGATGAACTGGCACTTCCATGTACTGCTGCAGCACTGCCAGAGCGGCAGCAGCTGTTGCTGGCTTGAGGAAATTAGCTCTGACGTGGCATACATTGACCAGAAGCTGTGGCAACTCTGGGTAGGTTTTAGGAAACCACTGAACTACCAAGTAGAGCACGTGGGCCAAGCATGTTATGTGTGTGAGCTTGCCAAGCTTCACAGCCGCCCCCAGTTATGGCCATTATCACACACGACCATGCCTGGTTGTATGTTCAGTGGCGAGAGCCACACATCTGCCTGGTTTGTTATTACTTTCAATAACTCTGCCACTTTGTGCAGTTTGTCTCATAGACAAATTAGCTTCAGCAGAGCCTGTTGAGTCTTCGCTGAAGCAGTGCTGCAGAGCTTCCAGCTTCTTGCTGATATGGATAATGTGCTCTGAAATAGCACATCGGAGATGGAGGAGCAGAATGAGTGGGTGTAGGAACTGGTGTAGGAGGTCTTGGGAACCCTGGTAGAAGTAGGGCTAGCATGTGTTGTGCAGAGAGGGAATCGGACCCAGACTCCACATTGTTCACACCCAGTGTGCCATCAGAGAAATGTAGTGCCCCTGGCCACAAGTGCTTGTTCACGTCCACGTGCCAGTCACTAAGTGGACAATCGCAATAACTGCATTGGTAAGGGCATAGATGATGTTCCTAGACATAGGACGTGTTGGAACAAGGCGGACACGCCACACAGTAAGAAATAGTGGCAGCTGGGGACCGAATACCAAGGGAACAAATTTGTACACCTGCAGCAGGTCAATTTTTGTTTTTATTTCAAGCTAACAAAATTTCACACAAACCAAGTTCTACCATTTTTATGACAATAGTCAGATTTTGAACAACCAAATTTGTACACCTGTAGCAGGCGAATTTTGTTGTTTATTTCCAACGAATGAAATTTCACATAATACAAGTTCTACAGTACATTATATATCACAATAGTGAATTTTTGAGCAACCAAATTTGTATACCTGTAGCAGGCCAATTTTTGTTTTTATTTCAAACCAACAAAATTTCACACAAAGTTCTGCAATATATATGACAATAGTCAATTTTGGAAAAACCAAATTTTTACACCTATATCAGGTCAATTTGTCTTTTTTATTTCACTCCAATGAAATTTCACACAAAGTAAGTTATACAATACGTATGACAATAGTCAATTTTTGTATCAAAAATACATTGTAAACTGCACCAGGCAAAGTGGTTTTAAAAAATTTTAAACCACCATAATTTTACACAAATCATGATAAACTGTATGAATGACTAAATGAAGTCAGGAAAGAATTTGAACTTTTTTTTTTAGATTTAGATACCACCCTAATGTAACACAAAGCACATAATATTTAAGGAATACCAAATGAATCCAGAAAATATTTTGAATGCTTTTTGAAGTGCTATGTACCCCCAAAATTTAACAGAAAGCATGTAATACTGTATGGATGCCTAATTGAATCCAGAAACAAATTTGAACTCTTTTTTGGAGTGTTACACACCACCAAAACATAAGAAAAGCAAGGAATACTCTATAAATGACTAATTCAATCCATAAAAAAAATTCAACCCTTTTTTGGAATGTTATATTCCTCCAAAATTTACACAAAGCACGTAATACTCTATGGATGACTAATTAAATGTAGACTCATTTCTGAATGCTTTTTTTGAGTGCTCTATACCACTGAAATATAAAACAGAGGAAGGAATACTCTATGGATAACAAATTCAATCCATACATTTTTTTTATTCATAAATATTTTGAAAGTGTAGTTGATGTACACCTACACTCTTAAAAGCTTTGCACTTTGTGCAAAGCCTGGAAAAAATTATAAGGAGTGTCATCTATAGACCCTTGAAGGCATGGTCTGTAGTATTTCATTCAAATATTGTAAACAAAGTATAGTTGTGGTACTTCTAGACTCAAAAAAGTTCTGAGCACACTGCAAAACCTGCCAAAAAATTACAAGCATGGTCATCCATACACCCTTCAAGACACAAACTATAGTACCTCATTCAAATATTAAGAAAGTGTAGTTTATGTACTCCTACATTCATAAAGTCTGCACTTTGTGCAAAGCCAGTAAAAAAATTTAAGGAGAGTCATTTAGTCATCTATTGATCCCTGAAAGGCAACAACTAGGGGGACTCATTCAAATATTTTGAAAGTGTAGGTGATGTACTCCAGTCTCCTATACTTACAAGACTTTGCAGAAAGAACAAAGCCAGTAAAAAGTTATAAGGAGGGTAATACAGTAATCATCTTCAGGTGTCTGCTTCTTCTCCTTTCTTGGGAGGCTGGGGGTCTGACTCCACCTGTTTATTGGAGCCCAATTCCAAGGTGCCTGGGTAGTGTCACAGCCCTTGACATGTAGAAATGAGCAATAGCCAACTGTGTCCCCTGCACCATTGCATCCTACCGCATAGCAGGTGGGGAACCCCAAGGACAGTCCAATCTATCAGGGGTGGTAGCCCCTCTCGAGCCACCTCTCTGACACACTTTCAGGAAGGATTCATATTGCTCCCTTCCTTCTTGAGTCACATCCACTCCATACCAGCGATGTTGCCCTTCCATATTGAGAAATGTGACCCTGGGGATATCTCCAGCCCTGGTCCTTCTTTCTTCTTACCAGCTCAGACCTTGGAGTCTGCTCACTAGTAGCTGGATACTGGCTCTCCCATCTGCAGTCCACAAGAACTCCAGAGGTGAAGGCTGTGGCCTGGGTTTGGGCTTTGGTGGTTCTGGAAAAGCATCCGGTTCCAGACCACAGTCTCTTGCCACCTCTGCTGTCCAGCCAGCTTGGTTCGGCTCTAATATTCCTTGAGACGATCCATCAGGAGTGTTGCGGGATTCTGCCATCTTTGCCACCTTGTTGCCCACTAAGCCTTTAATACTATATGGATGACTGATTCTAGAATAAAATTTCAATGCTTTTCTGGAGTGTTCTATACCACTGAAATGTACCACAAAGCACATAATGTTCTATGGATGACCTATTGAATTTAGAACATTGTATGAGCCACATGCTCTGCTTCTATGGAATGATTTGGGCAACGGCCTCTGAGTATCAGGCGGCAAAGATGACCAGGGCGAGGATGAAGCTCTTTCTGCTGTGGCTGGTGATCGCTAAGGGGCCTACAAAATCTATGGCAACCCTCTGTAATGGTTCCCCTATCAAAGGAATGGATAGGAGCAGGGCACAACAGCATACTCCCCCCATCTGTTGACAAACTGGACAACAGGCTTGGAATTCCCTCTTGAGTGACTCTCTGCCAGAAGAAAGTATACAGCAGATGGGCCTGGGTTTTATTGACCCCTATGTGCCCAGCTGCAGGGACGTTATTGTTCAAGTGCAGGTGTTGACCTAATTAATACAGGTCTAGGATTTCTCTGGGCAGGATGCAGGTTTTTCCCAATATAACAGCTCCTTCTCCCATCTATACACCTCCCCCTGAGTTATTTCCCCAGGTCAGATAGCCATACTGCAGACAAGATATACAGTGGGGTCTGTGAGTTGAGTTTCCCTAAACTCCTTGCAATCTATCTCCCCCTAGTCAATGGCCACAGTTTGGTCAGGTGTACTGACCACCACCAGCTCAGAGTAGGATGATGGGAGCTTGGAGTATGGGTTATCCTCAGCAGGGGTGGCTGAATGATGTGCATCATTGCGCTGCTTGGCTTGGTTGCAGGTGATTACTGTGGCAAACTAGCTGGACAGTCTTTGTCCTAACTCGTTCCCTAAAATAACAAGTGTGGGGAGGCCATTCATGAGTCCCACTTTGACCTCTCTCTTGTCAGTAACCTAGTCCATCTGCATACGTGCTAGAGAGATGTCCAAGCGCTGACCTCTAGCAAGGGAGATGGTCACTTGGCGGCTTGGTAAATGGTGTTTTGAGGGGACAATATCTGGGCTGATCAGGGTCATGGAATACCCTGTTTCCTGAAGTACCGTTGCCTGGATATCATAGACCAGGATGAGGCAAAGAAGGTTGGCTGGTGTAGGGTGGACAACCCGCCATAAAGTGTGGGTGGGATATATCACATCCTCCGCTGCTGGTGAATCCAATGGATAGCATCTCTCAGACACTGATGGCTTGTCTTGGTAGACATTAACCTGCTGGGTAGACATGAGGTCCTGACTCCGGAAACAATCTTTGGCCATCTGTCCAAGCCGCCTGCACTTATATCAACACCATGGGTTGAGAAAAATACAGGTCCTGTTCATAAACCTTTGTCCTGGTGCAGTTTACGATGACTAGCAGGATAGCCCTACTCAAATGGCTGGGGGTCACTCGAATACTTGGTTGAGGGGTCTCCAGTGGGGTTGATTGGCTATAAACTCACTGGCCAATCAGGCTACTTGATCTGGAGTGTCAAACTTCCGTTCAGCTACCCATTCTTGTATTTCTTGTGCCATGTTGTTCATAAATTGCTTGAGCATGATAATTTTCAAGACGGCAGCAGCCAAGTGGGCAGCCCGGCCATCGTGCCAGCTATTACAGTGTTATCTGAGTTGACTGCTAAATTCTGCAAAGGAGGACCCCGGTGAGACAATGTCCGGAACTTGGAGAAATATTTCTCAGGGGTGATGGTAAAAAGTGCCAACAGGTTGTCCTTAATAGTCCCATAATCCAGGCAGTCCCGAAGTCCAAGCGACCAGTCTGCATCCTCGGCCTGGCATGTCAAACTAGTCCACAGGTAATTGGCCCAATTAGCAGTGAGCACCTGGTGCATCAGCATCAGGATCTCAAAACTTTGCAGATGTTCATCAATCTCAGTGTTGGACTCATTAAACACTGGCATGTCTCTGTACTTGAGATGATTTCTTTGGTGGTGGATCATCATCAAAGAAGGGGCCAGCGCTTGTCGTAGGGGAACTTTAAGTTTCAAAATTGATTCCATAACACAAGCCCCCTCCCCTCTTAAGGCTTCAGGCCCCAATGTGACCAACAACTCCTGGATTCAAGCTGCTTGGGATTAGGTTGTGAATTCCAGACTACTGCTGGATCTTTGCTCAGGCATGAAGTTTAATTCTTCTAGCTTAACCTCAATGGAGTTTTCTTGATCCTCCATTACATTATGGGCATCCCAATGTACCATTTCCTGAATCAAATCCGGCCAAGTGTCGTTGCTATTTCCTGTTGTGGCTGTATAGCCACTCCAGTCCTCTTCCCAAGGCTGAGCTGGTGGGGTTGGACATGGTAGCATCCAAAACCTGATTGTATGCCTCACCTATGTTCTGTTGGGTCTGCCTTTGTGCCTCCCTGGTTGTGGATCTGTTGGATGGTGTCTAGTAACACTAGTCCCAAGCAGCTCAACCGGATCAGCCGGGCTGAGTAGAATCCCTCTGCTGTCACCAAGTGTGGAGGCATGAGGGTCAGTGTGTGCTCTTGTCTGCTAGTCTGGCTAGAAAGACTGCACAGGCCAGAGCTTATCACACTGAACACTTGTACTCCTTTCTTGTGGGCAGAATACTATTCAGACAACACACTGCAATAATACTTTATTGGATCACCAACAGTCAACACTATATAGTACATTCCCAGAAAGTACACAAGAAGATGCAAATGACTGTGCTGGCTTACCAGGGATTAGAACCTCTGTGATTTCAGGGCATACAGTGCCAATTACCCCACACAGTAGCACCCCACTTTTGGCAAGCACCCACAGATAAGAGGCAGAGACAAGCTTATGAAGCTGAAGAAGCATAGTGAGGTATGCAGCCAGGTGACCAGATTGTCACAACATAGGTTCTCCAAACATCTTAGAGGGTAGGAGCAGATGGGTGCACAGGTATTTTCCTATGATTCTGCAGAATAATTGCTTCCTGTTTGTCTTGTCTTGCAAAATCTGTGTGGCTTAAAGCCTTTATTGATAGAGGTTCTGCAGCTAATTTTGTCATGGTGGCAAACGATTTTGGTTTACTTTACTTAAATTTGTTTTCCAGTGAAAGTTACTTCTATTGACGATACATCTATCAGTCAGGGCGTGGTGAAGTATTGCACTAACAAGGAGTCCCTTCTTGTTGGTACATTACATTTTGAATCTATATATTTTTTATTCCTTGCAAACATACCTGTGGTCCTAGTTTTGGTCATGCCTTGATTACGTAAACATATTCACGTTATTGACTGACACCAAGGTGATATTGTACATTGGTGCCTTGAGTGTCAAGACAAATGCATGTCTTTATCTGTGAATTTGCCTAAAGCCATAACTAGTGGTTCACCTGATATATGTAAAACTTTTATTGATGTATTTTATCTGTCAGAATCTGAAAAATTACCCCTACACAGATATTATGATAGTCCCATCGATCTGGTACCAAACTCCTGTTTCCTCAATGGCAAAATATATATTATATTATATGTTAGTCCATGAAAGGAAAGATTAAATAGCAGAGAGTCTGCAAAAAGAGTTAAACATACCGTCCTTGTCGCCAGTAATAAAAAAGATGGTGGTAGAATACCATGTATTTGTAGGAGGCCGGAGACAGGGATGTTTTCTTGGCTGATAGTAATCCCTTTATCACTCTCTGGCCTTCCCCCTCTATAAAAACATGTGTACCATTCTGAGTACCTATGAGGAATCTCGGGGAGAAAGGTGGACCCACTGAGACCGTGACGACGAACCCCTTACGGACGAGCTGACCAGGTGGACCACCCCCTATACAGGGAGTGTTAGGGGCAGGAACGCAAGGGACTATCGCCACGGAAGCTGGAGGACCAAAGAGGAAGGAAAAACCAAGAGAACCGCAGGGAGATGGGGATAAGAAGGAACACGGTACCGCTAGAAACACAAGGAGAGCTGGAAACGCGGAACAGTGACGAGACAGGAACTTCAGGAAACCAAGGACTGACGCAGGGACACTGGAAACAGAAGGAGAGCTGGAAACGCAGGAACGGAGATGAGACTGGAAGTTCAGGAACGGAAGCCACTGACGCAGGTCTGCGGGAAGACAAACAACAATACACAAGATCAGAGCACAAAAGATGCACAGAGGTTATGTGCGACCAGGAGCACTTGCAAAGCACAATTGATCATCAGGCACAGAGGCAGGAACGAGACAGGAAGAAATAGCAGTGCAAGAGCTTACTTCCGGGTGGCGAGGGTCCTCCAGGATCATGGAGAGAACCGGGCAGACAGCGTAGAAGAGACTAGAGGTGCGCATGCGCAGAACGGAAGCCAGCGTGCGCACGCATCTGACGATCAGCTGACGCCGGGAGCGAGCGCTGGAGGAGGGACGCCGCAGCAGCAGAGCTACGCCAAGGACAGGTAAGTATAGCAGGGAGAAGCGGGTGGCGGCGGTGGCGTAACAGTACCCCCGTCTTTACTCCCCCTCTTTCTAAGATTAGAAAGAAACCTAGACAAAATTTGAGGAGCCAGAATGTTCTCCCGTGGTTCCCAGGACCTCTCCTCAGGACCAAAACCCTTCCAGTCAACCAAGAATAGAGTTTTTCCCTTAAATTTTTTCATGGCAAGGATATCCCTAACCTCAAAGACATCATCAGCTGAAACAGGTGAAGGAGAACAAAGGGAAGAGGCATAAAAGTGATTAAACACCACCGGTTTAAGGAGAGAAACATGAAAAGAATTAGAAATAGGAAGAGAGGCGGGTAATTTAAACTTATAAGCAACATTATTAATGCGAGTCAAAACCTCGAATGGACCGATATAATGGGGCCCCAGCTTATGAGAAGGAACTTTAAGACGAATAAACTTAGAGGACACCCAGACCTTATCCCCGGGATGAAAAATAGGGGAATCAAGATGCCTTTTATTGGCATGTCTCCTCATCCTAAGTTGGGTCGACTCGAGGGAAGACTTGGTCTCCTGCCAGACCTTGGAGAACTCTCTAGACAGAAGATCTGCTGCTGGTACAGAAGAGACAGGAGGAACCGGTAGCGGAAGACCAGGATGTTAACCATAAACAATGAAAAATGGAGACTTGCTGGACGCTTCGCTGGGATGGTTGTTGTAGGAAAATTCAGCCCATGGTAGCAAATCAAACCAGTTGTTTTGATGGGCATTAATGAAATGACGAAGATAAGTTACTAACGTCTGATTAGTGCGTTCCACTTGGCCGTTGGTTTGAGGGTGGTAAGCTGAAGAAAAATCAAGCGAGATGTTCATAGATTTACAGAGAGATCTCCAGAATCGAGTGATGAACTGGGCTCCACGATCAGAAACAATATGTTGAGGAAGTCCATGAACACGAAAGACATGATGAGCGAAAATTTTCGCCAACTCAGGTGCAGAAGGTAATCCAGGAAGGGTGATAAAATGAGCCATTTTAGAAAAACGATCCATGACCACAAAAATAATGGAGCAGCCAGATTAACGAGGCAAATCTGTAATGAAATCCATAGACAAATGTTGCCACAGAGAAGAAGGTACCGGTAGAGGATGGAGAAGACCAGAAGGTAATCGCCTGGGGATTTTATTCCTGGCACAGGAAGGACAGGAGGCGACAAAATTTCGGACATCTTTAGGCAAAGTAGACGACCAGTAGTAGCGGGAGATCAAACGGAGGGTCTTCTTGAAACTGACATGTCCAGCCAGTTTGGAGGCATGACCCCACAGTAAGACATGTCTTCTGTTCTCCACCTCGATAAAGGTTTTACCCGGAGCAAAGATGAGAAAGAGACTGGAGCAACCGTGATGACTCTGGCAGGATCAATGATGTGTGCAGGCCTCTCCTCCATATCCACCGACTGAAACGACCTAGACAGAGCGTCGGCTTTGGAGTTTTTACTTCCAGGCAGGAAACAAAGTTCAAAATCGAACCTAAGGAAGAACAAAGCCCATCTGGCCTGTCGCGGATTCAGTCTATGTGCAGAACGAATGTAAGCCAGATTTTTGTGATCCGTGTAGATCACAAAACGATGTAAGGCTCCTTCTAGCAGATACCGCCATTCCTCCAGTGCCAATCTGATAGCCAATAGTTCTTTATCTCCGATGGAATAATTATTTTCAGAAGAGGAGAAGGTCTTGGAAAAGAAACCACAGGGCAGAAGACGACCAGAAGAAGACCTTTGGGAGAGCACAGCTCCAGCACCGACAGCAGAAGCATCAACCTCAAGGACGAAAGGTTTACTGGCTACTGGACGTTGAAGTATTGCCACGGAAGCAAAGGCTTGTTTAAGATAATGAAAGGCCTCCTCGGCCTCAGAAGTCCATTGGTGAGGGATGGCACCCTTACGAATCATGGAGGAGATGGGAGCCGACAGGGAAGAAAAGTGAGAGATAAACTGCCGATAGTTGGCGAATCCAAGAAATCGCTGAATTGCTTTAACACCAAGCGGACGTGGCCAGTTGAGAACAGCGGAGACTTTTCCTGGATCCATGCACAGACCTGCATCAGAAATAATAAAACCCAGAAAAAGTAGAGATGATTGTTCAAACACGCACTTCTCCAGTTTTGCGTAAAGCCGGTTCTCTCTCAAACACTGAAGCACTAGTCGAACATCTCTCCTATGGGAGGGCAGATCTGGAGAAAACACAAGAATATCGTCCAAGTACACCACAACACAGGTGTAAAGAAGATCCCGAAATACATCATTCACCAGTTCCTGGAAGACTGCGGGTGCGTTGCATAACCCGAAGGGCATGACTAGGTATTCGTAATGGCCGTCCCTGGTATTGAATGCAATCTTCCACTCGTCACCAGAACGGATTCGGACCAAATTATAGGCCCCTCAAAGGTCCAACTTGGTGAAGATTCGCGCACCACACAGACGATCAAAAAGCTCGGGAATAAGAGGGAGTGGGTGCTTGTTCTTAATCGTAATGGCATTGAGGCCCCGGTAATCTATGCATGGCCGAAGGGACCCATCCTTCTTCTTAACGAAGAAAAAGCCAGCTCCAGCAGGGGAAGAAGACTTCCGATTGAAGCCTCTGGACAGATTTTCTTGGAAGTAATCTGACATGGCTTGGGTCTCAGCAGGCGATAGAGGATAAATGTGGCCTCTAGGAGGAGTAGAACCAGGAACCAGATCAATTGGACAGTCATAAGAGCGATGCGGTGGTAGGATCTCCGCCTCTTTCTTGTTAAACACATCCGAAAAAGAGTGAGAGGCAGAAGGAATATTCACAGGTTCCGGAGTGGCTCGACGGAAGCCGGGTGGCAAGATGGAGAGTAGGCATCTGTTCTGACAAGACTGTCCCCAACGTAAAATATCCCCCGAATGCCAATCCAGAGTGGGCACATGAGTTCTTAACCAGGGGAGACCTAAAAGAAAAGAATGAGACAAAGACGGTAAAACCCAAAAAAACTATTTCTCACGATGTAGGGCTCCAATCTGAAGTTCAACCTCTTCCGTGACCAAGTTGATGGTCACCCGCAAAAGCTGACCATCAACAGAAGCTATATGTCTAGGAGTCTCCAGAGGTCTTACGGTTATCCCAAGTTTATTTACTACCTCAAGTTGAACAAAGTTACCCTCAGCACCGGAATCAACATAGGCATCTAGAGAAAACCGACGAGAACCCAAATGTAAAATAACGGACAAAATCAGGGGGGGGAGAGGAATCAAAGCTACCTAGGGCGACCTCTCTTACCTGCCCTAGGCGGAGGCGTTTCCTGGCTTCAGAGGACAGGAACGTATGAGATGAGAGGCACTGCCGCAATAAAAACAAAGACCCTGATCAAGTCTCTCCTTGCGGCGTTGCTCAGCAGGCTTGAGGCGATCTACCTGCATGGGTTCAGGAGGGGTAGTGGAAACAGCAAAGGTAACTAGAGGAAAAGAAGACCCACGAGAGGGTGTTGACTGATGGAGGGGTTTCTTCTCTCTGACAAGCTCGTGAGAGCGCTCCTGAAAGTGAAAATCAATACGTATAGCCAAAGAGATTAGATCATCCAGGGAGGTGGGAGTATCTCCTCCTGCCAACTCATCCTTAATACGAGAGGACAAACCATGCCAGAAAGCAACAACCAAAGCCTCGTTGTTCCAACCTAAATCAGAAGACAGCGTACGAAAACGGATGGTGTACTGGGCTACAGAAAGGGTCCCCTGAAGAAGGTTTAAAAGAGACTCAGTAGTAGAGACCAGGCGACCAGGTTCGTCAAAAACTCTATGAAAGGTATCAAGGAATGGTGCGAGTTGGGTCACTAAGGGATCTACTCGTTCCCAAAGGGGATTAACCCATGCCAGCGCCTCACCCTCCAAATGAGAAACTATGAAAGCTATTTTAGCACGGTCTGTGGGGTAGAGTAGCGGAGACAATTCAAAGTGCAGTTGACACTGATTAAGAAATCCGCGGCAAAGTTTAGGTTCCCCTCCATACCGACGAGGCCTGGCTAAACAAGGCGATGGTTGGGGAGCGCAGGCCTGGACAGGAGCAGAGGCGACATTTTGGAGAGAGCGAAGCCGATCATCCACAGAGGCCATGAAATTCAAAATATGGGATTGAGTATCCCGCTGTTGACCGAGCTCCTGCTGAAGAGCGGCCAGCTGAGTGGCGTTAACAGGATCGGGCGACTGTAAGGCCGCAAGACGAGACTCCATGCTTTTAAGGAAAGACATGATCCTGGTCTGATTTTCACGCAGGAAAAGTAATTCCTTGTGGGTGGCAGAGACACCATCGGGGTCCATGGCCTGATGATACTGTGAGGAATCTCGGGGAGAAAGGTGGACCCACTGAGACCGTGATGACGAACCCCTTACGGACGAGCTGACCAGGTGGACCACCCCCTATACAGGGAGTGTTAGGGGCAGGAATGCAAGGGACTATTGCCACGGAAGCTGGAGGACCAAAGAGGAAGGAAAAACCAAGAGAACCGCAGGGAGACGGGGATAAGAAGGAACACGGTACCGCTAGAAACACAAGGAGTGCTGGAAACGCGGAACAGCGACGAGACAGGAACTTCAGGAAACCAAGGACTGACGCAGGGACACTGGAAACAGAAGGAGAGCTGGAAACGCAGGAACGGAGACGAGTCTGGAAGTTCAGGAACGGAAGCCACTGACGCAGGTCTGCGGGAAGACAAACAACAATACACAAGATCAGAGCACAAAAGATGCACAGAGGTTATGTGAGACCAGGAGCACTTGCAAAGCACAAGTGATCATCAGGCACAGAGGCAGGAACGAGACAGGAAGAAATAGCAGCGCAAGAGCTTACTTCCGGGTGGGAAGGGTCCTCCAGGATCATGGAGAGGACAGGGCAGACAGCGTAGAAGAGACTAGAGGTGCGCACGCGCAGAACGGAAGCCGGTGTGCGTGTGCACCTGACGATCAGCTGACGCCGGGGAGCGAGTGCTGAACGAGGGACGCCGCAGCAGCAGAGCCGCGCCGGGATGCCGAGGACAGGTAAGTATAGCAGGGAGAAGCGGGTGGCAGCGGCAGCGGCGTAACAGTACCTCGGTACTGCTCCTCAATGCCATCTGGATTTGCCCAGTACGGTGATGTTCTCCTCACAGACGGTTTCACAAATAAAGAGTCACAGTCCGGCTTTGATTTAACTTAAACTTGTTTACTCAGCAACTTGTGATCCAGGGCACACACTGTTACAGCATTAGGCACCTGTATCTCTGACCTTTGCCTGTCGCTAAGCCTGCCTATGATGCCATCATCTAGTGGCAAACTAGGGATACTACTCCCCTAATACTAAACTGGCACGGGGCACTTACTTTCCCTAACAACAGTACATGTGCAATTATGGCAAAACATATTATACATTAGACAAATATATAAATGCAGAGTAATACACTTAATGCTTAGCAACACTCAATACGCACAGTGATAACAAATTAAGCTATGTAGCAGTATCACATGGTACATGAACAGAGGTTAGGGGAGAAAAAGGAACTATACTATTATCACATCCCCTACATATTGACTAACATGATCTCAATACAATTACTGTAAATAATCAGTAATCTCTGTCACTCTTCCCTGAACTCTACATCCAGCTGTTGGAAATAATGATGAGTAAATCTTTCAAGGTTCATTTCGGTTCAGTTAGGCGAATGTCCCGATGTTCACCGAATATTTTCGCCAAAATGCCCAAACACCATTGAAATCAATGGGAAGCAAAACCCAATGCATAGACAACACCTGGGGGGGGGATGGGCAAAAAGCTTCCCAAGCAGCTCAAATTATGGGCAGACACCAGGAAATGTGACATCAATTTGTCCCTGCGTACAAATAGTATAAGTGTTCAGCATGGATACAGAGGATAGGGCCTGGGACAGGGCTTGGACCAGCATTTCTAGCTCAAACATTGATCAGTAGCAAGTGAATGAGTGACATGTGTAGGACTGGTGCTTTGAGAGGCCTGCCAAATTCAGGCACCATACATGAAGGAGACCCAACTTAGGCTACGTTCAGATTAGCGTTGCGCGCCGCTGCGTCGGCGACGCAACGCACGACGCACGCAAAAACGCTGCGTTTTGCGACGCGTGCGTCGTTTTTTGACGAAAATCGGATGCAAGAAAAATGCAACTTGTTGCATTTTCTTGCGTCCGACGCTAGCGTCAAAAACGACGCACGTGTCGGAAAACGCAACAAGAAAAATGCATGCGTCCCCCATGTTAAGCATAGGGGCGCATGACGCGTGCGTCGCCGCTGCGTTTCCCGACGCAGCGTCGGGAAACGCTAATCTGAACGTAGCCTTAGAGTCCAAACATTTCCAAAAATTATTGCCACACACCACTAAAGTCACATCAATTTCTCCAGAGTAGAAATAGTATAATTGCTCAACTTTTTGACAACTTCTGTTACTGGATGGGCTTCTCGACTCCCTTTATTTGGCAGCTGCACAGCGGTATTATTATTATTATTTATTGTTCTAGCATAATTTATTCCAAGCCGCTTTACATGTTAAAAGGGGTATACATAATAAAAACAAGTACAATAATCTTAACCCCTTAGTGACAGAGCCAATTTGGTACCTAATGACTAGGCCAATTTTTACAATTCTGACCACTGTCAATTTATGAGGTTATAACTCTGGAACGCTTCAACGGATCCCGCTGATTCTGAGATTGTTTTTTCATGACATATTGTACTTCATGTTAGTGGTAACATTTATTTGATATTACTTGCTTTTATTTATTAAAAAAACGGAAATATGGCGAAAATTTTGAAAATTTCGCAATTTTCAAAATTTGAATTTTTATTCCCTTACATCAAAGAGATATGTCACACAAAATGGTCAATAAATAACATTTCCCATATGTCTACTTTACATCAGCACAATTTTTGAAAAAAAATTTTTTTTATTAGGGAGTTATAAGGGTTAAAATTTGACCAGCAATTTCTTATTTTTACAGCAAAATTTACAAAACCATTTTTTTTAGGGACCACCTCACATTTGAAGTCAGTTTGAGTAGTCTATGTAGCAGAAAATGCCCAAAATTGACACCATTCTAAAAACTGCACCCCTCAAGGTGCGCAAAACCACATTCAAGAAGTTTATTAACCCTTCAGTTGCTGCACAGGAACTGAAGCAATGTGGAAGGAAAAAATTAACATTTTACTTTTTTTTCACAAACATTTTATTCAGAACCAATTTTTTTATTTTTACAAGTGTAAAAAAAGAAAATGAACCACATAATTTGTTGTGCAATTTGTCCGGAGAATGCCGATACCCCATATGTGGGGAGGGACCACTGTTTGGGTGCACAGTAGAGCTCAGAAGGGAAGGAGCGCCATTTGGCTTTTTCAACATAGAATTCCCTGGAATTGAGATCGGACACCATGTCGCGTTTGGAGAGCCACTGATGTGCCTAAACAGTGGAAACCCCCCACAAGTGACACCATTTTGGAAACTAGACCCCCTAAGGAACTTATCTAGGTGTGTGGTCAACACTTTGAACCCCCAAGTGCTTCACACAAGTTTATAACGTAGAGCCGAAAAAATTAAAAATCATTTTTTTTTCACAAAAATGATATTTTCACCCCCAATTTTTTATTTTCCCAAGGGTAGCAAGACATAATGGACCCCAAAAGTTGTTGTGCAATTTGTCCTGAGTATGTCGATACCCCGTATGTGGGGGTAAACCTCTGTTTGGGCGCACTGCGGAGCTTGGAAGGGAAGGCGCGCCGTTTGACTTTTTAATATCTTAATTGTGAGAGCGGACGCCATTTTGGGTTTGTAGATGTGCCTAACAGCAGAAACCACAACTGACCCTGTTTTGGAAACTACACCCCTCAAAGACTTTAATCATGGGTATATTGAGCAATTTGAACCCACATGTATGACACAGAGTTTGATAACATTAGGTCGTCATATTGAAAAAATTCATTTTTTTCCACGAGAATCTTGTTTTAGACCTGAATGTCTCACTTTTTCAGAAATAACATCAAAAAGTGGACCCCACAATTCGTTACCCACTTTATTATGAGTGCAGCGATATCCCATATGTAGTCAAAAAGTTCTGTTTGGACAAATGGCAGGGCTTGGACAGAAAGGGGCACAATGTGACAAATTTGGCTTTATTTGAAATTAAAGATCCAGGACCCATTCAAAGCTTCTAGAGACATTGAGCAAAAAAGAAAATCCTTCCAGGAATTATTACTCACAGAGGGAGGCATGCTCCTAAAACACAATGGCTGACTATAAAATTGGTCTTGCTAACAAAACAGTTGTCCCGCATTTGCGTATATTGTAGCAGGAAGAATAAACTGTACTGGAATGAAGGGCAAAATGTGTAGGAAAATGCAGCCAACTATGTGGCAAAGCGGAGTTTGTTCCAAAGATGAAAGAACACCATCAGGGCTAGAATGGCAGACACTTTCAGAGACTGGTCGTACAACGTCCTTTTAGCTCCATCAATCCCTATATGAGAGACGAATGTGCCAATAGACGTGGTACACCATAGCAAGCTCCCACCCGCCAAGGTCAGAACCGCTATATGCACAAAACAACCAGTTCTCTATAGAAAGCATTGTCTGGTACCAGAGGTTCGGCAAGAACCATAAAGTAAAGCCCATAGTGTATAAGTACGGAACTTCCTCATTTTTTAGAAATCCTACAATAAAATGATCATGCCCGTATCATCAACATAAATATAAGTAATATAAATGGAAGCCAAAGTTTTGTGTAGCAAGACAGTTATAAAAACAGTCAAAGTTAGATAAATGGTCAAAAATGTTTGTGAGTAATCAAGTCCTAGAATTCATTTTCAGATAATCTCACTTTTCAAGATCATTTCTGGGGTCCACATTCTAACGCTTATTGAAATAGGTACGTGGACGAGAATTTGTTGGAATAGTAGTTTGGTATGGGATTGATCGAGTCATAGAATTTTCAGATGACCTGACTTTGCAAGAACATTTGTGGGGTCCACACTCTAGAGCGTACAGACGTGGGTACGTGGATGAGAATTTGTTGGGATAGTAGTTTGGTATGGGATTGATCGAGTCGTAGAATTTTCAGATGACCTGACTTTGCAAGAACATTTGTGGGGTCCACACTCTAGAGCGTACAGACGTGGGTACGTGGATGAGAATTTGTTGGGATAGTAGTTTGGTATGGGATTGATCGAGTCGTAGAATTTTCAGATGACCTGACTTTGCAAGAACATTTGTGGGGTCCACACTCTAGAGCGTACAGACGTGGGTACGTGGATGAGAATTTGTTGGGATAGTAGTTTGGTATGGGATTGATCAAGTTCTGGAATTAATTGTGAAATGGGGTAAAATGGGATCTACTAATTAAAATATTATTTATCAATTGTTCCAAATTGTACTACTGGGGCCACTAAGCAGAAAATAAAAATTATTGAAAAAAAACAAACTAATAATTGTAGGTGGTGTGGTAGGTCTCAAAACAGGGGGAGATACAAAGGCCTGGTTGGGATGGGCATGTGGGGCAATAGAATTGGGAATCACTCCGTCTGCCATGCTTTCTGCAAACTCGGCACCTTTTTTGAGGATACCTTTGGGTGGGAGTGACAGGGACAGGGTGAGGAAAATGGCATTCTGAAAGTCTCCGGGAATCCTCAGAGTCGAAGGCTTCCCCCGGTGCCATGGACTCAAATATGAGGCTCTCTACTACTTATTCTTGAAATTGCAGGAAAGTTAGCGGTCCTTGAGATTTTTTATATAGGACAAAACTGTTATATGTGGCAGTCTGAATTAGATAGATTGCCACTTTTTTATACCACGCCCTGGTCTTCCTCTTGACCAGGTATGGTTGCAGAACCTGGTCTGACAGGTCTACGCCACCCATATGTCTGTTATAGTCTGTGACGCAGACAGGTTTTTCTTTGTCCCTGGTGGCACCCCTCTCTCTGACCGTCACAGTGGTGTCCGTATGCAGTGTGGAAAGCATATAGACGTCCTTCCTGTCTTTCCACTTCACTGCAAGTAGTTGGTCGCTTGCAAGTGAAAATGACGCCCCCCTCTCCAAACGTCTGGACACCAACTGTGACGGAAACCCCACTCTGTTTTTCCTCACTGTCCCACAGGCCCCTGTATTTGCAGCATGGAGGGATTTGTATAGGGGGATGCTCGTGTAATAGTTGTCGGTATACACGTGGTACCCTTGATTGAGAAAGGGCGTCATTAGCTCCCAGACAATTTTGCCTGGGATACCAATTGTCTGGGGGCAGTTTGGGGGGTTTATTTGGCGGTCCCTACCTTCATAAATTAGGAAGGTGGACGTGTACCCTGATGAGCTCTCGCAAGTTTTATATAATTTTACGCCGTATTTGGCTCTCTTGGAGGGAATAAATTGGCGGAATAACAGACGGCCCTTGTAGCTCATCAAGGACTCGTCGACTGCCACATTTTGCTCTGGGGTATAGGAATTTAGAAAGGAAGTTTTTAGGAGGGAAATTAGGGGTCTTAATTTATTTAGCCGATCGTAATTGGGGTCAGTCCTTGGGAGAGATTGGGAATTGTCACTGAAGTGGAGGAATCTCATCACGGCTTCGTAACGGGCTCGGGACATGATGGCTGCAAATACAGGGGTGCAGTGGACAGCTTTTGTTGCCCAGTAAGAGCGGAGAGTGGTTTTTTATTACTATACCCATATTCAGGGTGAGGCCTAAGAATTTTTTAATTTCGGGGACATTTGTGGGGATCCAGGAACGGGAATGAAAGGCAGTGGGTTTTTGGGAAATATATTGCCGGGCATATAGGTTTGTTTGGTGGACGATTAATTGCAGGACTTCGGGGCTAATGAAAATTTCAAAAAAATCAATGGGGGTAAAATTGGCGACATCTACTTTTATTCCAGGGACTGCAGAAAAAGGGGGAATTTGAGGGGAAAATGAGGTGTCATTATACCACAGCGGGGGGGGGGGGGGGGACTGCGGTACTTGGTCCTGCCTCTGAAGCTTCAGCGGTGACAAGCGACTCCGCTACCACCGGGCTGGGGGATCCCGTGGAGGAAGAGTTGTCATCACTGTCTGAAAGCTGCTCAGCTTCAGGGGCAGAATCTGTTTCGCTGCCGGAGCTGCCGGAGCAAAGCAGGCTGTAAGCTTGCTCCGCGCTAAAAGTTCTGTGGGCCATTTTATCTAATTCCTCCCCTAACCCTAACCCTAAAAAATTTTTTTTTTTAAATTATAATTTTATTTTATTTTTTATTTTTTATAATCCTCTGCTGATGATTCAGGGATTACGGAGAACGGGGGTGGGTAAATTGGATGCTGGCGGATATAAATAAAGTGTTTTTTGTAACTGACAGGGCAGCACTGTAGTCTCTCTCTCTTCTCTCCTAGAACAACTACAAGGAGAGAAGAGAGAGGTACAGCCCAAGTGCTGCCATGTTTATCAAACATTTGGGGTTTTGATCACTGTAATTGGACATACTACAGTAATCAAAACCCAGCAGCCAATGAGAAAATTCTCATAGGTTGCTGGGTCTCTGCTGGCAGATCATGGCAGGCGCACTGCGCATGCGCCCGCCGTTTTCTTCCAGCAGAGAAGAAGAAGGGGGGCCAGGAGCCGTGGGCTGAGGACCGGGGACCATGGACTGGGGACAGGGGCACATGAGCAGGACTACGAGCGGTATGGTGGGGGGCTCGGGGGCTCTATTTCTCTCCCTTCTGATGTGCGATCACATCAGAGGGGAGAGAAATGCAAAGCATTTTTTTTTTTTACAAACTATTTGCAGCGATCGCAACCCCGGGGGTTTGTAATGACCCCCGGGATTGCGATCGCTCCAGGGGGTCGGTAAAAACCGACCCCAATACACCGGGGGACGTAAGGTTTTGGCGGGCGCATCTGCACATGCGCCCGCCATTTTGGAGCCGGGACATGAAGGAGGAGGGGCGGGGACCAGGGGGGCACCTACTCCGGTACATAAGGTACCGTGGGGGGCTCGGGGGACCCTATTTCTCTCCCCTCTAATGTCCGATCACATTAGAGGGGAGAGAAACACAATACTAATGCGTTTTTTTTTTTTTTTTTTGCGATCGCCGGTAAACGGTTAATTACCGGCGATCGCAAAAGCGGGGTGGGTAAAACCCCCTTCCGAATCATGTTCTCTGGGGTCTCGGCTACCCCCAGCAGCCGAGACCCCGGAGAAAATCGGCCTCTGGGGGCGCTATGTACTTTTTCCACAGCGCCGTTAATTAACGGCGCTGTGGCTTAAGTACCCTTAGGGGTTGTAGAACTAAACCACTTCACACCAAGGGATTGTGAACTAAACCACTAGACAGCAAGGTGTCACTTGACACCAAGTCTTGGAATCCCCAAGGCTTGTAGGACAAACTTCAGAATGTAACACTTCCTCTACTACCTCTGCCTTCTCCATCTCCTCTAGGGCCTTCACCTGCACTCTCAACCTCTCCCTTAATGATACACATGTTCCATGTGTACAGTGCAGAGAGAATCCCCCACCTCCGTACTGCATAGCTAGGGCTCGCTGCAATCAGGCAATGTTTAAATGAATATGCCTTGGAGATCGCCATCACACAGCTCAAGAGTTGTAGACAGGGCAAGTTTGAGCAATGCTTGTCTCCACTGAACTTGGAGTCAGGGAAGGCCGTGTACAATAATGGTGCCCACCTGGTGGCGGCCCTACCATACGTGTCTTGCATTGCTCATGTTCTTAACCTGTCGGTACAGCAACTTCTCTGCCACTATCCTGGCATGGATGCGCTGCTGCAGAAAGCTGCTGTGTGCTCACTTCGACCATTTGTACCCCATATGTCATCGACTTACATCACTACAGAGATATTTCAGGCTACCGGTTAACTGGTTGATATACGATGTTCTGACACATTGGCAATCCACTCTGCACGTGTATGTCCTTTTGCAAAGCTTGGAACAACTGACGTGGTGCAAAATCATGCTTGCAGAGTAGGCCTCTGCAAAGTTTTAAAATGGCTACTAAGATGGTTAGCGTAGATGATGTCATCGCCATCACTATTCCAGTCATCTACATGCTGGAGCACACTTTTATTTGTCTGCGGGAGGAGGAAGCAGAGGAGGATGCAGAAGGGATAACAATATCTCAAAGTTCCAGATTGTTGTTGCACAAGCGGGTGCCATAGGAGGGTGGATTACAGCGAGGGATGGGCCGTCATGGTACTAGTCAAAATGTTAGTGAAAGTGCAGGAGCCAAAGAACAAATGGAGGACAAGGAGACAGAGGTGATGGGTACGCAACAGTTAGTAGATGAAGAGGGTAATGATCCCCTCTTTGTTGTCCATGGTTTACAGGAGGCGAATTAGGAAGCAAGCTTGAGTGTTATCCTGCCATCAACGCACCATGGACTTGTACCTTATAGAACCGCCTAACACATGAGTGCCTTCTTGCTGCACTGCAACATAATTCCCAGATTATAAAGATTAGAAATAAAACTGACTAGTGGGTTGCCACTCTGTTAGATCCACGGTACAAGAGTAAATGCTGCCAGATGCTTCCCCATGGAAAGGGACACCCGCATGCTGAAGTATCGAAACACGTTTGTACACAATCTTAAGAGTGGTTTTCCTCAAGACAGCCATCAGGCACACAGTGTGCATTGCAGTTATTGGCTTCCAACCTTGGGCACATGGAGTCATCAACACAAAAACATTAGCAGCAGCAGAATAAGTGGCAGATGCAATTTCTGTGAGAAGTTTCACACTTTATTTTTGACTATCCCGTGCACCAGCAGAACAGAGTACAAGAGAACAGAGACTTGAACACGGTTCTGCTGGTGGGCTTATGGGCTAAGTGCAGTTCTCAGCCAGGTGAACCAGCAAGATGAAGAGCACCCAAATATTTACCTGAGCAGTAAACTCCGGTCCGGAAAGGTGGCTTATGCCACAATTGAAATTGGGTGCAACTTTACTGTAATCACAGATTATAACCCACTGAGTTGGGTCAACAGAGTAGTAGGGGATAATGGAAAATTTCTCAGATGGTGCTTAATTTTGCAGCAACATACTATTGCTACTACATTTACTATTCAACATAAGGAAGGAATTGTTCAAGGCAATGCTCATGGTTTATCTAGCCAAGGGGTGTCAGAACTGGAGACATGCTAGGGAGCTGACAAGTCAAGCTCCCATGCTTGTTCAAAAGGGGGGATGTGTGAAGGAAATACATAATCAATAAGGGAAAGCATTACAGCAGGAGAGTAAAGGTACCTTCACACTCAGCGACGCTGCAGCGATACCGACAACGATGTCGATCGCTGCAGCATCGCTGTTTGGTCGCTGGAGAGCTGTCACACAGACAGCGCTGGGGACAGACAGCGGAAGGTAAGTATGTAGTGTTTGTTTTTTTTTACTTTTATGCTGGTAACCAGGGTAAACATCGGGTTACTAAGCGCGGCCCTGCGCTTAGTAACCCGATGTTTACCCTGGTTACCAGTGAAGACATCGCTGGATCGGTGTCACACACGCCGATTCAGCGATGTCTGCGGGAGTCCAGCGACGAAATAAAGTGCTGGACTTTCTGCTCCGACCAACGATGACACAGCAGGATCCTGATCGCTGCTGCATGTCAAACTGAACGATATCGCTAGCCAGGACACTGCAACGTCACGGATCGCTAGCGATATCGTTCAGTGTGACGGTACCTTTACATTTAGTTGACAAAAATGAGGAACAGGATATACCAGTATTGCAAACACAAAGGGGCTTTTGCTGGAGGTGTTAAACATGACACCTTAGGTCCTGGATACTGAGCCTCAAAGGGGTTAGCAAATGGTTTGTACTATTATATTTGAAATACAAGACCATAAATGAATCTATCATCCAGTCACAAACAGCTACTTATAAATAGGCCAATCCAGGTCATCCTGGAAATATGAGCCTATGATCAGGATTATAAATAGCTGGGTGTCACAAAAAGAGTTGTTAACCTGTGAGGTCTGCCTAGGATGCTGATGTGATCCATAATTCATTTTTCCTTTCCTCAAGGAAACAGTATATAACTGTAGACAGAAATGTTTAGATAGTTATTTTTCCCTTTTTATTTTATAATAGTTTTTCATATTTGTGTGTCATTTTATTTTTACCTTTTTATATATTTAGTGCAAGCACTGTTTATTTTTATATTAAAACGAAAAATCTTTAATAAGTGTGATCCTTGTATACTCTAAATAATCCATAGCCTTTCAGAGAGTGTGTGACCTTTTTGATTGTCAGACAGCAGCATATTTTGGTGACTCATCACCTCATGTGTTTGATGAGTAGTGGCAACTAGGGTTGAGCGACTTTTACTTTTTTAGGGTCCAGTCGGGTTTCGCGAAACCCGACTATCTCAAAAGTCGAGTGAAATCGGCCGATTATGGCGAAAAGTCGGGGATCGACCGAAACACGAAACCCAATGCAAAGTCAATGGGAA
Source organism: Ranitomeya imitator (assembly GCF_032444005.1). NCBI lineage: Eukaryota > Metazoa > Chordata > Amphibia > Anura > Dendrobatidae > Ranitomeya > Ranitomeya imitator. Next base: position 354,173,608 of record NC_091287.1, read on the forward strand.
ATCTATCTTTTTTTTAGTTCTCTCTCTCTCTCTCTCTCTCTCCTCCATCCCTGAACAGAAAAGCTGGTGTTACACATTGCAAATCGCTACAGCGCACAAGCGACAAGATGGCGATAGGCGTCCACGCCCCTAATACCTATGTCATCACTCTGCCCACGCTCCTTCATTGGCTGAAAAAATGGCACCAAACGCATCATACGAAACGCGACTTTGGCGCGAAGATCGCCGACCGCATGGCCGATCCCACACTAGGATCGGGTCGGATTATGAAACCCGACTTTGCCAAAAGTCAGCGACTTTTGAATTTGTCCGATCCGTTTCGCTCAAGCTAAGTGGCAAGTAGTGATGAGCGAATAGCATTGTTGCTCTGGTCTTGGGTGATCTCCGAGTATTTGTTAGTGCTCACCTCAGCTGCATGATTTGCGGCTGCTGGACAGCCTGAGTTCATGTGGGAATTCCCTAACAAACAGGCATTCCTCACATGTATGCAGCCTGTCTAGCAGCTGTTAATCACGCAGCTGCAGGGAGAAAACTAAATCTCCGAGCACTAACAAATACTCGGAGACCACCCGAGCGTGCTCATCTCTAGTGGCAACGCATTAAAAAATTGAGGTGTGCTGAATGTGTCAGGGTGTGATTTATGCTCACTTTATGGTCTAAAATACAGGTCGAGTTTTGGATTTAGTGAGAGGAGATTAGATTAACCCTTGACGGAGCACCCCACGTCAAGTTCTGAGGAGTGTGTACGTGACACCCAACTTATATAAATTACCTTGGTAAGCATTTTAATTAAACACTAGATGAATGTAAAGTAAATTATACAGTATAACACAAAAATGTTGGCACAAGTAATCTGACCAGAACCATATCATTCTGAGTGATAGGATATGTTCCTATCCAACTTGGAATTCTAGTAAGACACCTGTTTGTATGTGTCTCACTTAAACATTAATGTGAGAGTTTAATAAATGAGCTGTTTGTCTCAGTCATATATATATCATGTCTGAAGTACTACTATGCATAGATATTGTTGGCTATAGTTGCCATGAAATTAATATGGCTAATCTATAGATATTTATATTGGGAAATCTATGTTAATGATCAGCTGTTTTTTCATTTCCATTTGTTACTTGCGGTTACTCACCTCTATTTCTAGGATAGGCTTTGTAAGCGAATAATATATGAAATCAGATCAGAACATTCCATCAAATCGTTTGATCATATCAGTTACATTCTTGAGAAGCAACTGCACATTTGCTTTTGTACAATGTTCCTTGATAGTATTCTGTAAAGGTTTCAATAATTTTATTACCACTCTAAATTTGCTTTGATTTGGTCAATGCAAATATTTCGTGTCGCTGTATCAAAATGAATGCTATCCAGGATTATTAAGATTCTTAAATTTTCCACAAAAATGCAAATAATTGTTGTTCACTTTACTTGACTCACTGTATTTACTTGACTTGTTTTGTCATTTTTCTTGCTGTGAACACAGTGGCTGCTTTTACTGGCAGAACCTGACTTTATTTACTTACCTTGAATACCCATCTCCTTTGTCCCAAATCCTAATGCTGTCACAAAGTCTTTGTCCTGCTCACATGTTGTTTGTCCCCAGCTAAGTTTGGCTATCTGTTACAGCTGTCAAACTACTGAAAATCAGCTGTTCAGCCAGGCTGTATAAACAACACTTTGTACTTGCTTGATATTCTTTTAATATACCACCTTTATTTCTTGATATATTGCTGTATGGGAGTACAACAAAAGTAATCCAGGCAATCTTGCCTCTGAACGCTGGCTTTGTGCAAGCACAATGCATCAATCATTTACTAAATTCCAAATTTGGTGTATTTAGGCAGTTCCTGAATATTTTTTTTTATAATTCTCCTGTTATATCTGCTATGTGATGATTACCTGATAATCCAGTCTTAGGTTGTGTGCACACAATGTGTTTTTTATGTGTTTTCACTGCGTTTTTCCTGTGCAGAAATGGGTTCAATCGCTATGGAATCCTTATGCAAGCTAATTCAATGACAATCCTGAAGTGTTGTGCACATGATCAGTAAATTTCCTTGGAGTATTTGCAGGGCATTTTTTTCTGAAACATGTCCATACTTGTGCATTTCTGCAGCGTTTTCCACCCATTGACTTCAGTTGAGTCAGTCACATCTGCAGCAAAAATGCGGGTTGAAAATGTTTGTGGTTTTGCTGAGTTTCTATTTATGTTTTTGTCAGCTTCCTATGGTGTTTCCCATACTGTTATCTGTGTGACAGCGTGTGAAACACCGGCGTGGAAGTTCTTATCGGTGATAACGCTACCGCCGATAAGACCATCAGTCAGAGTGTTGCGGCGTCATGCCGTCAGATGTCAGCGTGACCCCACAGCTGTGACCCGCAGCGGTGACCTGCGGTAAAAAGCTAACTGCAGGTCAGAAGGTCTGGGCTGATGAGAGTACTGCTCCCATCAGGTTACGTCTGCTGTCACTGTTAACAGTGACAGCAGGTGCCGCTGATGAGAGAAATTATCTCAGTAGCTGGCGCCTGTGCTCACAGTTGAAAAAAGTAACATAATTAGCATACATATTATGCTCACCTAACGCCCAATCCCCGATGCCCTTGTCTCCTAGAAAAAATGGAAAATAATAAACCAACATATACTCAACTGTCCATCATAGTCCACGTAATCCCGAGTGTCCCACGGCGATCTCACATATAGAACAGTCACATAGGGAGATGTGACCGCTCTACCCGGCCGTTGGCGATACACTGACAGGTGGTAATTGCTCCTGCAGTGTATCACTATGCTGCCGTGAGAGAGTTCACCAGCTGATCAGCTCCGGTGCTCTCAATTATTGCATGAGAACTTTCTCACAGTAGCTCAGTACTATACACTGCTGGAGCGATTACCTCCTGTCAGTGTATTGCCGGCTTTCTTTGAGAGCTGTTACTTCAGTGACTGCTCTCAAAGTCATCAGGATCGTTGTGGGACATTATGGATTATCTTCTCAACAAACAGGTGAGGAATATTTTGGTTTATTATTTTATTTACAGGAGACGTTGGCAAGAGACATTGGCTTCGGTGGAATAGGTGTTCGGTGAGTCAGGTTTAATTAAGATTCATTAAAGGAGTCAGTGTTTTTATTTCAAATAAAGGACTTTATTCTGGGTGTGTGTTATTTATGCAATATCACTATGGGGTTACTAATGGATAGGTGTCTTATAGACGCATCTCCTTTACTAACCTGTGGGCTTGATGTTACCTAACAATACAAAGGTGATATCAACCCCTCAACCATTACCCCACTTACTAAGTACCAAATCCAAAAAAAGGTTCTCTTACCTTAACCTACCTTACCTATGCTTTAGTCTCTATGCATTAGTTACATTATGTATTAATTGCACTCCCCTCCAGCCAGTGTATTCCTCTTATTGCCTGCCTATGGATTGACACTGATTTTTAAATTCAACTTTGCCTCTTACCTTGCCCAATGGATTTCCTGCCTTCTCAATTAGGCCACTGACCTGGATGCTTGATTTGAATTTGTTATTTCTGGCTTGACATTGGTTCTCCTGTGCTTTTGCTGTATGCTGCTGTCAATCAGTGACTACTTTCGCCTGCAAAATGTGGATCTGAAATCTGCACCTCACTCAAATCAGCTCCAAATTGACTGCAGAACCAAGGTTTCACTGTGCAATGTACTGTACTTTTTTTTTTTTAGAAAAACAGATTGAGGGTAATCATATGTAGACAATTCCTCCATTAAAGGGTTTATTTTCCCCCCAAAAAAGTTATCTTCAATCCATAGGATTGGGATTACCATGATGATTTCTTGGAGTACAAGAGCTAGGACCTCAAGAGATCCCAAGATCAGGGCTCTGGAACCCCAAGAATAGGGCAGTGAATATTTTTCCTGAATGAAGCAGATGTGCACAAGATCAGCCTGTGCTCCATTCATTGTCAATAGGACAGCCATAAATAGCCAAGTATATTAATTATAGAATAATGGCCCCATGTACAAGTTCTCCATATAAAATATTAGCTTCACATAGCCCTCCATACAAAATAATAGCCCCACATAGTCCTCCACAAAGAATAATGGGCCCCACATAGTCCTCCATACAGAACAATGAGCCCCTCATAGGCCTCCATATAGAATAATGAACCCCACATAGTCCTCTATACAGCATAACTGGCCTCAAGCAGAACTCCACCAAATGTATTTTATTTTTAATATATGTTTAGCAGAAATGCTATATTCATCCAGTGTCATGGCTCTGGCCGGAATTCCTTTCCTCATCCTGGGCTGTACGGAGTTAACTTTGCTGGCCTCCTTTTGGTTTGGGGAGGGCTATATGAACCTGCTCTCTGGTGGTGGGTTTGTCAGTGATAGTTTTGTCCTCAGCTGAGCAGCTGACTTTGCTATACCTGTGTATACAGTTGTGCTTGTCTAGTGTATGATCCGACTTGTCCCTTATTTTGTGTCTGCGCTCTGATTCTGTACCTCTGCTATTTCTCTGGTTCTGATCTATGGCTTGCTCTCGGACTGCTCTCCTTGTCTGTGCCCTTGATTACTGCGTTCCTGTCTGGCTTTTTTCTGACTTCGGCTTGTATTTGACCATTCTTTAGTCTGTGCCCTTGGATACTGCGTTGCCCGCTGGCTATTGTACCCGGCTTGTCTGACCACTTTCTCTCTCCCTTCCATGGAGCTTAGCTCCTTCACTAGCCACTCCCCCTGTGATCACGTGTCTCAGGTCCTGTTAGTGCATGTCACTCTCTGTAGCAGCTATACACTTCTATTAGTTACTGCTGTCTCCCCATTCATTCCTCTTAGCGTTCTTTCAGTGGACACAATCTGTGTGTCCGTCACAACACACACCGTGTGTCATTACATCCAGTAGATCATGTCCTGATGAAACAATCCTAGTACAAAGCATCCGTGTGCTGTCTGTATGCAAAATGGATAGCATATGAACAGCACAAGGAGCAAAGAAAGTTAATGTGCTAGTTCTTGTGAACATTTTATACAGTAAAAACTGCAGCACACACTACTTTTATCTGTATTCCATTTCAGACTCACCAGTTAAAAGTCAAATAGTGCACAAAACTTGATTCACATGCAGATTACCATTCATACGTCATGCATTTTTGACTGTTCTATTACAATTATTAAAATGGACCATTTACCTAAACATAGTGTTAGGCATCGGGATTCTCCCACTGCATGGGATAGATCCCAAGCCTTATATGCCTCTGCAGTCTCCCATTCAGGTTCCGCCGCTGCAGGTGGTGCTGAGCATAGACGTCAGTCCCAGTGTCTTGCTCAGGCTCGTGGTATTTGCTTGGTTACTGCTGGCTCTCCAGCTAAGTCTATAGTAACCAGCCTTAAGCAGCGATGACCTGATTCTCTGGAGTCTAAGTCCAGAAATCACCTTACTGAACATGTCCGTGATGTTGCATCTTCCTATTTGTGGTCAGACATTAACTGCTCTGGTGATGTGGCAGCTCCGGATTGGCCCACAGTCGATGTCACGGCGGGCTGGGCATGAGTGTTTGGAGTGGAGCCTAGTGTTTAAAAGGCTCTCAGCGGTGCACGCGGGCACGCTAGCATCATTTATGTGTGGCTATGTGAGTGAAGACTCTACTACTCTGTCTGCAAGAGTCGTTTGTCTGTCTAGCTTTGGGACTGTTCACATAGGCGGGCAGCTAGCATCAGTGGGGGCAATTAGCCACTTGGTTTAGCATCTGTTACCTACATGTGTGCGGTTGGCATAGAAGAGTTTCAGAGCAAGCTCATCCCTAGTCAGGGTATTATGCTCAGAGCATCTGTTTCATTTCTGTGTGCGATTCACAAATCTCAGTTGCAGAGCGTCTGCTTCTTTTCTTGTTTCTGTGTGCGATTGACTCAGCTCAGTTGCAGAGCGTCTGTTTCATTTCTGTGTGCAAGTTCAGTTTACATGCTAGTCCTGTGATGTGTAACAGGACAAAGCACTTAGTACTCATTTGTACTGTTCCTTCCTGTGGAGTAACAGAGTTTGGGACTCAGCGTTCTGTTCACACATATTTAATAGTGATGAGCGAGTATACTTGTTGCTCGGGTTTTCCCAAGCACGCTCGGGTGGTCTCCGAGTATTTGTTAGTGTTCGGATATTTCGTTTTCATCACCGAAGATGAATGATTTACAGTTATTAGCACGCTTGATTACATGTGGGGATTCCCTAGCAACCAGGTAACCCCCACATGTACTTAGGCTGGGTAGTAGCTCTAAATTATTCAGCTGAGGTGATGAAAACTAAATCTCTGAGCACTAACAAATACTCGGAGATCACCCGAGCGTGCTCAGGAAAACCCGAGTAATGAGTACACTCGCTCATCACTAGTGTTTAACCCAGTGTGTACAAGTAATCGCTCGCCGTGTGTTCCATCATTGTTCACTAGCAGCAGTTTTCCATCTCTGCATGTTGGACCCCGGGTTGTGATTGTGCTTTATTATATATTTTACATAGAGCTATCCGCCAACCCTAATACTATACTAGTACCAGGGTCTGGCTAGTATTGGTGGACGAGCAACATCTTCAGCGGTACATCCAGCAGCTGGAGGACAGGTTGTCCACGCTTGAGCGGGTGACTTTTGCTGTGGCTCCTGTTCCGTCGTTCATATTTCCCGCTTCCCAATAAATTCTCTGCAGACAGCAAGGCTTGCAGGGGATTCATGAATCAGTTCTCAATCCAGCTGGAATTACTCTTCTGAGCGGGCTAAGGTGGAGTTTCTGATGGCTTTGTTGACAGAGAGAGCGTTGGAGTGGGCTACGCTGCTGTGGGAGTGTAAAGACCAGGTGGCCTGGAGCGCCTCTTATTTTTTGGGTGCCCTGAAAGAGGTCTTTTGGGGGTCACAAGTAGCTCATAATATGGCACTCCAACTTCTGGCTTTAACTCAGGGTTTGTCCTTGGTTAATCAATTTGCCAATCAATTTCACACCTTGGCTTTGGAGTTGGAGTGGCCTGATATGGTCCTGATACCTATCTTTTGGAAGGGTTTAGCGGATCATTTCAGGGATGCTTTGGCCTCTAGGGAGATTCCCACTACTCTGAAGGAATTAATATCTGTATCTACTCTCATAGATCTTCATCATGCCGAGCGGGGATTGGAGAGATTTCAGAGTAGATCTGGGATTCGGTTGGCTCTGAACTTTGCCAATCCCGTGAATTCCTAACTCGGGTTGATGACCCTGTGGAGCTTATGGATGTCTCCAGAGTGGAGTCAATCGACCACACTGAGCGTCCACAACCGATTTGTTTTACCTGCAGGCAAACCGCCCATTTTCCCAATAAATGTCCCAAGCGTCAGAGGGAGTCACGCCGTCTAGTGGCATTAGGGAGAGGCTCACTAATTTCAGTTGATTTGTCTTCCAAATTATCCTTTGGAGTTTCTTTGATATTTGGGCCTCAATGCTGAGGCTTGCATGGACTCCGGGGCAGAGGGCAATTTCATGTCTGCTACTTTTCCCAACGGCACAATTCCATTAGTGTTGCTTCCTAAGCCGTTGTCGATATGGGTAGCTAATGGGTCTGTTTTACCAAACCCGATTTCCCATCAGACTATACCTCTTACACTCATGTCTCCAAAACGTTAGGAGATAATTTCTTATTGTCTCTGAGGGTATGGATGAGGTACTTCTGGGGATGCCTTGGTTGCACCCTCATTCTCTCCAGATTGATTGGGCGATGGGGAGCATACAGAAATGGGGCAGATTCTGTGAGAGTCTGTGTCTTAAAACCCAGGTGCCCCTGGGCAAGATCTATGTACTATCTGATCTTCAGTTGGTGGGTCACTCTGGAGCATATATCTGCAAACAGGGTGGTCTCTCCTATACTAACAGAGCCACTGTGCGGCTGGAGCAAAAGAGAGCTTCGGCCGATGAGCAAGAGCACATCCATGCCTCCCAGCTTGTGGCGATTTTCAAGCATGACAAATGTCGCCGGGAGGGGATGTTAAGGGGGGGCAATGTTTGGCATCAGGTTCTCAAGCTGCATGGGATAGATCACAAGCTTTATCTGCCTCTGCAGTTTCCCATTCAGATTCTCCAGTAACGGGTGCTGCTATGCATAGACATCGGTCCCAGTGTCTTGCTCAGGCTCATGGTGTTCGCTTGGTTCCTGCTATTCTCCAGCCAAGTCTACAGGGTGGGCCATTTATATGGATACACCTGGGTGGGCCATTTATAAAGTTGCATACAAAATGGCCGAGTTCAAAATGGCCACCATGGTCACCACCTATCTTGAAAAGTTTTTCCCCTCCCATATACTAATGTGCCATGAACAGGAAGTTGATATCACCAACCATTCCCATTTTATTTAGGTGTATCCATATACATGGCCCACCCAGGTGTATACATATAAATGGCCCACCCTGTATAGTAACCAGCCTTAAGCAGTGGCGACATGACACTTTGGAGTCTAAGTCCAGAAATCACCTTCCTGAGCATGTCCGTGATGTGGCGTCTTCCTATTGGCGGTTTATCTATTTATCTGCTCTGGTGAAGTGGCAGCTCCGGATTGGCCCACAGGCGATGTCACGGCCGGCTGGGTGCGATTTTTTTGGGTGGAGCCTAGTATTTAAAAGGCTCACAGCGGTGCACGTGGGTGTGTTAGTATCATTTATGTGTGTGAAGACTCTACCACTCTGTCTGCAAGTTTTGTATGCCTGTCTAGCTTTGGGACTGTACATGTAGGAAGGCAGCTAGCCTCAGTGGAGGCAAATAGCCTCTTGAATTAGCATCTGTTACCTATATGTGTGTGGTTTGCTCAGTAGTGTTTCAGAGCCAGCTCAACCCTAGTCAGGGTATTATGCTCAAAGCATTTGTTTCATTTCTGTGTGCGATTGACTCAGCTCAGTTGCAGAGCATCTGTTTAGTTTCTGTGTGCAAGTTCAGTTCACGTGCTTCACCTGTGACGTTTAACAGGACAGAGCACTTAATACTCGTTTGTACTGTTCCTTCCTGTGGAGTAACAGAGTTTGGAACTCAGCGTCCTGTTCACACTGAGTGGCATTAACCAATGTGTAAAAGTAATCGCTTGCCATGTGTTCCGTCATCGTTCACTAGCAGCAGTTTTCCATCTCTGCACGGTGGACCGCGGGCTGCGATTGCGCTTTATTATTTATTTTATTTACTGCAATCTGCCAACCCTAACACCCTGGATTTATTTATAGGAAGGCACATAATATAGGGAACTTTGTAGCCCCTATTATACAAAATAATAATCAATTTAGAAATATATCATGACTTTCTGAATTAATGGGTTTTTCCATGAAAAAAATTATAAGCATGCCATATTTTGAAAACTAATAAAAGCATACCAAAATTTAGCAATAACAAAGGTAATGGAAGATTAAATATTAAGGCATATATAACATGCAGATTGAAAGGCATTATATTCTGTATTATGTTTCCATGTCAAAAGAAATACGTTGGATGCAAAAAGAGACCTTTATATCAAAGAATTAGTGAACATTTTAACAGTATTCAGACTCAACATTCAGTCAACATTCAGATTCAAATGAACAATAGCCTACTGTATGTCTTCTAAACAACTGAACAATATGTCTGGCCTAATTAAAAATAAATGCTGTAGTCACAGGTGGGGTCACAGAAGAGCATATCTCACAACATTGCAACCCTTACAAAGTAATTTTCCTCCTATTGAAGCCCCCACATTGCCCATAACATATTATGACAACAAAAGTGCTCCCCCAAACACAGTATCATACCCCCTACAGTGAATGCCTACTCGGTACCCTCACAGGCATGGTATGATAACCATGGTGTACCCACTCTCACACCCCTGGCAGAGTATGATGCTGCACTTCTGATTCCAAAACAGCCTTCCGCACAGTATAATGGATACCATATTGGCCCCCATAATATATAATGGCCCTACATAGTTATACTTGCAGAGTAATGGTCCCACGTAGTCTTCCATATAAAATAGCTCCATATACAGTAGACCTCCATGCAGAATAATGGGCCTCCTATAGTCCTCCATACAGAATAATAGTCCCCACATAGGGCTCCATACAGAATAATATGTCCCACATTGTTGTCCATACAGAATAATGGGCCCCACATAGTCCTCCATACAAAATAATAGCCCCACATAATCCTCCATACAGAATAATGGGCCCCACATAATCTTCCATACAGAACAATGGGCCCAACATAGGCGCCCATCTACTATATAATTGTCTAAGGGGTACTTCCGTCTGTCCTTCTTTCTGTCTGTCTGTCTGTCATGGATATTCATTGGACATGGCCTCTGTCTATGATGGAAATCCAAGTCGCTGATTGGTCGCTGCAAAACAGCCACGACCAATCAGCGACGGGCACAGTCCGGAAGAAAATGGCCGCTCCATACTCCCTGCAGTCAGTGGCCGGCGCCCCGCTCCATACTCTCTGCAGTCAGTGTCCCCGGCGCTCCGCTCCCCGCAGTCAGTGTTCCCGGTGCTCCGCTCCCCGCAGTCAGTGTCCCCGGTGCTCCTCTGCTTGCTCCCCGCAGTTACTGTCCCCGGCGCCCGCTCCATTCTCCTCTCCGGTCACCGCTAACACAGGGTTAATGCCGGCGGTAACGGACCGCGTTATGCCGTGGGTAACGCATTCCGTTACTGCCGCTATTAACCCTGTGTGTCCCCAACCTTTTACTATTGATGCTGCCTATGCGGCATCAATAGTAAAAAAAAGTTATGTTAAAAATAGTACAAAAACAAAAAATCTGTTATACTCACCCTCTGTTGTCCGCTGAGGCACTCGCTCCTGCCGCCATCTTCCTTTCCCAGCGATGCTTTGTGAAATTACCCAGAAGACCTAGCGATCTCGCGAGACTGCTAAGTCATATGGGTAATTTCGCAAAGCATCCTGGGAACGCAAGATGTTGGCAGCTGCACGCCCATCTGCACAGCGCCGTTGGATCCCAGGAGGCGGAGAGAAGGGACGCTGAGGAGCAGCGAACAGAATGGTGAGTATGTTAAACTACAAGGGGCCCTCGGATCGTTAGGTGAGTATGTTTATTTTTTATTTTTTTAACCTGTGACATACGTGGCTCGGTAATATACCACGTCACTGGGCAATATACTATGTGACTCTGTGCTGTATACTACAAGGCTATGCAATATACTACGCCGCTGTGCAATATACTACGTGGCTCTGTGCTGTATACTACGTGGCTGAACAATATACTACGTGGCTGGGCAATATACTACGTTGCTGTGCAATATACTACGTGGCTCTGTGCTGTATACTACTTGGCTGGACAATATACTACGTGGTTCTGTGCTGTATACTACGTGGCTGGGCAATATACTATGTGGCTTGCCAATATACTACATCGCTGTGCAATATACTACATGGCTCTGTGCTGTATACTATGTGGCTGGACAATAAGCTACGTGGCTCTGTGCTGTATACTACGTGGTTGGCCAATATACTATGTCGCTGTGCAATATACTACGTGGCTCTGTGCTGAATACTACGTGGCTGGGCAATATACTACGTAAATGGGCAATATACTACGTAACTGGGCAATATACTACGTGGCTGGGCAATATACTACGTGGCTGGGCAATATACTACATGAACATGCATATTCTAGAATACCCGATGCGTTAGAATCGGACCACCATCTAGTACAGAATAATCAGCCTCACATAGTCCTCCATACAGCATAATCCACCCCACACAGAACTCCACCAAATGTATTTTATTTTTAACATATTTTAGCAGAAATGCTACATTTTTCTAGTAGTTCATTTCCTGATTAAAAGGTCCCTATTAGAGATGAACGAATATTTCAATATTCGGTTCGGATTACAATAGCTGAATTTGCAATATTTGCAGATTAATTTGTTGAATATTTGAGGAACATAACCGATCGCCATTCATGTCAATGGGATGCAAAAACAAAGATATGCACAACACCTTATAATGGCCCTAAATGCTGCCAAAACGCATCAAATGAGAGACATACACCAGGAGAGTGGCCTCAATTCAACCACAGTACAAATTGTAGCATGTCACTGCAGCAATCAGCTAGGCGTGAGGTATCGAGGTCTGGGACAGCATCTACAGCTTTCAATTGAACGTCACAGTAAGACGAGATGGGTGAGGGATCAGTGTAGGCCTCCTGTGCTGGGTGATGTGATACCACATGCAGCACCTCTACCTTCTTTCATGCTGAGCCACACTCAGGTGGCACAAATTTCTGTTTCATAGACTACCATTGTAAAAAAAATTTAAGGATAGTAACACAGGTATTTGAGTCCCAGGAAGTAGAGGCATGATGGTGATGTAGGCCTACTGCTACAGGCAACACACATGAAGGAGACCCAACCAGGAGTCTATACATTTTCAAAAAATATTGGCAGACAATGCTAAAGTGGCATCAATTTCATGAGAGTAGAAATAGTATAATAGGGACAGACAGGTATTACACTATGCCCAATCCAACAGATAGACACCCAACCAGGAGTATTCACATTTAAACAATTGAGGGCCTACAAAAGTAGAATAACAATGGGTGCAGAAAGTATTCAGACTCCTTAAATTTTTTTCACTTTTTGTTTCATTGCAGCCATTTGGTAAGTTCAAAAAAGTTTATTTTTTTCTCATTAATGTACACTATGCACCCCATCTTGACTGAAAAAAACAAATGTAGAAATTTTTGCAAATTTATTAAAAATGAAAAAAGAAAATGTTACGAATCCTGGGTGTACCTGCCGCAAGGCGGCCAGATTGCCGAAGTAGGGGAGACACGAGCAGAGAAGCAGAGAACTCACTGGGCAGCGAGCAGGACCTGAACCACATGACTGAGGGGGAGTAGGCAAGGGCGGAGATAGGCGCTGGAGTGCCGGGGAGCCAGAGAGAAGTCAAACGTGCCGAGGTCAAAACTGGGAGCTCAAATGAGGTACCTGAGGTGAGATGGAAAGATAGGTGAAAGCCGGAGATCAGGGAGCCAAACCAAGCAAGGAAGTACCAAAAGAGATGCGAGGTGACAAAGTCAGAACAGACAGGCCAGGAGGTCAGAACCAAGGAAATCAGTCACACAAACTCAGTATGCACATGCACACCAGGGGGTCAGAAACACAGACAGAACGAAAGTATAACTGACAGGGAATACAGGTTCAGAGTGGATATAAATACCACATGCAATTAACCCTTAGAGGGCAAGGCATGAACCCTGTCCAATCCATGACACAGAATATCACATGTTTATAAGTATTCAGACTATTTGCTCAAACATTGATATCTAAGTCGCATGATGTCCATTTCCTTCTGATCCTCCTTAAGATGGTTCTACTCCTTCATTGGAGTCCAGCTGTGTTTAATTAAACTGCTATGACTTGATTTGGAAAGGCACACACCTGTCTACTGTGTATAAGACCTCACAGCTCACAGTGCATTTCAGACCAAACTATGATCATGAGGTAAAAGGAACTGGCCAAGGAGCTCAGAGACAGAATTGTGGCAAGGCACAGATCTGGCCAAGGTCACAAAAGAATTTCTGCAGTACTCAAGGTTCCTAAGAGCACAGTGGCCTCCATAATCCTTAAATGAAAGAAGCTTGGGACCACCAGAAGTCTTCCTAGACCTGGCCGTCCAGCCAAACTGAGCAATTGTAGGAGAAGAGCCTTGGTGAGGGAGGTAAAGAAGACCCCGAGATCCCTGTGTGTGACTGAGCACCAGAAATGCAGTAGGGAGATGAGAGAAAGTTCCACAAAGTCAACTAACACTGCAGCCCTCCACTAGTCGGGCCTTTATGGCAGAGTGGCCCAACGGAAGCCTCTCCTCAGTGCAAGACATGTGAAAGCTTGCATAGAGTTTGCTAAACAAAACCACATGAAGGACTCCCAGACTATGAGAAATAAGATTTTCTGGTCTGATGAAACAAAGATAGACCTTTTTGATGATAATTATAAGAGGTATGTGTGAAGTAAACCAGACACTGCAAACCACGTGCCCAATACAATCCCAACAGTGATACATGGTGGTGGCAGCATCATACTGTGGAGGTGTTTTTCAGCTGCAGGGACAGGTCGGCTGGTTGCCGTTAAAGGAAACATGAATGCGGTCAAGTACAGAGATTTCCTGGATGAAAACCTCTTCCAGAGTGCTATGGACCTCACACTTGGCCAAAGGTTCACCTTCCAACAAGACAATGACCCTAAGCACACAGCTAAAATAACAAAGGAGTGGCTTTGGAACAACTCTATGACTATTTTTGACTGGCCTAGCCGGAGCCCTGACCTAAACCCAATTGAACATCTCTGGAAAGACTTGAAAATAGCTGTCCACCAATGTTCACCATCCAACCTGACGGAACTGGAGAGGATCTGCAAGGAAGAATGGCAGAGGATACCCATATCCAGCTGTGAAAACTTGTTGCATCATTCCCAAGAAGACTCATGGCTGTACTTGCTCAAAAGGGTGCTTCTAGTCAACATTGAGCAAAGGATCTGAATACTTATGATCATGTGATATTTCAGTTTTTCTTTGTCAATAAATTTTGGAAAAAATTATAAAAAAAATATTTCGATTAGGATGGGGTGCAAAATGTACATTAATGAGAAAGAGTGAACTTTTTGAATTTACCAAATGGCTGCAATAAAAAAAAGAGTGAAAAATTTAAAGGGGTCTGAATACTTTCCATACCCACTTTAGTATAATAAGGACTGACAGGTCTTCCACTACACCCAATCCAGCAGATGGGCACCCAACAAGGAGTGTTCACATTTCCAAAAATTATTGGCAGACAATACTAAAGTGTCATCAATTTTGCTACAGTATAGATAGTATAATAGAGACTGACAGGTCTTCCACTACACCCATTTCAGCAGATGGACACCCAACAGGAGTGTTCACATTTCCAAAAATTATTGACAGACACCACCATAGTGGCATCAATTTTACCACAGTATAGATAGTATAATAGCAACCAACAGGTCTTCCACTACAACTAGTGATGAGCGATACCTTCCGATACCCAGAAATATCGGATTGGATTGGCCGATATGCAAAAAATATCGGATATCGCCGATACCGATAACCGATACCAATGCAAGTCAATGGGACACAAATATCGGAACGTAAATATGCCCTTTCTGTCCTTCTTCATCCTGTTCCGGAGGGGGAAAGAGTGTGGGCAGTGCATGGGTGGACACTGTGCGTGTCTGTGTGTGCGGGCGGGGTGTGTGTGTGCCTGCCGGGGATCTGTACGTGCCTGCCAGGGCTGTATGTGGGCCTGCCGAAGCTGTATGGGGACCTGACGGGGCTGTATGTGGGCCTGCCGGGCTGTATGCGGGCTGCCGGGGATGTATGCGGGCTGCCGGGGTTCTGTACGTGCCTGCCAGGGCTGTATGCGCGCTGCCAAGGGTCTGTACGGGCCTGCTGGGGTTGTATGCGGGCTGACGGGGCTCTATGCGGGCCTGCCGGGGCTGTATGCGGCATGCCAGGACACTGTGTGGCATGCTGGGTCTCTCTGCATGTGTGCAGGCATCGTCCGATGGGACTACAAGTCCTATCGGATGATGTCTGCTTCACTGACAGTGATTGACACATTAGCCAATGATGGGACAGTAGTAGTCCCATCATCCAGCTAATGTGTTAAATGAAAAAAAAAACACATACATACTCCATACATACTCCATACATACTCCATACATACTCCATACAGTACATACATATAGACATACAGTACATTAAACATAGAGTTCATACTCAACATTACTTGTCACTTTGTTCCCCGAAGCCAGTGTCAACCTGTGAAAAAGATTTAAATAACAAACAACCAATGTACTCCCTGTCCGCAGAAATCCATGAGTGTCCCACGATGATCTCCCGTGGAGAACGGCAGCAACATCTGTTGCGACCGCTCGCCAGGGGCTCCAGAAACACAATGACGTATCCTTCCACACTGTATTCCTCCGCCGCTGTAAAAAAATAGTCCCTAGTCTCACTTGAGGCATTGCTGGGTGAGAAATTTTCCCACGCAGCAATTGCCATAAAGTTACACTTTGAACTTTAGTAACCTCAGTGATGCAGGAGCCATTGTCTCCTGTCAGTGTGTCACTGAGGGTCCTATAGAGCAGTGACATCACCCGATGTCACTGTTCTATAGGGGAGATCGTCGTGGGACCCTCGTTATTAATTGGACTACAGCGGACAGGTAGTATACGGTTTATTATTTTACGTTTTTTGCAGGCGCTGAAGTATGGTAAGTATGGTTAAATGAAGAATATTAAAATACTTTTTTCCTAATGTGTGCGTGTTTTATTAACCCTTTCTTACTATTGGATTAATAATGGATAGGAGTCGTATTGACGCCTCTCCGTTATTAACCCGGCTTAATGTCACCTTACAATAGCAAGGTGACATTAACCCCTTATTACCCCTTATCCCACCGCTGCACGGGAGTGGGAAGAGAGGGGCTAAGTGCCGGAATTGGCGCATCTCACAGATGCACCATTTCTGGGGCGGCTGCAGACTGGTATTTGTAGCGGGTGGGGGTGCAATATCCATGGCCCCTCTCTAGGCTATGAACATCAACCCGCAGCTCTCTGTGTAGCCTTTCTGGCAATAAAATATAGGGGGACCCCTCGTCATTTTTTTGGGGGGGTCATCTTATTTTAACAGCCAGTAAAGGCTACGTTGACAGCTGCGGGCTGATATTCATAGCTGGCTACAAACATTGGCCCCCCCCCATCGGTTTCCCCCTCTGGCACTGAAAATTGCGCGGGAGTCCACGCCGTTTTTTTTCTGTTTTTTTTTTAATTAACTGCTCTTTAAGGCCTCTTTCATACTTGCGTCGGTGTGGGTCCATCGCTATAAGTCGAGCCGACGTACCGACGGACGTTGTGAAATTTGTGCACGACGTGGGCAGTGGATGCAGTTTTTCAACGCATCTGCTGCCCATTCTGATGTCCGGGGAGGAGGGGGCGGAGTTTTGGTCGCGCATGCACGGTAGAAAATGGCAGATGCGACAGCCAAAAATAGTTCACTTGAATGTTTTCCGTGCCGACGGTCCACCAAAACACTACGGATCCTTTGCACGACTGACACGAGGTGTGGCCATCCATCGCGATCCATCGCTAATACAAGTCTATGGGTAAAAAACGCATCCTGCAAGCACATTTGCAGGATCCGTTTTTTTTCGCCCGATCTGTTGTTTTCTCATAGAGTTGTATTAGCGCCGGATTGCGCCTGATGGCCACATGTTTTATCCGTTTTTTGCATGATCCGTCCAAAAAGCGGTTTCCGGCGGACGAAAAACACATACAGAGGAACGGTTTTTCTGTCCTGAGAAAAAACACACAGCGACGGATCCAGCAACGGATCCGAATCCGTTTTTCACGCATGTTTCCATTCAAATCATGCACATTTTCCATTTATTTATTTATTTACTAGCTGAAGAGCCCAGCGTTGCCTGGGCATAGTAAATATCTGTGGTTAGTTATAGCACCTCACTTCTCTTATTTTCTCATCACGCCTCTCATTTTCCCCCTCACATCTCTCATTTTCTCCCTTACACCTCTCATTTTCCCCCTCACTCCTCTTATTTTCCCCCTCACTCCTCTCATTCCCCCCTAACACTTGTCATTATGACCTCACATCTGTCATTTTCTGATCACTCTACTATTTTCCCTCACTCCTCTCATTTTGCACTCACATCTTTTTATTTTCACCCCTCATTTTCACCTCACACCTCTCATTTTCCCCTCAGTATATACATGTTTGTCATCTCCCGTATATATAGTATACACCTGTATGTCATCTCCTGTATATAGTATATACCTGTATGTCATCTCCCCTGTAAATAGTATATACCTGCTGTATGTCATCTCCTCCTGTATATTGTATATACCTGTGTGTCATCTCCTCCTGTATATAGTATATACTTGTGTGTCATCTGCTCCTGTATATAGTATATACCTGTGTGTCATCTCCTCCTGTATATAGTATGTACCTGTATGTCATCTCCTCCTGTATATGGTAAATACCTGTGTGTCATCTCTCCTGTATATAGTATATACCTGTGTGTCATCTCCTCCTGTATATAGTTTATACCTGTGTTTCATCTCCTCCTGTCTATAGTATATAAGTGTGTGTCATCTCCCCTGTATATAGTATATACCTGTGTGTCATCTCCTCCTGTATATATTATATACCTGTGTGCCATCTCCTCCTGTATATAGTATATACCTGTGTGTTATCTCCCCTGTATATAGTATATACCAGTGTGTCATCTCCTCCTGTATATAGTATATACCTGTATGTCATCTCCTCCTGTACATAGTATATACCTGTGTGTCATCTCCCCTGTATATAGTATATACCTGTGTGTCATCTCTATTGTATATAGTATATATCTGTATGTCATCTCCCCCTGTATATAGTATATACCTGTGTGTCATCTCCTCCTGTATATAGTATATACCTGTATGTCATCTCCTCCTGTATATAGTATATACCTGTGTGTCATCTCCCCTGTATATAGTATATACCTGTGTGTCATCTCTCTTGTATATAGTATATATCTGTATGTCATCTCCTCCTGTATACAGTATATACCTGTGTGTCATCTCCCCTGTATATAGTATATACCTGTGTTTCATCTCTCCTGTATATAGTATATATCTGTATGTCATCTCCTCCTGTTTATAGTATATACCTGTGTGTCATCTCCCCTGTATATAGTATATATGTGTGTGTCATCTCCTCCTGTATATAGTATATATATGTGTGTCATCTCCCCTGTATATAGCATATACCTGTGTGTCATCTCCCCTGTATATAGTATATACCTGTGTGTCATCTCCCCTGTTAATAGTATGTACCTGTATGTCATCTCCCCTGTATATAGTATGTACCTGTATGTCATCTCCCCTGTATATAGTATATACCAGTGTGTCATCTCCTACTGTATATAGTATATACCTGGGTGTCATCTCCCCTGTATATAGTATATACCTGTGTGTCATCTCTCCTGTATATAGTATATACCTGTGTGTCATCTCTCCTTTATATAGTAGATATCTGTGTGTCATCTCTCCTGTATATAGTATATATCTGTATGTCATCTCCTCCTGTATTAGACCTCATTCACATGTTATTTGGTCAGTATTTTTACCTCAGTATTTGTAAGCTAAATTTTCAGCCTGATAAATCCCCAGCCAACAGAAAGCCCTCCCCCCTGGCAATATATATTAGCTCACACATACACATAATAGACAGGTCATGTGACTGAATTGGAACGCGCGGGGTTAAAATTTTGCCTCACAACATAGCCTATGACGCTCTCAGGGTCCAGACGTGTGACTGTGCAAAATTTTGTGGATGTAGCTGCGACGGTGCAGATGCCAATGCCGGACATACACACATACACACATACACACACACATTCAGCTTTATGTATTAGACTAGCTGAAAACTTCTCATTTTCCCATCACGCCTCTCATTTTCCCAATCACATCTTTTATTTTCCCCCTCACATCTCTCATTTTCTCCCTCACACCTCTCATTTTCTTCCTCACACTTGTCATTTCGACCTCACGTCTGTCATTTTCCGATCACTTCACTATTTTCCCTCACTCCTCTCATTTTGCACTCACACCTTTTCATTTTCACCTCACACCTCTCATTTTCACCTCAGTATATACATGTTTGTCATCTCCCTTATATGTAGTATACACCTGTATGTCATCTCCTGTATATAGTATATAACTGTATGTCATCTCCCCTGTATATAGTATATACCTGCTGTGTGTCCTCTCCCCTGTATATAGTATAGACCTGTATGTCATCTCCTCCTATATACAGAATATACCTGTATGTCATCTCCTATATATAGTTTATACCTGTATGTCACATCCTCCTGTATATAGTATATACCTGTGTGTTATCTCACCTGTATATAGTATATATCTGTGTGTCATCTCCTCCTGTATATAGTATATACCTGTATGTCATCTATAAATAGCATATACCAGTATGTCATCTCCTCCTGTATATAGTATATACCTGTGCCATCTTTTTCTGTATATAGTATATACCTGTATGTCATCTCCCCTGTATATAGTATATATCTGTGTGTCATCTCCTCCTGTATATAGTATATATGTGTGTCATCTCCCCTATATATAGTATATACCTGTGTGTCATCTCCTCCTGTATATAGTATATACCTGTGTGTCATTTGCTCCTGTATATAGTATATACCTGCTGTGTGTCATCTCCCCTGTATATAGTATATACCTGTATGTCATCTCCTCCTATATATAGTATATACCTGTATGTCATCTCCTCCTCTATATAGTATGTACCTGTGTGTCATCTCCCCTGTATATAGTATATATCTGTGTGTCATCGCCTCCTGTATATAGTATATACCTGTATGTCATCTCCTCCTGTATATAGTATGTACCTGTATGTCATCTCCTCCTCTATATAGTATATACCTGTGTGTCATCTCTCCTGTATATAGTATATACCTGTGTGTCATCTCCCCGTATATAGTATATACCTGTGTGTCATCTCTCCTGTATATAGTATATACCTGTGTGTCATCTCTCCTTTATATAGTAGATATCTGTGTGTCATCTCTCCTGTATATAGTATATATCTGTATGTCATCTCCTCCTGTATTAGACCTCATTCACATGTTATTTGGTCAGTATTTTTACCTCAGTATTTGTAAGCTAAATTTTCAGCCTGATAAATCCCCAGCCAACAGAAAGCCCTCCCCCCTGGCAATATATATTAGCTCACACATACACATAATAGACAGGTCATGTGACTGAATTGGAACGCGCGGGGTTAAAATTTTGCCTCACAACATAGCCTATGACGCTCTCAGGGTCCAGACGTGTGACTGTGCAAAATTTTGTGGATGTAGCTGCGACGGTGCAGATGCCAATGCCGGACATACACACATACACACATACACACACACATTCAGCTTTATGTATTAGACTAGCTGAAAACTTCTCATTTTCCCATCACGCCTCTCATTTTCCCAATCACATCTTTCATTTTCCCCCTCACATCTCTCATTTTCTCCCTCACACCTCTCATTTTCTTCCTCACACTTGTCATTTCGACCTCACATCTGTCATTTTCCGATCACTTCACTATTTTCCCTCACTCCTCTCATTTTGCACTCACACCTTTTCATTTTCACCTCACACCTCTCATTTTCACCTCAGTATATACATGTTTGTCATCTCCCTTATATGTAGTATACACCTGTATGTCATCTCCTGTATATAGTATATAACTGTATGTCATCTCCCCTGTATATAGTATATACCTGCTGTGTGTCCTCTCCCCTGTATATAGTATAGACCTGTATGTCATCTCCTCCTATATACAGAATATACCTGTATGTCATCTCCTATATATAGTTTATACCTGTATGTCACATCCTCCTGTATATAGTATATACCTGTGTGTTATCTCACCTGTATATAGTATATATCTGTGTGTCATCTCCTCCTGTATATAGTATATACCTGTATGTCATCTATAAATAGCATATACCAGTATGTCATCTCCTCCTGTATATAGTATATACCTGTGCCATCTTTTTCTGTATATAGTATATACCTGTATGTCATCTCCCCTGTATATAGTATATATCTGTGTGTCATCTCCTCCTGTATATAGTATATATGTGTGTCATCTCCCCTGTATATAGTATATACCTGTGTGTCATCTCCTCCTGTATATAGTATATACCTGTGTGTCATTTGCTCCTGTATATAGTATATACCTGCTGTGTGTCATCTTCCCTGTATATAGTATATACCTGTATGTCATCTCCTCCTATATATAGTATATACCTGTATGTCATCTCCTCCTCTATATAGTATGTACCTGTGTGTCATCTCCCCTGTATATAGTATATATCTGTGTGTCATCGCCTCCTGTATATAGTATATACCTGTATGTCATCTCCTCCTGTATATAGTATGTACCTGTATGTCATCTCCTCCTCTATATAGTATATACCTGTGTGTCATCTCTCCTGTATATAGTATATACCTGTGTGTCATCTCCCCGTATATAGTATATACCTGTGTGTCATCTCTCTTGTATATAGTATATACCTGTGTGTCATCTCTCCTTTATATAGTAGATATCTGTGTGTCATCTCTCCTGTATATAGTATATATCTGTATGTCATCTCCTCCTGTATTAGACCTCATTCACATGTTATTTGGTCAGTATTTTTACCTCAGTATTTGTAAGCTAAATTGGCAGCCTGATAAATCCCCAGCCAACAGGAAGCCCTCCCCCTGGCAGTATATATTAGCTCACACATACACATAATAGACAGGTCATGTGACTGACAGCTGCCGTATTTCCTATATGGTACATTTGTTACTCTTGTAGTTTGTCTGCTTATTAATGAGATTTTTATTTTTGAAGGATAATACCAGACTTGTAATAATAATAATAATAATAATTTTTATTTATATAGCGCCAACATATTCCGCAGCGCTTTACAAATTATAGAGGGGACTTGTACAGACAATAGACATTACAGCATAACAGAAATACAGTTCAAAACAGATACCAGGAGGAGTGAGGGCCCTGCTCGCAAGGTTACAAACTATGAGGAAAAGGGGAGACACGAGAGGTGGATGATAACAATTGTTTTTGTTATTCGGACCAGCCATAGTGTAAGGCTCAGGTGTTCATGTAAAGCTGCATGAACCAGTTAACTGCCTAAGTATGTAGCAGTACAGACACAGAGGGCTAATACTGCATAAAGTGTATGAGGACATGATGCGAGGAACCTCTTTTTTTTTATAAATAGGCCACACAGGGATCGTTAGGTTAATGCATTGAGGCGGTAGGCCAGTCTGAACAAATGAGTTTTTAGGGTACGCTTAAAACTGTGGGGATTGGGGATTAATCGTATTAACCTAGGTAGTGCATTCCAAAGAATCGGCGC
Source organism: Ranitomeya imitator (assembly GCF_032444005.1). Taxonomy (NCBI): domain Eukaryota; kingdom Metazoa; phylum Chordata; class Amphibia; order Anura; family Dendrobatidae; genus Ranitomeya; species Ranitomeya imitator. The sequence goes on from NC_091287.1 coordinate 354,196,604, forward strand.
AGCACGTGTAAAGTCTTGGAGACGGGAGTGGGAGGTTCTGATTATTGAGGATGCTAACCTGAGGTCATTAGCGGAGCGGAGGGCACGGGTAGGGTGGTAGACTGATACCAGGGAGGAGATGTAGGGTGGTGCTGAGCCATGGAGTGCTTTGTGGATGAGGGTAGTAGTTTTGTACTGGATTCTGGAGTGGATGGGTTGCCAGTGTAATGACTGGCACAGGGTAGAGGCATCGGTGTAACGGTTGGTGAGGAATATGATCCTGGCTGCAGCATTCAGGACAGATTGGAGCGGGGAGAGTTTTGCAAGAGGGAGGCCGATTAGTAGAGAGTTACAATAGTCCAGACGAGAATGAATAAGTGAAACAGTAAGAGTTTTTGCAGAGTCGAAAGTAAGAAAAGAGCGAATTCTAGAAATGTTTTTGAGATGCAGATAAGAAGAGCGAGCCAGTGATCTGATGTGGGGGGTGAATGAAAGGTCAGAATCAAGGATGACCCCAAGGCAGCGTGCATGTTGCTTTGGAGTAATGGTGGAGCCGCACACGGAGATGGCAATGTCAGGCAAAGGTAGGTTAGTAGATGGAGAGAACACGAGGAGTTCAGTTTTTGACAGGTTTAGTTTCAGATAGAGGGAGGACATGATGTTAGAGACAGCGGTAAGACAATCACTGTGTGTGTTTTAGGGCGAGTTTCGTTTGTCACATTGTGTGTGTTGAGTTGCGTGTGGTGACATGCATGTAGCGACTTTTGTGAGATGAGTTTTGTGTGGCAACATGCGTGTAGCAACTTTTTGTGTGTCGAGTTGCATGTGACAGGTTAGTGTAGCAAGTTGTGTGCAGCAAGTTTCGCGCATGGCGAGTTTTGCCCGTGGTGAGCTTTATGTGTGGTGCCTTTTGAGTATGTGCAAGTTTTGTGTGAGGCAACTTTTGCATGTGTTGCAACTTTTGTGCATGTGGCTATTTTTCCGCGTGTGCAAGTTTTGCGAGTGGCGAGTTTTCCATGAGGTGAGTTTTGCACTTGTGGCGAGTTTTGCGTGAGCCTAGTTTTTGCATGTGGCGAGTTTTGCGCGTGGCGAGATTTGAGAGGCGACTTTTGTGTTTCGACTTTTATGTGGCGAGGTTGGTGTATGTGTGGTGTAATGTGTGCTGAGGGTAATATGTGTTCAAGCACGTGGTAGTGTGTGGCGCATTTTGTGTGTGTGTTCATATCCCCGTATGTGGTGAGTATCCCATGTCGGGGCCCCACCTAAGCAACTGATTGGTATATACTCTGGCAGCTGTGAATTTGCCTCCAACACTTTTCCTTTCACTTTTCCCCATTATGTAGATAGGGGCAAAATTGTTTGGTGAATTGGAAAGCGCGGGGTTAAAATTTCACCTCACAATATAGCCTATGACGCTCTCGGGGTCCAGACGTGTGACTGTGCAAAATTTTGTGGCTGTAGTGCGACGCCTCCAACACTTTTCCTTTCACTTTTTTCCCCATTATGTAGATAGGGGCAAAATTGTTTGGTGAATTGGAAAGCGCGGGGTTAAAATTTCACCTCACAACATAGCCTATGACGCTCTCGGGGTCCAGACGTGTGACTGTGCAAAATTTTGTGGCTGTAGCTGTGACGGTGCAGATGCCAATCCCGGACATACACACACACACACACACATTCAGCTTTATATATTAGAATAGCTGGTGGAGCGTTGCCTGGGCATAGTAAATATCTGTGGTTAGTTATAGCACCTCACTTCTCTTATTTTCCCATCACGCCTCTCATTTTCCCCATCACATCTTTCATTTTCCCTCTCAGATCTCTCATTTTCTCCCTCACACCTCTCATTTTCCCCCTCACTCCTCTTATTTTCCCTGTTATAAGGTAATTCAGTGCCACAATGGACATAGAGGTCAGAGCACATACAGTGACCTGACAATAACCCAAAAACATAGAACGAGCTCTGAGACGTGGGAACTCTGCTGACCGCAATCCCTAATCCTCTCCAACAACACTAGAGGCAGCCGTGGATTGCGCCTAACGCTCCCTATGCAACTCGGCACAGCCTGAGAAACTAGCTAACCTGAAGATAGAAAATAAGCCTACCTTGCCTCAGAGAAATACCCCAAAGGAAAAGGCAGCCCCCACATATAATGACTGTGAGTTAAGATGAAAAGACAAACGTAGAGATGAAATAGATTTAGCAAAGTGAGGCCCGACTTTCTGAACAGAGCGAGGATAGGAAAGGTAACTTTGCGGTCAACACAAAACCCTACAAAAACCACACAAAGGGGGCAAAAAGACCCTCGAACCCGAACTAACGGCACGGAGGTACACCCTCTGCGTCCCAGAGCTTCCAGCAAGCAGGAAAAAACAAATAGACAAGCTGGACAGAAAAAAACAGCAAACAAAATAGCAAAGCGGAACTTAGCTATGCAGAGCAGCAGGCCACAGGAACGATCCAGGAGGAAACAGGTCCAATACTAGAACATTGACTGGAAGCCAGGATCAAAGCACTAGGTGGAGTTAAATAGAGCAGCACCTAACGACTTCACCACATCACCTGAGGAAGGAAACTCAGAAGCCGCAGTACCACTTTCCTCCACCAACGGAAGCTCACAGAGAGAATCAGCCGAAGTACCACTTGTGACCACAGGAGGGAGCTCTGCCACAGAATTCACAACAGTACCCCCCCCTTGAGGAGGGGTCACCGAACCCTCACCAGAGCCCCCAGGACGACCAGGATGAGCCACATGAAAGGCACGAACAAGATCGGGAGCATGGACATCAGAGGCAAAGACCCAGGAATTATCTTCCTGAGCATAACCCTTCCACTTAACCAGATACTGGAGTTTCCGTCTTGAAACACGAGAATCTAAAATCTTCTCCACAATATACTCCAACTCCCCCTCCACCAAAACCGGGGCAGGAGGATCAACAGATGGAACCATAGGTGCCACGTATCTCCGCAACAATGACCTATGGAATACGTTATGTATGGAAAAAGAATCTTGAAGGGTCAGACGAAAAGACACAGGATTAAGAACCTCAGAAATCCTATACGGACCAATGAAACGAGGTTTAAACTTAGGAGAGGAAACCTTCATAGGAATATGACGAGAAGGTAACCAAACCAAATCCCCAACACGAAGTTGGGTACCCACACAGCGTCTGCGATTAGCGAAACGTTGAGCCTTCTCCTGGGACAAAGTCAAATTGTCCACTACATGAGTACAAATCTGCTGCAACCTGTCCACCACAGTATCCACACCAGGACAGTCCGAAGACTCAACCTGCCCTGAAGAGAAACGAGGATGGAACCCAGAGTTGCAGAAAAACGGCGAAACCAAGGTAGCCGAGCTGGCCCGATTATTAAGGGCGAACTCAGCCAAAGGCAAAAAGGACACCCAGTCATCCTGATCAGCAGAAACAAAGCATCTCAGATATGTTTCCAAGGTCTGATTGGTTCGTTCGGTCTGGCCATTAGTCTGAGGATGGAAAGCCGAGGAAAAAGACAAGTCAATGCCCATCCTACCACAAAAGGCTCGCCAAAACCTCGAAACAAACTGGGAACCTCTGTCAGAAACGATATTCTCTGGAATGCCATGTAAACGAACCACATGCTGGAAGAACAATGGCACCAAATCAGAGGAGGAAGGTAATTTAGACAAGGGTACCAAATGGACCATCTTAGAGAAGCGATCACAGACCACCCAAATGACTGACATCTTTTGAGAGAGGGGAAGATCTGAAATAAAATCCATAGAGATATGTGTCCAAGGCCTCTTCGGGACCGGCAAGGGCAAAAGCAACCCACTGGCACGAGAACAGCAGGGCTTAGCCCGAGCACAAATCCCACAGGACTGCACAAAAGTACGCACATCCCGCGACAGAGATGGCCACCAAAAGGATCTAGCCACCAAATCTCTGGTACCAAAGATTCCAGGATGACCAGCCAACACCGAACAATGAACCTCAGAGATAACTGTATTCGTCCACCTATCAGGGACAAACAGTTTCTCCGCTGGGCAACGATAAGGTTTATTAGCCTGAAATTTTTGCAGCACCCGCCGCAAATCAGTGGAGATGCAGACACAATTACTCCCTCTTTGAGGATACCCGCCGGCTCAGATAAACCCGGAGAGTCGGGCACAAAACTCCTAGACAGAGCATCCGCCTTCACATTTTTAGAGCCCGGAAGGTACGAAATCGCAAAGTCAAAACGGGCAAAAAACAGCGACCAACGAGCCTGTCTAGGACTCAACCGCTTGGCGGACTCGAGATAAGTCAAGTTCTTATGATCAGTCAAAACCACCATGCGATGCTTAGCTCCTTCAAGCCAATGACGCCACTCCTCGAATGCCCACTTCATGGCCAGCAACTCTCGATTGCCCACATCATAATTTTGCTCAGCAGGCGAAAACTTCCTGGAAAAGAAGGCGCATGGTTTCATCACCGAGCAATCAGAACTTCTCTGCGACAAAACAGCCCATGCTCCAATCTCAGAAGCATCAACCTCGACCTGGAACGGAAGCGAAACATCTGGTTGACACAACACAGGGGCAGAGGAAAAACGACGCTTCAACTCTTGAAAAGCTTCCACAGCAGCAGAAGACCAATTGACCACATCAGCACCCTTCTTGGTCAAATCGGTCAATGGTTTAGCAATACTAGAAAAATTGCAGATGAAGCGACGATAAAAATTAGCAAAGCCCAGGAACTTTTGCAGACTTTTCAGAGATGTCGGCTGAGTCCAATCATGGATGGCTTGGACCTTAACAGGGTCCATCTCGATAGTAGAAGGGGAAAAGATGAACCCCAAAAATGAAACCTTCTGAACACCAAAGAGACACTTTGATCCCTTCACAAACAAAGAATTAGCACGCAGGACCTGAAACACCGTTCTGAGCTGCTTCACATGAGACTCCCAATCATCTGAGAAGATCAAAATGTCATCCAAGTACACAATCAGGAATTTATCCAGGTACTCTCGGAAGATGTCATGCATAAAGGACTGAAACACTGATGGAGCATTGGCAAGTCCGAATGGCATTACTAGATACTCAAAATGGCCCTCGGGCGTATTAAATGCAGTTTTCCATTCATCGCCTCGCTTAATACGCACAAGATTATACGCACCACGAAGATCTATCTTGGTGAACCAACTAGCCCCCTTAATCCGAGCAAACAAATCAGATAACAACGGCAAGGGGTACTGAAATTTAATCGTGATCTTATTTAGAAGGCGGTAATCTATACAAGGTCTCAGTAAACCATCCTTCTTGGCTACAAAAAAGAACCCTGCTCCTAATGGCGACGATGACGGGCGAATATGCCCCTTCTCCAAGGACTCCTTCACATAACTCCGCATAGCGGCGTGCTCAGGCACAGATGAATTAAACAGTCGACCTTTTGGGAATTTACTAGCAGGAATCAAATCGATAGCACAATCACAATCCCTATGCGGAGGTAGGGTATCGGACTTGGGCTCATCAAATACATCCCGGTAATCAGACAAGAACTCTGGAACCTCAGAAGGGGTGGATGACGAAATAGTCAGAAATGGGACATCACCATGTACCCCCTGACAACCCCAGCTGGACACAGACATGGATTTCCAATCTAATACTGGATTATGGACTTGTAGCCATGGCAACCCCAACACGACCACATCATGCAGATTATGCAACACCAGAAAGCGAATAACCTCCTGATGTGCAGGAGCTATGCACATGGTCAGCTGGGTCCAGTACTGAGGCTTATTCTTGGCCAAAGGCGTAGCATCAATTCCTCTCAATGGAATAGGACACTGCAAGGGCTCCAAGAAAAACCCACAACGCCTAGCATACTCCAAGTCCATCAAATTCAGGGCAGCGCCTGAATCCACAAATGCCATGACAGAATGCGATGACAAAGAGCAGATCAAGGTAACGGACAGAAGAAATTTTGACTGTACCGTACCAATGGTGGCAGACCTAGTGAACCGCTTAGTGCGCTTAGGTCAATCAGAATGAGTGGAATCACCACAGTAGAAACACAGCCCATTCAGACGTCTGTGTTCTTGCCGTTCAACTCTGGTCAAAGTCCTATCGCACTGCATAGGCTCAGGTTTAAGCTCAGGTAATACCGCCAAATGGTGCACAGATTTACGCTCACGCAAGCGTCGACCAATCTGAATGGCCAAAGACATAGACCCACTCAGACCAGCAGGCATAGGAAATCCCACCATGACATCCTTAAGGGCTTCAGAGAGACCTTTTCTGAAAATAGCTGCGAGCGCACCTTCATTCCACTGAGTGAGTACGGACCACTTTCTAAATTTCTGACAATATACCTCTATCTCATCCTGACCCTGACACAGAGCCAGCAAATTCTTCTCTGCCTGATCCACTGAATTAGGCTCATCGTACAGCAATCCTAGCGCCAGGAAAAACGCATCGATATTACTTAATGCAGGATCCCCTGACGCAAGAGAAAATGCCTGAGGGTCGCCACGTAAAAAAGAAATAATGATCCTAACTTGTTGAACTGGGTCACCAGAGGAGCGAGGTTTCAAAGCCAGAAATAGTTTACAATTATTTTTGAAACTGAGAAATTTAGTTCTATCTCCAAAAAACAAATCAGGAATAGGAATTCTCAGTTCTAACATAGAATTCTGAACCACAAAGTCTTGAATATTTTGTACTCTTGCCGTGAGCTGATCCACACATGAAGACAGACCTTTAATGTCCATCGCTACACCTGTGTCCTGAACCACCCAAATGTCTAGGGGAAAAAAAGGCAAAACACAGTGCAGAGAAAAAAAAATGGTCTCAGAACTTCTTTTTTCCCTCTATTGAGAATCATTAGTACTTTGGGCTTCCAGTACTGTTATGATAAGGTAATTCAGTACCACAATGGACATAGAGGTCAGAGCACATACAGTGACCTGACAATAACCCAAAAACATAGAACGAGCTCTGAGATGTGGGAACTCTGCTGACCGCAATCCCGAATCCTCTCCAACAACACTAGAGGCAGCCGTGGATTGCGCCTAACGCTCCCTATGCAACTCGGCACAGCCTGAGAAACTAGCTAGCCTGAAGATAGAAAATAAGCCTACCTTGCCTCAGAGAAATACCCCAAAGGAAAAGGCAGCCCCCACATATAATGACTGTGAGTTAAGATGAAAAGACAAACGTAGAGATGAAATAGATTTAGCAAAGTGAGGCCCGACTTTCTGAACAGAGCGAGGATAGGAAAGGTAACTTTGCGGTCAACACAAAACCCTACAAAAACCATGCAAAGGGGGCAAAAAGACCCTCCGTACCGAACTAATGGCACGGAGGTACACCCTCTGCGTCCCAGAGCTTCCAGCAAGCAGGAAAAAACAAATAGACAAGCTGGACAGAAAAAAACAGCAAAGAAAATAGCAAAGCGGAACTTAGCTATGCAGAGCAGCAGGCCACAGGAACGATCCAGGAGGAAACAGGTCCAATACTAGAACATTGACTGGAAGCCAGGATCAAAGCACTAGGTAGAGTTAAATAGAGCAGTACCTAACGACTTCACCACATCACCTGAGGAAGGAAGCTCAGAAGCCGCAGTACCACTTTCCTCCACCAACGGAAGCTCACAGAGAGAATCAGCCGAAGTACCACTTGTGACCACAGGAGGGAGCTCTGCCACAGAATTCACAACATTTCCCCCTCACTCCTCTCATTCCCCCCTAACACTTGTCATTTCGACCTCACATCTGTCATTTTCCGATCACTCCACTATTTTCCCTCACTCCTCTCATTTTGCACTCACACCTTTTCATTTTCACCTCACACCTCTCATTTTCACATCAGTATATACATGTTTGTCATCTCCCTTTTATATAGTATACACCTGTATGTCATCTCCTGAATATAGTAGATACCTGTATGTCATCTCCCCTGTATATAGTATATACCTGCTGTGTGTCATCTCCCCTGTATATAGTATATACCTGTATGTCATCTCATCCTATATATAGTATATACCTGTATGTCATCTCCTCTTGTATATAGTATATACCTGTGTGTCATCTCTCCTGTATATAGTATATACCAGTGTCATCTCTCCTGTATATAGTATATACCTGTGTGTTATCTCCCCTGTACATAGTATATACAGTTAGGGCCAGAAATATTTGGACAGTGACACAATTTTCGCGAGTTGGGCTCTGCATGCCACCACATTGGATTTGAAATGAAACCTCTGTAACAGAATTCAAGTGCAGATTTTAACGTTTAATTTGAAGGGTTGAACAAAAATATCTGATAGAAAATGTAGGAATTGTACACATTTCTTTACAAACACTCCACATTTTAGGAGGTCAAAAGTAATTGGACAAATAAACATAACCCAAACAAAATATTTTTATTTTCAATATTTTGTTGCAAATCCTTTGGAGGCAATCACTGCCTTAAGTCTGGAACCAATGGACATCACCAAACGCTGGATTTCCTCCTTCTTAATGCTTTGCCAGGCCTTTACAGCCGCAACCTTCAGGTCTTGCTTGTTTGTGGGTCTTTCCGTCTTAAGTCTGGATTTGAGCAAGTGAAATGCATGCTCAATTGGGTTTAGATCTGGAGATTGACTTGGCCATTGCAGAATGTTCCACTTTTTGGCACTCATGAACTCCAGGGTAGCTTTGGCTGTATGCTTGGGGTCATTGTCCATCTGTACTATGAAGCGCCGTCCAATCAACTTTGCAGCATTTGGCTGAATCTGGGCTGAAAGTATATCCCGGTACACTTCAGAATTCATCCAGCTACTCTTGTCTGCTCTTATCTCATCAATAAACACAAGTGACCCAGTGCCATTGAAAGCCATGCATGCCCATGCCATCACGTTGCCTCCACCATGTTTTACAGAGGATGTGGTGTGCCTTGGATCATGTGCCGTTCCCTTTCTTCTCCAAACTTTTTTCTTCCCATCATTCTGGTACAGGTTGATCTTTGTCTCATCTGTCCATAGAATACTTTTCCAGAACTGAGCTGGCTTCTTGAGGTGTTTTTCTGCAAATTTAACTCTGGCCTGTCTATTTTTGGTATTGATGAATGGTTTGCATCTAGATGTGAACCCTTTGTATTTACTGTCATGGAGTCTTCTCTTTACTGTTGACTTAGAGACAGATACACCTACTTCACTGAGAGTGTTCTGGACTTCAGTTGATGTTGTGAACGGGTTCTTCTTCACCAAATTAAGTATGCGGCGATCATCCACCACTGTTGTCATCCGTGGACGCCCAGGCCTTTTTGAGTTCCCAAGCTCACCAGTCAATTCCTTTTTTCTCAGATTGTACCCAACTGTTGATTTTGCTACTCCAAGCATGTCTGCTATCTCTCTGATGGATTTTTTCTTTTTTTTCAGCCTCAGGATGTTCTGCTTCACCTCAATTGAGAGTTCCTTTGACCGCATGTTGTCTGCTCACAGCAACAGCTTCCAAATGCAAAACCACACACCTGGAATCCACCCCTGACCTTTTAACTACTTCATTGATTACAGGTTAATGAGGGAGACGCCTTCAGAGTTAATTGCAGCCCTTAGAGTCCATTGTCCAATTACTTTTGGTCCCTTGAAAAAGAGGACGCTATGCATTACAGAGCTATGATTCCTAAACCCTTTCTCCGATTTGGATGTGGAAACTATCATATTGCAGCTGGGAGTGTGCACTTTCAGCACATATTATATATATAATTGTATTTCTGAACATGTTTTTGTAAACAGCTAAAATAACAAAACTTGTGTCACTGTCCAAATATTTCTGGCCCTAACTGTATCTGTATGTCATTTCCTCCTGTTTAGACCTCGTTCACACGTTATTTGGTCAATATTTTTACCTCAGTATTTGTAAGCTAAATTTGCAGCCTGATAAATCCCCAGCCAACAGGAAGCCCTCCCCCCTGGTAGTATATATTAGCTCACACATACACATAATAGACAGGTCATGTGACTGACAGCTGTCGGATTTCCTATATGGTACATTTGTTGCTCTTGTAGTTTGTCTGCTTATTAATCAGATTTTTATTTTTGAAGGATAATACCAGACTTGTGTGTGTTTTAGGGCGAGTTTCGTTTGTCAAGTTGTGTGTGTTGAGTTGCGTGTGGCGACATGCATATAGCGACTTTTGTGAGATGAGTTTTGTGTGGCGACATGCGTGTAGCAACTTTTTGTGTCGAGTTGCATGTGACAGGTTAGTATAGCAAGTTGTGTGCAGCAAGTTTTGCGCATGGCAAGTTTTGCGCGTGGCGAGTTTTATGTGTGGTGCCATTTGAGTATGTGCAAGTTTTGTGTGAGGCAACTTTTGCATGTGTTGCAACTTTTGTGCATGTGGCAATTTTTCCGCGGGTGCAAGTTTTGCGTGTGGCGAGTTTTCCCTGGAGGTGAGTTTTGCGTGAGCCTAGTTTTGCATGTGGTGAGTTTTGCGCGTGGCGAGTTTTGAGCGGCGACTTTTGTGTTTCGACTTTTTTGTGGCGAGGTTGGTGTATGTGTGGTGAAATGTGTGCTGAGGGTGATATGTGTTCAAGCACGTGGTAGTGTGTGGCGCATTTTGTGTGTGTGTTCATATCCCTGGTGAGTATCCCATGTCGGGGCCCCACCTTAGCAACTGTACGGTATATACTCTTTTCCTTTCACTTTTTCCCCATTATGTAGATAGGGGCAAAATTGTTTGCTGAATTGGAAAGTGCGGTGTTAAAATTTCGCCTCACAACATAGCCTATGACACTCTCAGGGTCCAGACGTGTGACTGTGCAAAATTTTGTGGCTGTAGCTGCGACGCCTCCAACACTTTTCCTTTCACTTTTTCCCCATTATGTAGATAGGGGCAAAATTGTTTGGTGAATTGGAAAGCGCGGGGTTAAAATTTCGCCTCACAACATAGCCTATGACGCTCTCAGGGTCCAGACGTGTGACTGTGCAAAATTTTGTGGCTGTAGCTGCGACGCCTCCAACACTTTTCCCTTCACTTTTTCCCCATTATGTAGATAGGGGCAAAATTGTTTGGTGAATTGGAAAGCGCGGGGTTAAAATTTCGCCTCACAACATAGCCTATGACGTTCTCGGGGTCCAGACGTGTGACTGTGCAAAATTTTGTGGCTGTAGCTGCGAAGGTGCAGATGCCAATCCCGTACATACATACATACATACATACACACACACACACACACATTCAGCTTTATATAATAGATATACCTGTAAGTCATCTCCCCTGTATATAGTATATAGTATATACCTGTATTTCATCTCCTACTGTATATAATGTATAGCTGTATGTCATCTACTCCTGTATATAATATATAGCTGTAAATCATCTCCCCTGTATATAGTATATACCTGTATGCCATCTCCTCCTGGCTGTCAATTTGCCTCCAACACTTTTCCTTTCACTTTTTCCCCATTATGTAGATAGGGTCAAAATTGTTTGGTGAATTGGAATGCGCGGGGTTAAAATTTCGCCTCACAGCATAGCCTATGACGCTCTCGGTGTCCAGACCTGTGACTGTGCAAAATTTTGTGGCTGTAGCTGCGACGGTGCAGATGCCAATCCCGGACATACACACACATACACACACACTTTCAGCTTTATATATTAGACTAGCTGAAGAGCCCGGCGTTGCCTGGACATAGTAAATATCTGTGGTTAGTTATAGCACCTCACTTCTCTTATTTTCCCATCACGCCTCTCATTTTCCCAATCACATCTTTCATTTTCCCCCTCACATCTCTCATTTTCTCCCTCACACCTCTCATTTTCTCCCTCACTCCTCTCATTCCCCCCTAACACTTGTCATTTCAACCTCACATCTGTCATTTTCTGATCACTCCACTATTTTTCCTCACTCCTCTCATTTTGCACTCACACCTTTTCATTTTCACCTCACACCTCTCATTTTCACTTCATCACCTCAGTATATACATGTTTGTCATCTCCCTTATATATAGTATACATCTGTATGTCATCTCCTGTATATAGTATATACCTGTATGTCATCTCCCCTGTATATAGTATATACCTGCTGTGTGTCATCTCCCCTATATATATATATACCTGAATGTCATCTCCTTCTATATATAGTATATACCTGTATGTCATCTCCTCCTGCATATAGTATATACCTGTGTGTCATCTCCCCTGTATATAGTATATATCTGAGTGTCATCTCCTCCTGCATATAGTATATACCTGCATGTCATCTTCTATATATAGCATATACCTGTATGTCATCTCCTCGTGTATATAGTATATACCTGTGTGTCATCTCCCCTGTATATAGTATATATCTGAGGGTCATCTCCTCCTGCATATAGTATATACCTGCATGTCATCTTCTATATATAGCATATACCTGTATGTCATCTCCTCCTGTATATAGTATATACCTGTATGTCATCTCCTCCTGTATATATATGTACCTATATGTCATCTCCTCCTCTATATAGTATATACCTGTGTGTCATCTCTCCTGTATATAGTATATCTCTGTGTGTCATCTCCCCTGTATATAGTATATACCTGTGTGTCATCTCCTCCTGTATTAGACCTCGTTCACACGTTATTTGCTCAGTATTTTTACCTCAGTATTTGTAAGCTAAATTGGCAGCCTGATAAATCCCCAGCCAACAGGAAGCCCTCCCCCTGGCAGTATATATTAGCTCACACATACACATAATAGACAGGTCATGTGACTGACAGCTGCCGTATTTCCTATATGGTGCAATTGTTGTAGTTTGTCTGCTTATTATTCAGATTTTTATTTTTGAAGGATAATACCAGACTTGTGCGTGTTTTAGGGCGAGTTTCGTTTGTCAAGTTGTGTGTGTTGAGTTGCGTGTGGTGACATGCATGTAGCGACTTTTGTGAGATGAGTTTTGTGTAGCAACATGCGTGTAGCAACTTTTTGTGTGTCGAGTTGCATGCGACAGGTTAGTGTAGCAAGTTGTGTGCAGCAAGTTTTGCGCATGGCGAGTTTTGCGCGTTGCGAGTATTATGTGTGGTGCCTTTTGAGTATGTGCAAGTTTTGTGTGAGGCAACTTTTGCATGTGTTGCAACTTTTGTGCATGTGGCAATTTTTCCGCATGTGCAAGTTTTGCGTGTGGCGAGTTTTTCATGAGGAGAATTTTGCACTTGTGGCGAGTTTTGCAAGAGCCTAGTTTTTGCATGTGGCGAGTTCTGCGCGTGGCGAGTTTTGAGTGGTGACTTTTGTGTTTTGACTTTTATGTGGCGAGGTTGGTGTATTTGTGGTGAAATGTGTGCTGAGGGTAATATGTGTTCAAGCACGTGGTAGTGTGTGGCGCATTTTGTGTGTGTTCATATCCCCGTGTGTGGTGAGTATCCCATGTCGAGGCCCCACCTTAGCAACTGTACGGTATATACTCTTTGGCGCCATCGCTCTCATTCTTTAAGTCCCCCTTGTTCACATCTGGCAGCTGTCAATTTGCCTCCTACACTTTTCCTTTCATTTTTTCCCATTATGTAGATAGGGGCAAAATTGGTGAATTGGAAAGCGCGGGGTTAAAATTTCGCCTCACAACATAGCCTATGACGCTCTCGGGGTCCAGACGTGTGACTGTGCAAAATTTTGTTGCTGTAGCTGCGACGCTTCCAACACTTTTCCTTTCACTTTTTCCCCATTATGTAGATAGGGGCAAAATTGTTTGGTGAATTGGAACGCGCGGGGTTAAAATTTCACCTCACAACGAAGCCTATGACGCTCTCAGGGTCCCGACGTGTGACTGTGCAAAATTTTGTTTCTGTAGCTGCGACGCCTCCAACACTTTTCCTTTTACTTTTTTCCCCATTATGTAGATAGGGGCAAAATTGTTTGGTGAATTGGAAAGCGCGGGGTTAATATTTCACCTCACAACATAGCCTATGACGCTTTCGGGGTCCAGACGTGTGACTGTGCAAAATTTTGTTGCTGTAGCTGCGACGCTTCCAACACTTTTCCTTTCACTTTTTTCCCCATTATGTAGATAGGGGCAAAATTGTTTGGTGAATTGGAACGCGCGGGGTTAAAATTTCGCATCACAATATAGCCTATGACGCTCTTGGGGTCCAGACATGTGACTGTGCAAAATTTTGTGGCTGTAGCTGCGACGCCTCCAACACTTTTCCTTTCACTTTTTCCCCATTATGTAGATAGGGGCAAAATTGTTTGGTGAATTGGAACGCGTGGGGTTAAAATTTCACCTCACAACGTAGCCTATGACGCTCTCAGAGTCCAGACGTGTGACTGTGCAAAATTTTGTTTCTGTAGCTGCGACGCCTCCAACACTTTTCCTTTCACTTTTTTCCCCATTATGTAGATAGGGGCAAAATTGTTTGGTGAATTGGAAAGCGCGGGGTTAATATTTCACCTCAGAACGTAGCCTATGACGCTCTCAGGGTCCAGATGTGTGACTGTGCAAAATTTTGTTGCTGTAGCTGCGACGCTTCCAACACTTTTCCTTTCACTTTTTTCCCCATTATGTAGATAGGGGCAAAATTGTTTGGTGAATTGGAACGTGCGGGGTTAAAATTTCGCCTCACAATATAGCCTATGACGCTCTCGGGGTCCAGACGTGTGACTGTGCAAAATTTTGTGGCTGTAGCTGCGACGGTGCAGATGCCAATCCCAGACATACACACACACACACACACACACATTCTGCTTTATATAGTAGATTTCCAAAAACTGCATCAAAACTGCACCAAAAACAGCATAAAAAATCAGGAAGCAGGAAGTGCGTTGGCAGAGTGTGGCTGTCCCCCCGTGCCCCAATCCCACCCTCCCATGCTCCGATGCCACCCCGTGCTCTGACGCCCCCCCCCCCCCGTGCCCTCATCTCCCCCTTTATAGGGGTAGGGTTAGGGGTAGGGTTAGGGGTAGGGTTAGGGTTAGGGGTAGGGTTAGGGTATTTTCAGCCATTTTAACCCTAAAAAAACTTCCTAGAAAACACACAGACTCTGCAGACAAAACTGTATAAAAAAACACGCACTAAAAACCGCATCAAAAAACGCACCAAAAAGGCACCAAAAAACGCACCTGCGTTTTCTGCCAAGAGCTGCGGTTTTTAGTGCAGTTTTTGGTGCTGTTTTTGATGCAGTTTTTGATGATGTTTTTGATGCAATTTTTGGTGCAGTTTTTGATGCAGGTTTTTGGTGCTGTTTTTGATGCAGCTTTTGGTGCAGTTTTTTATGCTGTTTTTGATGTGAAATGATGAATTTGGCCTCCGAATCTGTTTTTTCATGCATGTTTCCATTCAAATCATGCACATTTTCCATTAATGCATTTATTTATTTCCAAAAACTGCATCAAAACTGCACCAAAAACATGCACCAAAATCCTGCACCAAAAACTGCATAAAAAAGCATCAAAAACTGCATCACAAACAGCACCAAAAACCTGCATCAAAAACTGCAACAAAAACTGCATCAAAAACAGCACCAAAAACCTGCATCAAAAACTGCATAAAAACAGCACCAAAAACTGCATCAAAAACAGCACCAAAAACCTGCATCAAAACAGCATCAAAAACTGCATCAAAACAGCACCAAAAACCTGCATCAAAAGCTGCACCAAAAACTGCAGCAAAAACAGCACCAAAAACCTGCAACAAAAACTGCACCATAAACTGAAATAAAAACAGCATTAAAAACTGCACCAAAAACTGCACAAAAACTGCACCAAAAACGTGCACCAAAAACTGCATCAAAAACAGCATCAAAAAATGCATCAAAAACTGCATCACAAACAGCACTAAAAACCTGCATCAAAAACTGCACCAAAAACTGCATCAAAAACAGCACCAAAAACCTGCATCAAAAACTGCACTAAAAACTGCATCAAAAACTGCATAACAACAGCACCAAAAACTGCATCAAAAACAGCACCAAAAACCTGCATCAAGACAGCATCAAAAACCGCATAAAAACAACATAAAAAACCAGCATCAAAAACTGCACCCAAAACTGCATCAAAAACAGCACCAAAAACCAGCATCAAAAACTGCACCCAAAACAGCATCAAAAACCGCATCAAAAACTGCATCAAAACAGCACCAAAAACCTGCATCAAAAGCTGCACCAAAAACTGCAGCAAAAACAGCACCAAAAACCTGCAACAAAAACAGCACCAAAAACCTGCATCAAAACAGCATCAAAAACATCATCAAACTCTGCTTCAAAACGGAACCAAAAACCTGCATCAAACTGCACCAAAAACTGCATCAAAAACAGCACCAAAAACCTGCACCAAAAACTGCATCAAACACAAGATCAAAAAATGCACCAAAAACTGCATCAAAAACAGCACCAAAAACCTGCATCAAATACTGCATCAAAACCGCATCAAAAACAGCACCAAAAACTGCATCAAAAGCTGCATCAAAAACAGCACCAAAAACCTGTATCAAAAACCGCATAAAAAACAGCACCAAAATCCTGCATCCAGGGCCGGTTTTAGGCCATGTTCACACTATGCGGTTTTTACTGCGGAACCGCGGCGATTTTGCCGCTGCGGGTCCGCAGCTGTTTTCCATGCAGGGTACAGTACAATGTTACCCTATGGAGAACAGAAACCGCAGTGCACATGATGCGGAAAAACTTGAAAAAAAAACGCGCAGAATTGCTGCGGAAAAAAAGAAGGACCATGTCACTTCTTTGTGCAGAATCGCAGCGATTCTGCACACATAGAAATGCATTGATCAGCTTACTTCCCACATGGGGCTGTGCCCACCATGCGGGAAGTAATGCGGATAATGTGCGGGTTATACCCGGGGTGGAGGAGAGGAGACTCTCCTCCAGGCCCCGGGAACCATATTTGTATTAAAAAAAAGAATTTAAAATAAAAAATCATGATATACTCACCTCTGAAGTCTCAGCGCTGCACGCGGCCGTCCGGTCTCAGGTTTGCTATGCGACCAGGACCTTCGGTGACGTCGCGGTCACATGACCGTGACGTCACGAAGGTCCTGGTCGCACAGCATCTTTGGAACCGGACCGCCGCCTGCAGCGCTCAGGAGATCGGGACGTCAGAGGGTGAGTATACCATGATTTTATTATTTTTAACACTACTATTGATGCTGCATATGCAGCATCAATAGTAGGGGTAAATCCCACAGCGGATCCCGCAGCGGAACCCGCAGGACAAACCGCGATAAATCTGCAGGGATAACCGCAGCGGGTTTGCCCTGCAGATTTATCAAATCCGCTCAGGATAAAAAGGAACGTGTGAATGTGGCCTTAGGCTATGTTCACACGTTCCTGATTTCCCTGCTGTTTTTTCTGCACTAAAAACCGCAGCTCTTGGCAGAAAACGCAGGTGCGTTTTTTGGTGCGTTTTTGGTGCATTTTTTGGTGCATTTTTTGATGCGGTTTTTAGTGTGTTTTTTTATGCAGTTTTCTCTGCAGATTGTGTGAAAATGGCTGAAAATACCCTAACCCAAGCCCTACCCCTAACTCTAACCCTAACCCTACCCCTAACCCTACCCCTACCCCTACCCCTAACCCTAACCCTACCCCTAACCCTACCCCTAACCCTAACCCTACCCCTACCCCTAACCCTAACCCTAGTTCTAACTGTAGTGGGGGGAAAAAATTAATTCTTTATTTTATTATTGTTACTACCTATGGGGGTGATAAAGGGGGGGGTCATTTACTTTTTTTTTTATTTTGATCACTGTGAGGTTATCACAGTGATCAAAATATGCCTGGAACAAATCTGCCGGCCGGCAGATTCGGCGGGCGCACTGCGCATGCGCCCGCCTTTTTGGAAGATGGCGGCGCCCAGGGAGAAGACGGACGGACGGACACCGTGAGGCCCGGTAAGTATAAGGGGGGGAGATGAGGGCACGGGGGGGCGTCGGAGCTCGGGGGGTGGCATCGGAGCATGGGGGGGTGGCATCTGAGCATGGGGGGGTGGGATTGGAGCACGGGGGGACAGCCACACTCCGCCCACGCACTTCCTGCTGCAGCGGTTTCTGCACCACAAGCCGCAGAAAACCCGCAGATATTTTTTTCGTCTGCGGGTTTTACTGCGGGTTTGACCTCACAATGGAGGTCTATGGGTGCAGAACCGCTGCAGTTCCGCACAAAGAAGTGACATGGTCCTTCTTTTTTACCGCAGCAATTCAGCGCGGCTTTTTTAGTGAATTTCCGCAATGTGGGCACAGCGGTTCCTGTTTTCCATAGGGTAACATTGTACTGTACCCTGCATGGAAAACAGCTGCGGACCCGCAGCGGCAAAATCGAGGCGGTTCCGCAGTAAAAAACCCATTGTGTGAACATGGCCTTAGGCAAAGTGGGGCCCTAGGCAAAGTTTTAAATGGGGCCCCAAATGCTAACATATTGCACATCACACAGAAGCATTTCGGTTGCACTTACATGCACTGATCTCAGGCCGCTAAACAAGTGTGATCGACAATACTGAAGTCGTTGGACGCTTGTTTCCCAGCCTCTTTCCACCGTCTGAGAAAGAATGATGGGGACAGAACCATCACTAATAGATCACTAATAGATCACCATACAGCATCATGTTATCAGCAGCACATCTACTGTTTACACCGGCGATGTGCTGCTGAGAACAAGGATTTTTTTTCCTTTTTTTCTGGCATAAACAATCCAATCACCCAATGAATATGATGCATTTTGCTTGTTAGGTAAAATACACCCAATGCTCCTCCATATATTATAATGT
Source organism: Ranitomeya imitator (assembly GCF_032444005.1). NCBI lineage: Eukaryota > Metazoa > Chordata > Amphibia > Anura > Dendrobatidae > Ranitomeya > Ranitomeya imitator. The sequence goes on from NC_091287.1 coordinate 354,215,273, forward strand.
GCAGAACAGTCCTCCATATTGTAAAATGTATAATGCACTCCTCATAATCCTCCATATAGTATTATACACTTCCCATAGTCCTCCATATATTAAAATATACTCCTCAGTCCTCCATATAGCATAATACACTCCTCACAGTGCTCCATAAAGTATAATGCACCGCCATAGTCATCCATGTAGTACAATTCACTTCCCATAGTATAATGCACCCCATAGTTCTTCATATAGTATAACATATTCCCCATAGTCCTTGATACAGTATAATGCAGCCCACATATAGTATAATGCAGCCACCACCCCACAGAGTATAATGCAGCCCCCCCACAGAGTATAATGTAACCTCCCTATAGAATATAATGCTGCCCCCCACAGTAGTATACAGCAGAGCCCACAGTAGTATACAGCACTACCCACAGTAGTATATAACACAGCCCACAGTAGTATACAGCAGAGCCCACAGTAGTATACAGCACTACCCACAGTAGTATATAACACAGCCCACAGTAGTATACAACAGAGCCCACAGTAGTATACAGCACTGCCCACAGTAGTATACAGCAGAGCCCACAGTAGTATACAGCATAGCCCACAGTAGTATACAGCAGAGCCCACAGTAGTATACAGCACTGCCCACAGTAGTATACAGCACTTCCCACAGTAGTATACAGTAGAGCCCACAGTAGTATACAGCAGAGCCCACAGTAGTATACAGCAGAGCACACAGGAGTACACAGCACAGCTCACATCCCCCTTCCCTCCCCGCCTCTCTCCTCCCAAGAAAGGCCGCACAGTCCAGTAAAAAAAAACAAAAAACCACAAGCTCCTTACCTCTCCCCGAGCCCGCGCTGCTCTCTGCTCCTGTGTCGGCGGCTGCCGCCGCAGTGCCTGGGTCATAGTGATTGCGCGCGCACCCGCTTTGTCAGAGGCAGAGCTGGGAATGATGGGAGAGGGAGCGTCAGGTGACGCTCTCTCCTCCATCATTGCTTTGAACTGTACCGGCAGATGCCGGTATAGTTCAATGCAGCGGGGGAGTTGGCGCTGCCTCACAGGGGCCCCATAGCGGCTGCGTGACTTGCCGCTAGCTGGGGGCCCCTGGGGGAGTGGGGGCCCCAGGTAGCTGCCTGGTCTGCCTGCCCCTAACGCCGGCCCTGCCTGCATCAAAAACTGCACCAAAAACTGCATCAATAACAGCATCAAAAACTGCATCACAAACAGCACCGAAAACCTGCATAAAAAACGGTACCAAAAACTGCATCAAAAACCGCATGAAAAACTGTACCAAAAATGCATCAAAACCAACTTAAAAAACTGTTTTTTATGCAGTTTTTGATGCAGGTTTTTGGAAATAAATAAATAATCGGAAAATGTGCATGATTTGAATGGAAACATGCATAAAAAAATGGATTCGGAGGCCGGATTCATCATTTCACATCTCAGTTTCATCCGTTTTCTGCCGGATCCGTTGCTGTGCGTTTTTTCTCAGGACAGAAAAACCGTTCCTCTGTATGTGTTTTTAGTCCGCCGGAAACAGCTTTTTTGATGGATCATGCAAAAAACGGATGGAACGTGTGGCCATCAGGCGCAATCCGGCACTAATACAACTCTATGAGAAAAAAACGGACCCGGCGGAAAAAAAACGGATCCTGCAAATGTGCTCGCAGGATGCGTTTTTTTACCCATAGACTTGTATTAGCGACGGATCGCGATGCATGGCCACACGTTGCGTCCGTCGTGCAACGGATCCGTCGTGTTTTGGCGGACCATCGGCACGAAAAAACATTCAAGTGAACTTTTTTTAGCCGTCGCGTCCGCCATTTTCTACTGCGCATGCGCGGCCAAAACTCTGCCCCCTCCTCCCCAGACTTCAGAATGGGCAGCGGATGCGTTGAAAAACTGCATCCGCTGCCCACGTCATGCACAAATTTCACAACGTGCGTCGGTATGTCAGCCCGACGCATAGCCACGGACCAGTACCGATGCAAGTATGAAAGAGGCCTTAAAGAGCGGTTAATTTAAAAAAAAGAAAAAAACAGCGTGGGCTCCCGTGCAATTTTCTGTGCCAGAGGGGGAAAGCCGACGGCCGGGAGCCAATAATTGTAGCCTGCTATGAATATCAGCCCGCTGCTGTCAACGTAGCCTTTACTGGATATTAAAATAGGGTTGAGCCCCCCCAAAAAAATGATGTGGGGTCCCCCTATATTTTACTGTATAGCCAGAAAGGCTATGCAGACAGCTGTGGGCTGATATTCATAGCCTAGAGAGGGGCCATGGATATTGCCCCCCCCCCCCCGGCTACAAATACCAGTCCGCAGCCGCCCCAGAAATGGTGCATCTGTGAGATGCGCCAATTCCGGCACTTAGCCCCTCTCTTCCCACTCCCGTGTAGCGGTGGGATATGGGGTAATAAGGGGTTAATGTCACCTTGCTATTGTAAGGTGACATTAAGCCGGGTTAATAACGGAGAGGCGTCAATAAGATGCCTATCCATTATTAATACAATAGTAAGAAAGGGTTAATAAAACACGCACACATTAGGAAAAAAGTATTTTAATATTCTTCATTTAACCATACTTACCATACTTCAGCACCTGCAAAAAACGTAAAATAATAAACTGTATACTACCTGTCCGCTGTAGTAGGGTTGAGCGAAATGGGTCGAAATTGTTCAAAAGTCGCCGACTTTTGGCAAGGTCGGGTTTCATGAAACCCGACCCGACCCCAGTGGGGGGTCGGCCATGAAGTCGGCGATCTTTTGAATCTGGAATCGGAATTCCGATCCCGATTCCCGATATGTTTAAGATATCGGGAATTGGTATCGGAATTCAGATTAAAGTGTAAAATATAGAATTAAAATAAAAAATATTGCAATACTTACCCTCTGACGCGCCCTGGTACTAACCGGCAGCCTTCCTCCTTCGAATCCGCGCTTCTAGGACCTTGCCGTGACGTCGCGGTGACGTCGCGGCTTGTGATTGGCCGCGCGGCCGCCCATGTGACCGCTCGCGCGGCCAATCACAAGCCGCGACGTCACCAGCGACATCACCGAAGGTCCTGGAAGGGCTGATTCTTAGGAAGGAAGGCTGTCGGAAGGAAGCAGGGCGCTTCCGAGGGTGAGTATATACCTAATAGGAATATACTCACCCTCGGAAGCGCCCTGCTTCCTTCCGACAGCCTTCCTTCCTAAGAATCAGCCCTTCCAGGACCTTCGGTGACGTCGCGGCTTGTGATTGGCCGCGCGAGCGGTCACATGGGCGGCCGCGCGGCCAATCACAAGCCGCGACGTCACCGCGACGTCACGGCAAGGTCCTAGAAGCGCGGATTCGAAGGAGGAAGGCTGCCGGTTAGTACCAGGGCGCGTCAGAGGGTAAGTATTGCAATATTTTTTATTTTAATTCTATATTTTACACTTAAATATGGATCCCAGGGCCTGAAGGAGAGTTTCCGCTCCTTCAGACCCTGGGAACCATGGAAACCCAATGCACTGCATTGGGTTTCGAGTTTCGGCCGACCCCGACCCCGACTTTTTTATAGGATCGGCCGATTTCACTCGACCCGACTTTTCCAAAAGTCGGGTTTCGTGAAACCCGACCCGATCCTATAAAAGTGAAGGTCGCTCAACCCTACGCTGTAGTCCAATTATTAATGAGTGTCCCACGACGATCTCCCCTATAGAACAGTGACATCGGGTGATGTCACTGCTCTATAGGACCCTCAGTGACACACTGACAGGAGACAATGGCTCCTGCAGTGCATCACTGAAGTTACTAAAGTTCAAAGTGTCACTTTATGGCAATTGCTGCGTGGGAACATTTCTCACCCAGCAATGCCATAAGTGAGACTAGGGACTATTTTTTTACAGCGGCAGAGGAATACAGTGCGGAAGGATACCTTCCTCCCGTCATTGTGTTTCTGGAGCCCCTGGCGAGCGGTCGCAACAGCTGTTGCTGCCGTTCTCCATGGGAGATCGTCGTGGGACACTCGTTGATTTATGCAGACAGGGAGTATACTGGTTGTTATTTTAATCTTTTTTACAGGTTGACACTGGCTTCGGGAATCAAAGTGACAAGTAATGGTGAGTAATGTACTGTATGTCTATATGTATGTACTGTATGGAGTGTGTATGGAGTGTGTATGGAGTATGTATGTGTTGTTTTTTTTCCATTCAACACATTAGCCGGATGATGGGACTACTACTGTCCCATTATTGGCTAATGTGTCAATCACTGTCAGTGTAGCAGGCATCGTCCGATGGGACGCCGCACAGAGACACGGCACGCCGCATACAGCCCCAGCAGGCCCATATAGAGCCCCAACAGGCCCGCATGGAGCCCCGGCAGGCCCGCATAAAGCCCTGGCAGGCCCGCATACAGCCCCGGCAGGCCCACATACAGCCCCAGCAGGCCCGTACAGACCCCCAGCAGCCTGCATAGAGCCCCGGCAGGCACGCACAAACCCCCCCACGTCATGCACAGACCCTGCTCGCACACGCACCCATGCAGTCTCCGCCCACGCACCGCCCACACTCCATTATAGTGCATAATCGCACTATAGGAACTTCCGATTCCGGTATCCGATATCGCAAAAGTATAGGAACTCGGTATCGGAATTCCGATACAGCGAATATCGGCCGATACCCTATATTTGCAGTATCGGAAAGCTCAAAACTAACTACAACCAATCCAGCACATGGACACCCAACCAGGATTGTTCATATTTCCAAAAATTATTGGCAGACAATACCAAAGTGGCATCAATTTCATCACAGTAGAAATAGTATAACAGAGACCGATAGGTCTTCCACTACCAACAGATGTAAACCCAACCAACAGTTTTCACATTTTAAAAATAAGGGCCTGACATCAAAGAAGTGGAATAACTGTCACGAGAATAGAAATAGTATAATTGGGACTGACACGTCTTCCACTACATCTAACCCAGCAGATGTAGACCATTATAACTGTTCACATTTCCACAAATTTGTGTTAACATCAGCAGCAGCCACAGCCAGAGCAGGCACAGAAGCCACACTAAAGATATCACAGAGTGCAGTTATGTGACATTAATGCATCACACTAAGAAATGCAATATCACCTAGTCTGTACAGTCTGCGCTTGGGGTGAAAAAGTCCTTGGAGATCCAAGACTTGTTCATCTTGATGAAAGATAAGCGGTCTACACTTTCAGAGGACAGCCGACTGCGCTTATCTGTCAGGACACCACTAGCAGCACTGAAGACACGTTCTGAGAGAACGCTGGCTGCTGGGCATGATTAGGGCTATGTTCACACATTGCGGTTTTTACCGCGGAACCGTGGCGATTTTGCAGCTGCGGGTCCGCAGCAGTTTCCATAGCGTTTACAGTAACATGTAAACCCTATGGAAACCGCAAACCGCTGTGCACATGCTGCGGGAAAAACCACGCGGGAACGCAGCGGTTTACAACCCGCAGCTTGTCACTTCTTTGTGCAGAATCGCAGCGATTCTGCACCCATAGAAATGCATTGATCCGCTTACTTCCCGCATGGGACTGTGCACACCATGCGGGAAGTAAGCGGATAATGTGCGGGTGGTACCCGGGGTGGAGGAGAGGAGTCTCTCCTCCAGGCTCCAGGAACCATATTTGAGTAAGAAAAAAAAAAATTAAAATAAATAATCACGATATACTCACCCTCTGAAGTCTCAGCGCTGCACGCGGGCGTCCGGTCTCAGGTTTGCTATGCGACCAGGACCTGCGGTGACGTCGCCGGTCACATGACTGTGACGTCACGAAGGTCCTTCTCGCACAGCATCTTTGGAACCGGACCGCCGCCTGCAGCGCCGAGGAGATCGGGACGTCAGAGGGTGAGTATATCATGATTTTATTATTTTTAGCATTACTATTGATGCTGCATATTGCTGCATATGCAGCATCAATAGTAGGGGTACAATCCCGCAGCGGAACCCGCAGGACAAACCGTGATAAATCTGCAGGGATAACCGCAGCGGGCTTGCCCTGCAGATTTATCAAATCCGCTGCGGGAGAACCCGCAGGGACAGGACGCTATGTGTGAACATAGCCTTAACCTCCCAAGTGTGGAAAGCAAGCTCAGGCCACTCATCAATTTTAGAGGACCAAAATGTGAAAGCTTCCAAACCCTCCCTGATGTTATTCATATTCAGTTCTAGATACTCCTGCACAATCCTCTCCATTCGTTCACCACGTGTAAGACTTGGACTCTGCTGTGCTTGTGCATGAGCTGGTCTAAAAGTGTCAAAGGACTTACAGAAATTGCTTCTTCCACTTACACCGCTGCTGCGGTGGCTAATGTTTTGGCTTTGATGAATTGAATGTCGGTAGTTGGAAGTCTAGAGTTGCAATGCGAACTGTGTGCTTCACTACTGTCTTGGGGAAAAGCTCTCTTAAGGTTGTGTAAAAGTGTGTTTTGACACACCAGAATTCGCAGGTCCCTTTCCAGGGTAGGAAGTATCTGACAAAATTTGGTTTTCTAATGTGGATCTAGCAGAGTAGCAATCCAGTAGTCAGCAGTATTCCTAATCATAACTATAGGGGGATCATGTTGCAGATAGTGCAGAAAGAAGGCACTCAGATGTCGGGCTCAACCATGAGGTCCAAGCCCATGCTGTGTTGGTGGCAGGGTAATAATAAGGCTTGTTTCCTCCGACCCCTCCCGCCACCTCCCGCCAACCATAAACTAGAAAGAGGGGATGATATCCTCTTCATCTGACAGTTGGTCACCCATCACGTCTTCCTCCTCCATTTGTTTCTTGGATCTTGCATCTCTAATAACAGTTTGTCCATTATCACCTGCCCCTCTCTATCATAGTAATCCACCCTCTCTCGGCACCTGCCTGTGTAGCGACAGTCTGGAACTTACAGAAAATGTTATCCCTTCCGCATCCTTCTCTGCTTCCTCCTCTTCTTCTGGGAACACCATCTCGTCCCTCAGTCTATTCAAGGTCTGCTACAGCATATAGATGACTGGAATAGTGATGCTGATGACAGCATCATCAGTGCTAACCATCGTAGTAGCTATTTTGAAACTGTGCAGAAGGGTGCACAGTTCCTTAATCTGTGTCCAATCCGTAAACATGATATGTGCCACATCCGTACTGCATTAGCCCAGTCTATACGACTTTACATACTGTGTAAGGGCTCATTGCTGCTGCTACAACATGAGCAGCGTGCAATTACAGCTTGTCGGCACATTGCATATCAATCTGTTAACTGGCATGGACAAAGACCTCTGAATGCAAATCAATGACCTGAGGTGTGCGAATGGCAGAAATGAACACACAGCTGACATGCTTTCTGGAGCAGCCCACACAGGCCAGGAGAGTGGTGGAGAAAACACTGTACCACCAGGTTGAGGACGTGAGCCATGCAAGGAACATGTGTGAGATTGCCTCGACGTATAGCCACCACCAGGTTCGCACTATTATAGGACACTGCCTTCCCGGATTGCACGTTCAGGGGAGACAGCCATTGATCAAACTCAGCCTGGAGAGCTGTCCACAACTCTTCAGCTGTATGATTGCGATCTCCATGGCATATCAATTTTAATACTGCCTGATTGCAGTGAATCCTGGCTGCGCAGTATGGAGGTGGTGCCAATTTGCTCTGCACTGTTGGAATGCATGTCTCATTATGGCAGAGGTTAAGGGTGCAGGTGGAGGCCCTAGAGGATGAGGCAGAAGCAGTGGAAGAAGTGTTAAATTCAGAGGTTTGTCCTGAAAGCCTCGGGGATTCCAAAACTTGTGGAGCAGCATCTGTTGTGAATTCTGTGGCAGAGTTCCCTCCTGTGGTCACAAGTGGTACTTCGGCTGATTCTCTCTGTGAGCTTCCGTTGGTGGAGGAAAGTGGTACTGCGTCTTCTGAGTTTCCTTCCTCAGGTGATGTGGTGAAGTCGTTAGGTGCTGCTCTATTTAACTCCACCTAGTGCTTTGATCCTGGCCTCCAGTCAATGTTCTAGTATTGGACCTGTTTCCTCCTGGATCGTTCCTGTGGCCTGCTGCTCTGCATAGCTAAGTTCCACTTTGCTATTTTGTTTGCTGTTTTTTTCTGTCCAGCTTGTCTATTTGTTTTTTTTCTGCTCGCTGGAAGCTCTGGGACGCAGAGGGTGTACCTCCGTGCCGTTAGTTCGGTACGGAGGGTCTTTTTGCCCCCTCTGCGTGGTTTTTGTAGGGTTTTGTGTTGACCGCAAAGTTACCTTTCCTATACTCGCTCTGTTCAGAAAGTTGGGCCTCACTTTGCTTAATCTATTTCATCTCTACGTTTGTCTTTTCATCTTAACTCACAGTCATTATATGTGGGGGCTGCCTTTTCCTTTGGGGTATTTCTCTGAGGCAAGGTAGGCTTATTTTCTATCTTCAGGTTAGCTAGTTTCTCAGGCTGTGCCGAGTTGCATAGGGAGCGTTAGGCGCAATCCACGGCTGCCTCTAGTGTGGTTGGAGAGGATTAGGGATTGCGGTCAGCAGAGTTCCCACGTCTTAGAGCTCGTTCTATGTTTTTGGATTATTGTCAGGTCACTGTATGTGCTCTGACCTCTATGTCCATTGTGGTACTGAATTACCATATCATAACAGTACTGGAGGCCAAAAGTACGAATGATTCTCAATAGAGGGAAAAAAGAAGTTCTGAGACCATTTTTTTTTTCTCTACACTGTGTTTTGCCTTTTTTTTTCCCCTAGACATTTGGGTGGTTCAGGACACAGGTGTAGCGATGGACATTAAAGGTCTGTCTTCATGTGTGGATCAGCTCACGGCAAGAGTACAAAATATTCAAGACTTTGTGGTTCAGAATTCTATGTTAGAACCGAGAATTCCTATTCCTGATTTGTTTTTTGGAGATAGAACTACATTTCTGAGTTTCAAAAATAATTGTAAACTATTTCTGGCTTTGAAACCTCGCTCCTCTGGTGACCCAGTTCAACAAGTTAGGATCATTATTTCTTTTTTACGTGGCGACCCTCAGGACTGGGCATTTTCTCTTGCGTCAGGAGATCCTGCATTAAGTAATATCGATGCGTTTTTCCTGGCGCTCGGATTGCTGTACAATGAACCTAATTCAGTGGATCAGGCAGAGAAAAATTTGCTGGCTCTGTGTCAGGATCAGGATGAGATAGAGGTATATTGTCAGAAATTTAGAAAGTGGTCCGTACTCACTCAATGGAATGAAGGTGCGCTCGCAGCTATTTTCAGAAAAGGTCTCTCTGAAGCCCTTAAGGATGTCATGGTGGGATTTCCTATGCCTGCTGGTCTGAATGAGTCTGTCTTTGGCCATTCAGATCGGTCGACGCTTGCGTGAGCGTAAATCTGTGCACCATTTGGCGGTATTACCTGAGCTTAAACCTGAGCCTATGCAGTGCGATAGGACTTTGACCAGAGTTGAACGGCAAGAACACAGACGTCTGAATGGGCTGTGTTCCTACTGTGGTGATTCCACTCATGCTATCTCTGATTGTCCTAAGCGCACTAAGCGGTTCACTAGGTCTGCCACCATTGGTACGGTACAGTCAAAATTTCTTCTGTCCGTTACCTTGATCTGCTCTTTGTCATCGTATTCTGTAATGGCATTTGTGGATTCAGGCGCTGCCCTGAATTTGATGGACTTGGAGTATGCTAGGCATTGTGGGTTTTTCTTGGAGCCCTTGCAGTGTCATATTCCATTGAGAGGAATTGATGCTACGCCTTTGGCCAAGAATAAGCCTCAGTACTGGACCCAGCTGACCATGTGCATGGCTCCTGCACATCAGGAGGTTATTTGCTTTCTGGTGTTGCATAATCTGCATGATGTGGTCGTGTTGGGGTTGCCATGGCTACAAGTCCATAATCCAGTATTAGATTGGAAATCCATGTCTGTGTCCAGCTGGGGTTGTCAGGGGGTACATGGTGATGTCCCATTTCTGACTATTTCGTTATCCACCCCTTCTGAGGTTCCAGAGTTCTTGTCTGATTACCGGGATGTATTTGATGAGCCCAAGTCCGATACCCTACCTCCGCATAGGGATTGTGATTGTGCTAACGATTTGATTCCTGGTAGTAAATTTCCAAAAGGTCGACTGTTTAATTTATCTGTACCTGAGCACGCCGCTATGCGGAGTTATGTGAAGGAGTCCTTGGAGAAGGGGCATATTCGCCCGTCATCGTCGCCATTAGGAGCAGGGTTCTTTTTTGTAGCCAAGAAGGATGGTTCACTGAGACCTTGTATAGATTACCGCCTTCTAAATACGATCACGGTTAAATTTCAGTACCCCTTGCCGTTGTTATCTGATTTGTTTGCTCGGATTAAGGGGGCTAGTTGGTTCACCAAGATAGATCTTCGTGGTGCGTATAATCTTGTGCGTATTAAGCGAGGCGATGAATGGAAAACTGCATTTAATACGCCCGAGGGCCATTTTGAGTATCTAGTAATGCCATTCGGACTTGCCAATGCTCCATCAGTGTTTCAGTCCTTTATGCATGACATCTTCCGAGAGTACCTGGATAAATTCCTGATTGTGTACTTGGATGACATTTTGATCTTCTCGGATGATTGGGAGTCTCATGTGAAGCAGGTCAGAACGGTGTTTCAGGTCCTGCGTGCTAATTCTTTGTTTGTGAAGGGATCAAAGTGTCTCTTTGGTGTTCAGAAGGTTTCATTTTTGGGGTTCATCTTTTCCCCTTCTACTATCGAGATGGACCCTGTTAAGGTCCAAGCCATCCATGATTGGACTCAGCCGACATCTCTGAAAAGTCTGCAAAAGTTCCTGGGCTTTGCTAATTTTTATCGTCGCTTCATCTGCAATTTTTCTAGTATTGCTAAACCATTGACCGATTTGACCAAGAAGGGTGCTGATGTGGTCAATTGGTCTTCTGCTGCTGTGAAAGCTTTTCAAGAGTTGAAGCGTTGTTTTTCTTCTGCCCCTGTGTTGTGTCAACCAGATGTTTCGCTTCCGTTCCAGGTCGAGGTTGATGCTTCTGAGATTGGAGCAGGGGCTGTTTTGTCGCAGAAAAGTTCTGATTGCTCGGTGATGAAACCATGCGCCTTCTTTTCCAGGAAGTTTTCGCCTGCTGAGCGAAATTATGATGTGGGCAATCGAGAGTTGCTGGCCATGAAGTGGGCATTCGAGGAGTGGCGTCATTGGCTTGAAGGAGCTAAGCATCGCGTGGTGGTTTTGACTGATCATAAGAACTTGACTTATCTCGAGTCTGCCAAGCGCTTGAATCCTAGACAGGCTCGTTGGTCGCTGTTTTTTGCCCGTTTTGACATTGTGATTTCGTACCTTCCGGGCTCTAAAAATGTGAAGGCGGATGCTCTGTCTAGGAGTTTTGTGCCCGACTTTCTGGGTTTGTCTGAGCCGGCGGGTATCCTCAAAGAGGGAGTAATTGTGTCTGCCATCTCCCCTGATTTGCAGCGAGTGCTGCAAAAATTTCAGGCTAATAAACCTGATCATTGCCCAGCGGAGAAACTGTTTGTCCCTGATAGGTGGACGAATAAAGTTATCTCTGAGGTTCATTGTTCGGTGTTGGCTGGTCATCCTGGAATCTTTGGTACAAGAGAGTTAGTGGCTAGATCCTTTTGGTGGCCATCTCTGTCGCGGGATGTGCGTACTTTTGTGCAGTCCTGTGGGATTTGTGCTCAGGCTAAGCCCTGCTATTCTCGTGCCAGTGGGTTGCTTTTGCCCTTGCCAGTCCCGAAGAGGCCTTGGACACATATCTCTATGGATTTTATTTCAGATCTTCCCGTCTCTCAAAAGATGTCGGTCATTTGGGTGGTCTGTGATCGCTTCTCTAAGATGATCCATTTGGTACCCTTGTCTAAATTGCCTTCCTTCTCTGATTTGGTGCCATTGTTCTTCCAGCATGTGGTTCGTTTACATGGCATTCCAGAGAATATCGTTTCTGACAGAGGTTCCTAGTTTGTTTCGAGGTTTTGGCGAGCCTTTTGTGGTAGGATGGGCATTGACTTGTCTTTTTCCTCGGCTTTCCATCCTCAGACTAATGGCCAGACCGAACGAACCAATCAGACCTTGGAAACGTATTTGAGATGCTTTGTTTCTGCTGATCAGGATGACTGGGTGTCCTTTTTGCCTTTGGCTGAGTTCGCCCTTAATAATCGGGCCAGCTCGGCTACTTTGGTTTCGCCGTTTTTCTGCAACTCTGGGTTCCATCCTCGTTTCTCTTCAGGGCAGGTTGAGTCTTCGGACTGTCCTGGTGTGGATACTGTGGTGGACAGGTTGCAGCAGATTTGGACTTATGTAGTGGACAATTTGACCTTGTCCCAGGAGAAGGCTCAACGTTTCGCTAATCGCAGACGCTGTGTGGGTCCCCGACTTCGTGTTGGGGATTTGGTTTGGTTATCTTCTCGTCATATTCCTATGAAGGTTTCCTCTCCTAAGTTTAAACCTCGTTTCATTGGTCCGTATAGGATTTCTGAGGTTCTTAATCCTGTGTCTTTTCGTCTGACCCTTCCAGATTCTTTTTCCATACATAACGTATTCCATAGGTCATTGTTGCGGAGATACGTGGCACCTATGGTTCCATCTGTTGATCCTCCTGCCCCGGTTTTGGTGGAGGGGGAGTTGGAGTATATTGTGGAGAAGATTTTGGATTCTCGTGTTTCAAGACGGAAACTCCAGTATCTAGTTAAGTGGAAGGGTTATGCTCAGGAAGATAATTCCTGGGTCTTTGCCTCTGATGTCCATGCTCCTGATCTTGTTCGTGCCTTTCATATGGCTCATCCTGGTCGTCCTGGGGGCTCTGGTGAGGGTTCGGTGACCCCTCCTCAAGGGGGGGGTACTGTTGTGAATTCTGTGGCAGAGCTCCCTCCTGTGGTCACAAGTGGTACTTCGGCTGATTCTCTCTGTGAGCTTCCGTTGGTGGAGGAAAGTGGTACTGCGGCTTCTGAGTTTCCTTCCTCAGGTGATGTGGTGAAGTTGTTAGGTGCTGCTCTATTTAACTCCACCTAGTGCTTTGATCCTGGCCTCCAGTCAATGTTCTAGTATTGGACCTGTTTCCTCCTGGATCGTTCCTGTGGCCTGCTGCTCTGCATAGCTAAGTTCCGCTTTGCTATTTTGTTTGCTGTTTTTTTCTGTCCAGCTTGTCTATTCGTTTTTTTTCTGCTCGCTGGAAGCTCTGGGATGCAGAGGGTGTACCTCCGTGCCGTTATTTCGGTATGGAGGGTCTTTTTGCCCCCTTTGCGTGGTTTTTGTAGGGTTTTGTGTTGACCGCAAAGTTACCTTTCCTATCCTCGCTCTGTTCCGAAAGTCGGGCCTCACTTTGCTTAATCTATTTCATCTCTACGTTTGTCTTTTCATCTTAACTCACAGTCATTATATGTGGGGGCTGCCTTTTCCTTTGGGGTATTTCTCTGAGGCAAGGTAGGCTTATTTTCTATCTTCAGGCTAGCTAGTTTCTCAGGCTGTGCCGAGTTGCATAGGGAGCGTTAGGCGCAATCCACGGCTGCCTCTAGTGTGGTTGGAGAGGATTAGGGATTGCGGTCAGCAGAGTTCCCACGTCTCAGAGCTCATTCTATGTTTTTGGATTATTGTCAGGTCACTGTATGTGCTCTGACCTCTATGCCCATTGTGGTACTGAATTACCATATCATAACAAGCATCTACCCCCACAGCAACCAGAGTCACCCAGTGCCCTATAAGCGAGATGTAAGGCCTTGGCCATGCTTACTCATCCAAATGTTTGTGGTGAAATGCACCATGGCAGACAGAGATTTAGTCAAGGAATGGGTGATGTTGTCTGCGACATGCTTGTGTAGCGCAGGTACAGCTTTCTTAGAAAAGTAATGGCGACTGGGGGGATTGTGACGGCCATCAGCTTTTGGAAACCATCTGTATCTACAAGGCAGAAAGGCAGAATTTCCACAGCCAACAGCTTGGAGATGGTGAAGTTCGACCTCTTAGCTTTGTCATGCATAGGAGGAAACAATCTTTTACGCGACCACAATTGCAGAATTGTATGCTGGCTGCAGTGCTGAGAGAGGGTGGATACAGTGAACCGGATAAACTGCTGTACTGTGAGAGAGCAGCAGGCAAAGATGTTACAGTGAATTGAGAGAGTTGTGGTGTGCTCGTTGTCTCAGATGGGTCCAAAAAGCAGGCATGTCCATTTCCGTTACAGCTGACAGTTGACTCTCAGTCAATGTAACTGGAGCGGGTAAAGAACCTGAGGTTTTGCTGTCAAAGACCTGCCTCTCAATAGGTGGCACGGTAACAAAGGAGGAAGAGCAAGCAGCATATGAGATTGATGGGGCGACTGATGGTTGTTAAGGTCTGCTGGTCCACATTTTTGCGCAGTGGGATTCCCATAGTAACGGAGGTTTGCGCATATGAAGGTTCATACATGTATTGTCAAATTATTGCACTTTTTACCTCTACTCGTCTGCGAGCTGCAGACCTGAGGATGCTGCTAGTCACAGCCACAGTTGTGGCTGGGGATGCTTTGCTCGTTGTGGCTGCATCACTACGTGTCTGTGATGTATGGCGCAACATAACCGCCTCATCTTCCTCTTCAGATGACCTACTCAGCTGCATGCCTCTATGATCATGCCAACTGGGATCTAATACCTACTCATCATCCTCTGTATTATCACATTCCTCACTTTTGGAGTCACTCTTCATCTCTTCCTGCCCTGCATGTGCCTCAGATATCTGAATCTCATTTGGATCACCTCTCTCCCAGGGGCTAACGTCTGATGACGATGATCAAGATGCTGTTCGGAAACTACTTCATCCTGCCCTGGATCCAATCTAATAAAATGTTGGGCATCGGTTCAAATTTCCTCCTCTTGACTCTGTGAAGCTTTTGAGTACACTTCTGATGACCATGGCATAGAATGTGTGAACTGCTCTTTCTTCAGACTCACCCATCTGTGATTCTGTACAGTCAGTTTTACAGTTGGAGAGTTGGGATGCTGGGGGAGGCAAGGGGAATTTGGGTGCCACCTCTGTCGACTGTACTGGGTGTTGAGGTGGAGGAAGAGGAGGAGAGGCCACTTGAAGTTATGCTTATTATCCACTCAAGTGCGTGCTCTTTCTAGACCTCATCAACAAGATGTTCCCCTGTGCATCTGCAAAAGAAAGGTAGTGGAGTAGCCCGTCCAGTAACAGAAGTTGTCATATGTCTTTGCATAGGTCGTTATGTTGTTGGTTCACTAGTGCTTTCAATAACCTTACCACTTACCCAATGTACACCTTGATCACCAAGCCTAATTCCCTTTCCACCACAGCCTCGCTTTTTCATAGGCATGTTGCTCAGATACTGTGGTAGGAGCACAGTAATTGCAGCACAAAAATTAGATTTTAAACTCTACACCACATCTGCAAACAGCTGAAATTCAGCAACATTAAGTTCCAAGGTGAAATATGGCGTGCTGTATCGTGTTAGTCACTGAATAAAGAATTGTTTGAGTGTGGATGAGGCCTGTGTGACAAAGAAGATATGCTACAAACAATTTGAAAGTCAGATGTTCCTACTGTATGACGTTAGGAACACAGTAATTTTTGGGTGGCCTCTGGATCAGTCCTATATAACACACTAGATGCTACAAACTATTTTAAATTCAGGTCCCCTACTATATGACACAAGGAACAGAATAATTTTTGGTTGCCTCTGGATCAGGCCTCTATAACACACTAGATGCTACAAACTATTTTAAATTCAGGTCCCCTACTATATGACACTAGGAGCAGAAGAATTTTTTGGTGGCCTCTGGATCAGGCCTCTGTAACACAGTAGAAGCTGCAAACTATTTGAAAGTCAGATCTAGTGATGAGTGAGTATACTCATTGCTTAGGTTTTCCCGAGCACACTTGGTTGGTCTCCAAGTATTTGTGAGTGCTCGGAGATTTAGTTTTTGTATATGCAGCTGCATGATTTACAGCTGCTAGCCAGCCTGAGTACATGTGGGGGTTGCCTGCTTGTTAGGGAATCCCCACTTATAATCAGGCTGGCTAGCAGCCATATATCATGCAGCTGTGTTGACAAAAACTAAATCTCTGAGCACTCACAAATACTCAGAAACCACCCGAGTGTGCTTGGAAAAACCCGAGCACGAGTATACTCGCTCATCACTAGTCAGGTCCCCTACTGTATGACTTTTAGCAACAGAAGATTTTTTTTGGTTATGTACGTGAGATGAAAATGACAAAGCATGATACGGTGGCCTGTCTAACTATTTGCAACTGAAAAATTATAATTTTTTAAATGTGCCTTACGTCTGCATATATTTTCATGTCACCACAACACTAAATGACAAGGTGGGATACAGCAGACTGTTTCACATTTAGCTGGTCAAAAGATATTATTTAGAACACTACTCGTGCATGAAGCACAATAGAAGCAGTGGCACAACACTTGTAGGACATATGCCCTGCTGGCTTTGTCTGCGGACCTCAGTAATGACCCAAAAAAAGAAAAGTGCTAGAAGGTAAATTTAACAACCACAATGGACACTAGCTAGCAACACTATCTGACTGATATAAAACCACATAGCAAACTAGCTATAATCTTGCTTCTAACAGTGCCAGTGTCAGGAGCAGCCTCTCTGTGCTGTTACATTGTCAAAATGGCATTAAAACAAGATATCCGCTGTTTATATGGAAAGGGACATGTGATTTCAGCAGCCAATGACACAAGCCGTGGTGTCAGGACATTGTGGATGTTTCCTGCGCTCTGATTGGCTCTACGCAATGTCCACACATAAAGTTAGGGAAAAAAAAGTTCTGCAAAACTCCTCCCCTAATCAATTACATAGAAAACGCTCATGGTACACCACCATTATAATTTGCAAAAGTGCTGAAAATACTTTTGTGGCAACACAAATATTTTCCCGCACTTTTACCAAGAGTTACCGATTTTATAAAATTTTGCTTGGGTTTTTCAATCACGATTCCGAATGTGCTATATTCGTGCCGAATTTATGTTTGGCTATCATTTTCCGAACAAATTCGCACATCACTAATCCCCATCAGGGCTCATTCAGACAAGAGTACAAAGCATCCATGTGCTGTCTGTATGCAAAATGGTTAGCAGATGGACAACACAAGGAGCAGAGCAAGTTAATGTGCTACTTTACATGAACATTTTATTCAGTAAAAACTGCAGCACACAATACTTTTATCTGTGTTCCATTTCAGACTCACCAGCTAAAAGTCATTGAGTGTGCAAAAAATGATCCACATGCGGATTACGATTCATATGTTATGCATTTATGCGTGGGAGAAATCTTGTATGCGATTGTGGGAAAAGGAGATAAGAGGGGAGTAGCGAGGTAGATCTTGTGAGGATCGGAAGTTGCATGCAGGTAAGTACCGGGAGACTACTTCACAAATGTATGGAGGAGACAGGTTATTGATGGCTTTGTATGCTATGGTTAGGTATTTGACAGAAGGGAGAGGTCGGGGAATAGTGGGGGGATAAGTGGATTAGTCCTTCAGCAGAGTTTAGAATAGATTGGAGGAGTGAAAGAGTATTAAAAGGGAGGCCACAAAACAGGAGGTTGCAGTAGTCAAGGTGGGAGAAGATGAGGGCATGGAATAGGGTTTTTGCAGATTCTTTTTTGAGGAATGTACAGATCAAGAAAATATTTTTGAGTTGGAGTTGGCTGGAAGTGGAAAGGGTTTGGACATGTGGTTTGAAGGAGAGATTAGAGTCAAGGATTACCCAAAGGCAGCTAGCTTGTGGGGCATTATCTAACTAAACATGGAGGATCTGTCACGATTCCTCCACTCAGTGAATGATTGCTATGCTGTTCTATGGAGACTGTCTTGCTGAGCTGTCTGTGTCTTGATTGACAGCTTGGTTGTCCAATAATGTGGTGGGCTTGCTGGGCTGTCAGTGCCTTGATTGACAGCTCTGCTATCCAATCTGTGACTGGGACGTGCTTGACTTTCTGCAGATGTTCAGTGTCCTGGTGATCACATTAGCTACTTAACTGAGTTGTCTGCACCTGATCCCTGCCAGACATAGTTTGTGCTTCTTGATGAGAGTTAGCCTGATTCTGTTGCTCTGAGTTCTGATCTTCTGCTGCCAGACCCTTTGGACCACGTTCTGACTATCCCTTTGTCTTGTCCTTCAGCTTTTGATCCTCTATCTCTTGTTATTGACCCTGGACTGAGACCTGACTTATGCCTTTGTCTTTTTCCCTGGGTTATCTACATACTCTTTTGATATTGACCCTGGAACCTATGACTCTTCTGCCCCATGGCCTGTTCATGAGTAGTGACTAGTATCACAGGATCATTTGTGGGATTTGTTTTGGCCGTATACAGTCAGTGAAACCCATTGCAAAAGGGGAGATTACAGTGCACAATTGTTCTGCTTTGAATGTCAATGCATCTTGATTTAAATACAATTGCACTGATGGTATTAAATAGCTAAATAGAACTATTTGGTTTCCAATAATAGAATCTATGAGGAGGATGGACTTTCAAGACAGATACCTGAATAAATAAGCTTAATTCATGGAACAAATGAATCCATGATGAAGGACAACTTATTTTCCATAAAGAGTAGGATCATTTTTGGTCTATGCATTTTTCCCATTGTTGTGATGTCATTTGATATCGTACCTATTATCCTATTTTCAATACACCAAATGGGAGTAGATCTATCTACATTTAATTTTCGGACTATCAGGGCCAAGTGGACTACAAAGCCCAAATATATGAGAAAACTTACCCAAGGTCAGTTCTATTCAATCAAAGACTGTGGTTAACACATATAAATTCTATATGTGCCAATATTATTTTATTAATTATGTATCACGCTTCACAGTTTGATGGGTTAATGTGACTAATTGTACTGCAATTGGAATGACAGCAGCGCCAAGTAAATTTTAATTATTTTAGTAATTATTAAAATATGAAACTTTAATTGACCTTTATTATTTATTAAATTGTTCATGTAAAACCCTGTATGCTATACACATGTACATAACAAACATATGGAGGTTACACAGTTGAAAATGTTGTTAAAAACAGACATACGGTCGTAATATGATGTGAAAAAATGGACCTATGGAACATAATATAAATGCAAAGACATCTTTTTTTTCTAAACAAAAATGGACCATATTTCATATGCCCATGCGTACAATGGAAAGGAAGAATAAACCTTCATCTGTCCATTTTGGATCAGCAATCTGTGCTATTTAACTTCTTACTATATTTCTATGGTAGTCAGGCAACAATTTTCTTAAACTGTGCTCCAAATCCTCTACATAATCATAATAAAATGGTTATGGCCATGAATACATTTAAGGGGTTGTCCACTACTAGGACAATCCCTTCTTGAACTAAATGTTTGGCCCCGATAACATAAAAAAGCCTATACCCACTTCCCATGCTGGTGCCATTCCAGTGGTGTCAATACTTGTGGTCCTGGAGCTCTGCTGCAGTGGAAGGACACGTAGTGCCCGGCACCCAATCAATGCTGGAGTCACTGTCCCCACCTTCGTACAGATTAAACATGAAGAGGAAGTCAGAGATCAGCTGCAGCCTGGACTTCCTCTTCATATTCAATTTGCACGAAAATGGGGACAGTGAAGCCAGAACTTATTGTACGCCAGGAATTCTGTGTCATTCTCCACAACATAGCTTCGAGACCGCGATTTCTGACACTGCTGGAATGACTCCAGCAGGGAGGTAAGTATAAGCTTTTTTTATTTCATTGGGGCCAAACAATTAGTTCAAGAAGGAGTTGTCCTAGTAGTGGCCAACCTCTTTGAAGAGTATGCAGTAAGTTCTTTAGCCTACGCCAATTAGACCAATGTAAGCCAACTAACAAATGGTGTAAACTTAGACTAAACCTAGTTATCAAACAGCATAAGCTCCCTAATAAATTTGGCACATTCTGTACAAGTTTGCAATGTCTAAAAGTTGGCCGTTTTAGTAAACTAGTGTTTTTAATATTTACCTGACAACATCTGTCTACAACATCTTTTGTGGCAAGCATACATAATGAAAAATTGAAAAATAATGCTGCGTTTTTACAAATACGTAGCCATTTGTAATACATTACAGTGCAAACTGCCAAAAAAAGGTACTAGCTATTCTTGTCTCATGATCAGAAACTTGCGCTTTGATAACAATTTTCTTGAAATTTCAACATTAATCATATAAAATGTACTTTCCAGGCATTTTTCTTTCAATAAGTTAAGAGCATTCTGCTCAATTATATATGTAAAATTATTTCAGAAATACTGTTTTTTTAACTTCTGACTGCGACAAATACATAAGAGGCATACTGTTAGCAGCATTTAATCAACAGCCCTCAATTTATCATTTTCACCGTTTTAGTGTGCGGCTATGAATCACTAAAATCACAGGTATTGTAGTTGCAGTGCTGAGCCACTATCATTAACAAATACGCAGTGCACAGAGGGATGACTTGGTAATTGAGTGGGACTAATAAGAATACATCATTTAGCTGTGTGTGACAAACAGCGCCTCAAAACACAAGCCCTGAAAATTCACGTTTTGCTTAATAAATAAATCACACAGTTGATATAATATACATAATGGAAGTCCTCGTGGATTTGAGTGATATATAATGTATGGTTCAAGTCATTTATTTATTAAGACTAAGTATATCTACTGTATGTTGTGGATTTAAAATTACATTGTAACCCACTGTCTGTAAAATTGGAAAATCTGGCGACTTTTTACCAGTCTGGAAATCATATTGTTCTGCATATTTAAGAAGCTAACAATTCATTCAGCCTTGTAAGAAACTATCTATCAGGCTATTATTTCACTTGATTACAAATTTATTACACTTTATAGTTCAGTATAGAGAGATTTCACATATAAAATGCCCAAAGATTATCCTTAATGCGTATAAGTTATTTTAATGATATAAAATAGTGAATAAATAATTTTCAATATATATATATATCTTTTGTAAATCTTTTTTGTTATGATGTTTGCAGGAAATTTTACTAACAGATAAACAAAGAAGATGAAAAGTTGATATTGTAATTCATCCCTGACCATAGTGTACAGATAATGTCTGACGTTGCAGCTGTGCTGGCAATTCTGTAGCGGGCAGAGTTCGGCATGTCCGATGAAGATGTGCAGAGTAGGACTAACCGCGAAATGTTCAGCTCTGCACATCTTCATTGGACACTGGTTCAACACTGGTTCGCCGGCAAACCCAAATGTACACATCAATAATCCAGGCCCCTATCATTGTGCCCGATGGATGGCCAAAGTGATATACTCTGTGAACATCTCCATGTTTCCTCACCAATTTAGTTTAACTTTGACTGAGTTGAAAAATCTGTCAATTTTGCACTTTTACTGTCCGCTTATACTTGAAGGCTTGATACCTCTGTGAGATTCCAGCCACATCACCGCAAAATGACTTGACATTACTACAAGCACTTATGGCATACAAAGGAACCAACGCTCCTGTTGCTGAGGCAGCAATGAAAACTTTCAACAGACACATGTGGTACCTCAGTAAGATTATGGTGGGTCTGGCTTTTTTTTGACACTGAGGTTCCAACCGCAGAAAAGGTTGGGATGGTATTGACTCTGCAGAAGGAAGGCAACAATGACTGCTCAACTCACGTGCAGCTTGCCAAAGACCTTGGGTCACACAAGAAGCTTCATCACTTCATGTCCTCCAACACAAAAAAACTGTTCTTTGCACTGTAAATAAACCAAGATGTTCTTCATCAAGATACTTGTCTGTGGCACACTAATACAAGTTACATCGATGCATCCTCATAAGTTGCCAGATTGAAAATCATGAATGATGCTACCTAATGCTCTGCTGCACTCATGAGTACATTCAATTTGTCACTGAGCACTCAAGAAGACCAGAGACAGTTTATTCTCCAGTGTATGAAGAGGCATCACCATGACTATCCTGAATCAAATAAAAAGTGTTTAGTAAAAAAAAAGTGAAACCATGAAACTACTCTAATATTTTATATTTACTTTGCTGCAAGACATTTATTACAGATAAAATTGATAGCTTTGTGATGATTGAGCCACCATATACTATTGTGGGCCCCATATATTGTTCCATACAGTATAATGGAACCCATATAATGCTTCATACATGCCCCATATTATAGGGTATACAGAATAATGGGCCCCATATATTACTCTTTGCAGTTGTGGCCAAAAGTATTGACACTCCTGCAATTCTGTCAGATAATACTCAGTTTCTTCCTGAAAATGATTGCAATCACAATTTTTTTGATATTATTATCTTTATTTAATTTGTCTTAAATGAAAAAACACAAAAAGAATTGTCCTAAAGCCAAATTGGATATAATTCCACACCAAACATAAAAAAGGGGGTGGACAAAAGTATTGGCACTGTTCGAAAAATCATGTGATGCTTCTCTAATTTGTGTAATTAACAACACCTGTAACTTACCTGTGGCACCTAACAGGTGTTGGCAATAACTAAATCACACTTACAGCCAGTTGACATGGATTAAAGTTGACTCAACCTCTGTCCTGTGTCCTTGTGTGTACCACATTGAGCATGGAGAAAAGAAAGAAGACCAAAGAACTGTCTGAAGACTTGAGAAACCAAATTGTGAGGAAGCATGAGCAATCTCAAGGCTGCAAGTCCATCTCCAAAGACCTGAATGTTCCTGTGTCTACTGTGCGCTGTGTCATCAAGAAGTTTAAAGCCCATGGCACTGTGGCTAACCTCCCAAGATGTGGACGGAAAAGAAAAATTGACAAGAGATTTCAATGCAAGATTGTGCGGATGTTGTATAAAGAACCTCGACTAACATCCAAACAAGTTCAAGCTGCCCTGCAGTCCGAGGGTACAACAGTGTCAACCCATACTATCCGTCGGCGTCTGAATGAAAAGGGACTGTATGGTAGGAGACCCTGGAAGACCCCACTTCTTACCCCGAGACATAAAAAAGCCAGGCTGGAGTTTGCCAAAACTTACCTGAAAAAGCCTAAAATGTTTTGGAAGGATGTTCTCTGGTCAGATGAGACAAAAGTAGAGCTTTTTGGGCAAAGGCATCAACATAGAGTTTACAGGAGAAAAAAGATGCATTCAAAGAAAAAAACACGGTCCCTACAGTCAAACATGGCGGAGGTTCCCTGATGTTTTCAGGTTGCTTTGCTGCCTCTGGCACTGGACTGCTTGACCGTGTGCATGGCATTATGAAGTCTGAAGACTACCAACAAATTTTGCAGCATAATGTAGAGCCCAGTGTGAGAAAGCTGGGGCTCCCTTAGAGGTCATGGGTCTTCCAGCAGGACAATGACCCAAAACACACTTCAAAAAGCACTAGAAAATGGTTTGAGAGAAAGCACTGGAGACTTCTAAGGTGGCCAGCAATGAGTCTAGACCTGAATCCAATAGAACACCTGTGGAGAGATCTAAAAATGGCAGTTTGGAGACGGCACCCTTCAAATATCAGGGACCTGGAGCAGTTTGCCAAAGAAGAATGGTCTAAAATTCCAGCAGAGCATTGTAAGAAACTCATTGATGGTTACTGGAAGCGGTTGGTCGCAGTTATTTTGGCTAAAGGTTGTGCAACCAAGTATTAGGCTTAGGGTGGCAATACTTTTGTCTGGCCCATTTTTGGAGTTTTGTGTGAAATGATCAATGTCTTGCTTTTTGCTTCATTCTCTTTTGTGTTTTTTCATTTAAGACAAATTAAATGAAAATAATAATACCAAAGAATTTGTGATTGCAATCATTTTCAGGAAGAAACTGAGTATTATCTGACAGAATTGCAGGGGTGTCAATACTTTTGGCCACAACTGTACAGTATAATGGGCCCCATATATTGTTCCATACAGTATAATGGGCCCTAAATTGTGCTCCATTTAGTCTAATGGGCCCACATGGTGCTCCATACAGAATAATGACCCACTTAGTGCTCCATAGAGTATAGTGGGCTCCATTTAATGCTCCATACAGTATATTGGCCCCATAAAATTCTCCGTACAGTATATTGGCCCTATATAATGCTCCATACAGAATAATGGGCCCCATATATTGCTGTAAAATTGGACATTTACTTTGCTGGAAGACATTTATTACAGATAATTTTTAGTTTTGTGATGATTGAACCACCATATACTATTATGGGTCCCATATTGCTCCATACAGTATAATGGGACACATATAATGCTCCACACAGTATATTGGCACCATATACTGTAATGCTCCATACAGAATAATGGGACACATATATTGCTCCATACAGTATAATAGGCCCCATATATTCAGCCATACAGTAAAATGGGCCCAACATAGTGCTCCATACAGAATAATAAGCCCCATATAATGCTCCATACAGCATAGTGGGCCCCCTATGATGCTCCATACAGTATAATGGCCCTGTATAATTCTTCATACAGTATATAATGGCCCGATATATATAATGTTCCATGCAGTGTAATGTGCCACATATAATGCTCTGTACAGTATAATTACCCCATATATTGCTCCATACAGTATAATGACCCCATATATTGCTCCATACAGTATAATGGCCCCATATATTGCAACACACATAAAAAATAATCAAATACTCCCTTATCCTAATTCTTCACTGCTACTGTCACCTCAGCATCTTCTGATTCTCTGCACTTCTCGTCAGAGGGTGAACAGTAGTGACATTATCATGCCCTCTGTCCTTAGATGTCACAGAGTGTCAGAAGACACTAAAGAGACCAGAGCACTGTGGAATGGGATAAGATGAGTATTTGAGGAGGAGGGCCTGGTGCCAGCACTGACAACAGGCTCCCCTGACTCATAGGCCCCATAGCATGCCTGTGGCTCTGGTGGCGAATGGGCCTCCCATTCGTCCAGGGCAACGGGCATTTGCCCGGGTCCAGCAGGTGGTGACATCAACCCTGGTTCGTTCATACATTGCATCTATGGTGCTTTTATTTATCCATTTTTCCAAATTAATACCAAAGTCACAATTTTTGACACAATTTTGATGAACAAAAACTGCAAAAACTATTAGTAAACATACTGATCCACTAAGCAGATATTAAGCTGCATGTCGAATCAAAAAGAGTGCCATATTTTTATTAATAAAAAGTTAGAAATTTATTGACACGAACAATACACATAATAAAACAATGCCTCAAAACCATACACAATATAATAGAAATAGGCGTTTTAAAGAATTATAGAAAAGCACTAGGTAATATATATCTAATTGAACATAATATATTTGGCAATAAAGCATGCTAAGAAAATTCTTAATAAAGTTCAATATTTATACTTTATGGCCTGATAATACCAATCAATATATTAATTCCATATCTCTAAATAATTTAATGAAGATATAGATTGTATCATTTGTATTAAAGGTATGCTAAAGAACCAACACAGGCACTTAAAAGCGCTACAGCAAAATAATGCATACAGGCACTGGGCACACTATTGCAAAACTCTTATTCACGGTATAGTTTATATCAAAATCAATACTGCCAATAGAGTGCTGCTTAATAATAACATGCATACACCATCGGAAAATCCCCTACTTCAACCCCAGCTAGTACAATAACTAATGGACTAAAGATTATATCGTCAGGACAGTCTATTATAAATAGGCGTTAATTGCCATATGGGGAAATACTCCTATAATGTCATACCAGCTATTCTCAATACCGTGACCACTGAATATATATATAGAGCCGCCTGAAAAAAAATTTTTTAAACACTAGCCGCCGTATGCATGGATAGATTTAAAGATGACAAACTGGCTACTATTGATACCGCAACTATAAGATTATTAATTGTAGCTACAGGGCAATTTGTTGTAGATATACACCTGCTGCCATATGGATTCACGGTTACTACTAATGTAGTAACCGCTTACAGTGAGGGTAAAACAGCTTACTACTAATATATACCTAATTGGAATATACTCACCCTCGGACGCGCCCTGCTTCTTTCCGGCAGCCTTCCATCCTAAGAATCAGCCCTTCCAGGACCTTCGGTGACGTCGCGGTGACGTCGCGGCTTGTGATTGGTCGCGCGAGCGGTCACATGGGCGGCCGCGCGGCCAATCACAAGCCGCGACGTCACCGCGACGTCACCGCAAGGTCCTGGAAGGCTGATTCTAAGGAAGGAAGGTTCCCGGTTAGTACCAGGGCGCGTCAGAGGGTAAGTATTGCGATATTTTTTATTTTTATTCTTTATTTTACACTAAAATATGGATCGCAGGGCCTGAAGGAGAGTTTCCGCTTTTTCAGACCCTGGGAACCATGGAAACCCAATGCATTGCATTGGGTTTCGAGTCTCGGCCGACCCCGACCCCGACTTTTTTATAGGATCGGCCAATTTCACTCGACCCGACTTTTGAAAAAGTCGGGTTTCGTGAAACCCGACCCGATCCTATAAAAGTAAAGGTCGCTCAACCCTAGTGACAACTATATCAGAAGGATACAAAAAAATCTAAACTTATACTAAACTTCAAATATAAATCCTTAATTTCTCTTGTCCATCTTGTAACGGGATAACTTTTTTCCTATTTTTTAGTTTTTATATTGAATAGGGTATGATTAGTGATTATAAAATATTTGAAAGATTTACCTGCTCCTTCAAAGCTTATAAAAAAGCTATTTGCAACTAATCAATTCTCTACAAAATTGCAAGTTCTGCTAAGCCTTTAATTGCATAGAAAAGATGTGTAACTATCTGAGGTCTCCTAGGACTGTACTGAACCCTTTTTTGAGCTCTTTAATGCAATCACACCCTTAGAAATGTCAATATTATCACAACATATCTTGCCGGTGTAAACAGAAGGTAATTAGTGTTATCCAGCCTCCTCTTCAGTAGATTAACAGACTGTTTTTTAATTATAAAAACAGTTGACAAACTCACAAGGGGAACATCAAGAGGTCTGTTCTTTGCTTAATGAAGAAGTGATAGCTTTATTCACAAGATATCCCAAAATGATCTCAGGTTTAAGATCAGCAACACATTTGCTGTTTAGATAGAGAAGAAACAATGGCTTCTTAACAAGTCGTACCAACCTTATCCCTATATTGGGAACTCCTACAGGTTTATGTAACAACCCAGTTTTCTGGTTATTACAGTGGCATTGCTTTCCTCACAGGGAGAGTGATATCATGCTTGGAAACGATGAATGATTCCTCTTATCAGGTAATCACAAACATGCAACATATTCACACTCCAGGCAAGAAGGGGGAGCTCTGATCTAGCTTGTGGGTGGCTCCGCTATATAAATATTCTGGTTTGGAGGGAAAGTCAGTTAGTCTACCAGAGACAGGAACTAAAGCCAGTCTTAGAGTTAGTTCCTGTCAGAGAGACAGAGGAGAAAGAAGCAGAGGGGCCATGATGCCACGAGAGGTGCTGCAGCTCCTGGAAAGAAAGAGAGAAAGGAAAACAGAACAGATTGTAGAGAGCATGAAGGAGAAATGAAGCACAGGCGAAGTGAAGACCTAGGGGGGTTAGCTGCAACTGAGCTGCCGCCCTACTGAGCACATGAAACTGGTAGCTGGAAGTCCTAAGTTGTGTAGTATTCTACATCTCACAGCAGAAACCAGCGGGACAGCTGATTACAAGTTACCTGTCCATCACACACCTGAAGACACAGTAACACAATAGAGCCCGGGTCGTGATTGAGATCCTGTAAAAAGGCTTGAGTTACCTGCCATACTGGTATTGTCCTACCTAAAGGGGGACAGAGCAATAATTTGAGGACTTTGTGTGAGGCCTAAGGCAGCAAGGGACTACAGCACAGCGCTACAAGGAAAGCTCACGACTCCACCTGGTAAGGGGGATTCCAGATTCGCTTTCAAGCCGAACCATGAACACCTTGGAATCGGTACCCGGGACTGTGGCTGCCTGAGCCTACATGGGAAAAGGTAAAGAAATTGCAACCCTGTCTCCTCCGTTTCTTTCTATACCATCTATCATTTGTCCCCACTAGGGTTGAGCGAAACGGATCGGACAAATTCAAAAATTGCTGACTTTCGGCAAAGTCGGGTTTCATGAAACCCGACCCGATCCTAGTGTGGGATCGGCCATAAGGTCGGCGATCTCCGCAAAAGTCGTGTTCCGTATGATGCTTTCAGCGCCATTTTTCAGCCAATGAAGGAGGACGCAGAGTGTGGGCAGCGTGATGACATAGGTCTCGGTCCCCAACATCTTAGAGAAGGGCATGACAGTGATTGGCTTGATTTCTGCGGCGTCACATGGGCTATAAAGCGGCATGCACGCCGGCCGCCATCTGCGGCATCATCAGAAGAAGGGATATATTTAGGGAGGGAAGATTAAGCCCCAAAACTGCTTGTGCTGTAGCGATTTCTACTGTCCAGCACCACTTTTTTTTGGCAGGGACAGTGGAGGCTAAATTTTTGTGCATCATCTCTGTAGCTTATTAGGCTGCCTTATAAGGCTCCCTGAAAGCTGCATTGCTGTTTGCTCGCTGCTGTGCAACCCAACTGCTTTTTTAATAGCAAAAATCCTGTTGCTCCTTTCTGCACAGTTATCTTGTTTATTTGTTCCTTTTTATTGCTGCCATACTTTTCCTGAGATCATTGTACGGAGATTGAAATTGTACTACAGTCCTTGTATTTTTTCATATATCTTCCAGCCACTTTCTGCCACTTAGATTGCGTTGTTATATACACTGGGCCTGAGTTTTGGTTCAGTCTCCCCCAAAAAAGGGAGATTCTAATTCTCACAAAGTGGATATACTTCAGTCCTGTTAGTTTGTCGTATATCAGCCAGCCACTTTCTGCCACTTACATTGTGTTGTTTTATGCACAGGGCCTGAGGATTGGTTCAGTTTCCCCAAAACAACGGAGATTCAAATTCTCACAAAGTGGATATACTTCAGTCCTGTTAGTTTGTCATATGTCAGCCAGCCGCTTTCTGCCACTTAGATTGCGTTGTTATATACACTGGGCCTGAGTTTTGGTTCAGTCTCCCCCCAAAAAAAGGGAGATTCAAATTCTCACAAAGTGGATATAGTTCAGTCCTGTTAGTTTGTCGTATGTCAGCCAGCCACTTTCTGCCACTTAGATTGCGTTGTTATATACACTGGGCCTGAGTTTTTGTTCAGTCTCCCAAAAAACAAAAGGGAGATTCAAATTCTCACAAAGTGGATATACTTCAGTCCTGTTAGTTTGTCGTATGTCAGCCAGCCACTTTCTGACACTTAGATTGCGTTGTTATATACACTGGGCGTGAGTTTTGGTTCAGTCTCCCCCCAACAAAGTGAGATTCAAATTCTCACAAAGAGGATATACTTCAGTCCTGTTAGTTTGTCGTATATCAGCCAGCCACTTTCTGCCACTTACATTGTGTTGTTTTATGCACAGGGCCTGAGTTTTGGTTCAGTCTCCCCCCAAAAAAGTGAGACTCAAACTCTCATAAAGTGGATATACTTCAGTCCTGTTAGTTTGTCGTATTTCAGCCAGCCACTTTCTGCCACTTAGATTGCATTGTTATATACACTAGGCCTGAGTATTGGTTTAGTCTCCCCCCAAAAAAGGGAGATTAAAATTTTCAACAAGTTTATATACACCTTCTACCTTGTTTTACAGTACCATTGTTGTGAGTTCTGTTTTTGGGCTCCCTCTGGTGGTTACTGATGGTACTGGGTGACTTGTCTTTCCTGGGTCTCTGGGTTCCACCTGTTCCATCAGGATATGGGAGTTTCCTATTTAACCTGGCTTTGCTGGCATTTCCTCGCCGGTTATCAATGTATCCAGTGTGTCTTGTTACCTCTGCTCCCTGCTCCTAGAACCTTCTGGTCAAGCTAAGTTTGGATTTTCCTGTTTTGGTGTTTTGCTTTATTTGGTTTTTAGTCCAGCCTGCAGATATGTGATTCTCTGCTGCTGGTTGCTCTAGTGGGCTGAAATTGCTCCTCATGTACCATGAGTTGGCACATGAGTTCAAGTAATTTCAGGATGGTTTTTTGAAGGGTTTTTCGCTGACCGCGCAGTTCACTTTTGTATCCTCTGCTATCTAGCTTTAGCGGGCCTCATTTTGCTGAAACTGTTTTCATACTGCGTATGTGCTTTCCTCTCATTTCACCGTCATTATATGTGGGGGGCTGCTATTTCTGTGGGGTATTTCTCTGGAGGCAAGAGAGGTCTGTGTTTCTTCTAATAGGGGTAGTTAGATCTTCGGCTGGAGCGAGACGTCTAGGATCATCGTAGGCACGTTCCCTGGCTACTTTTATTTGTGTGTTAGGTTCAGGGTCGCGGTCAGCTCAGGTTCCATCGCCCTAGAGCTTGTTTGTATCTGTGCTTGTCCTTTAGTGATCCCCTGCCATTGGGATCATGACATACCATATAACGATTGTTATTTTAGTTAGATTTTCCAAAATCTGGTGGAAGAGCCCGTGGGCGGTGGTTGCCAGCTGGTGGTGGCAAAAGCACAATAGCACCTAAGGCTGGAGGTGTTTAGCCAGTATCATAGTCTCGCTACACAAGGCCTCGAAGGCTCCCTTATCTGGGAGTAGGAAAACAGATTTAAAGCCAGAGCAGCAGGAAAAAGTTTTGGCTTTTCTTGCTGACTCAGCCTCTAGCTCTTTCACCTCCTTTTCAGAAAGTTCCAAATATAAAAGCAGCGAGTCGTCAGTAGATGCTCCCGGTCAGGAACAAGACGTTTCCTTGTGTCCTTCACCCAAACCAAAAGTGAAGGATGCGTCAGGCGACACTACAGGCTACTCCATGGAGCTCTTTACACATACCGTGCCTGGGTTAGAAAGAGAAATTGTTAACTGCCCATTACAAGATGAATCGGATATGGAGTGCACTGATGCACAGCCACAGCTAGATTATTATGCTGTTCCATTGACTCAGATCACTACATTGCCCTCGCAGTGTACTGAGCCAGAATCTGACCATGCTGAGACTATGGTGCACCGTCCCGAACGCTATAGCACCTTGCACAGTGACACAGAGGAAGGTGCACATGACATTGAAGAGGAGGTGATAGATGACCCAGTTGTTGACCCCGATTGGCAGCCATTGGGGGAAGAGGGTGCTGCTGCCAGTAGCTCAGAAGCGGAGGAGGATGATCCGCAGCAGCCATCTACATCGCAACAGCTGTCATCTGGCAGGCCCGTATTAGGCCAAAAACGTTTGTCAAAACCAAAAACAGTTTTAGGACAGTGTGGCCATCCGGTGAAAGTAGCACAGCGTGCAATGCCTGAAAAGGTATTCCATAGTAGGAAGAGTGTAGTGTGGCAATTTTTTAACCAAGATCCGAATGATCAGTCAAAAGGTATCTGTAAGAAATGCTCAAAGACCCTTAGCAGAGTGAAGAATCTTCAAAATTTAAATACAACGTGCATGCTTAGACATTTAACCAGCATGCACTTGCAAGCTTGGACTAACTACCAAATGTCCCATACCGTTGGTGCACCTGCTCAGAATGAAGGTAGTCAGCAACGCTACATTGCTTACCTCACTGTAAGCCCACCAATTAGGACACCACCAGCAGCAAATGTGGAGGTATCGTTGTAAGGCCAAAGCAGTCAGGGAATCACAAGGTTATTGTTAGGAAACACTGTATGTAGGCCAACATCAAGAATACCATCACCAACCCTCTCTCAATATGCCATGTCCACCACCACCACCGCTAGTCCCACCATATGCAGCTCTCCAGTCCAGCTCTCCCTACAAGAGACTCTCATCAGGAAAAGAAAGTACTCATCCTCTCATCCGCATACACAGGGTTTGAACGCCCACATTGCTATACTAATCTCGTTAGAGATGATGCCCTACCGGTTGGTTGAAAGCGAAGCTTTCAAAGACCTGATGGCCTACGCTATGACCTACCCAGTTGGCACTTCTTTGCGAGAAAAGCCATCCCAGCCCTCCACCAGCATGTCAAAGACCGCATTGTCCATGCACTGAAGCAATCAGTCAGTGGAAAGGTGCACCTCACAACAGATGCATGGACCAGTAGGCATAGCCAGGGACGTTACGTGTCCATCATGGCGCATTGGATTAATGTGGTGGATGCAGGGTCCACATGGGACAGCCATAGTGGGACAGGTCTGCCTAGCCCACGGTCTAGGAAACAGTTGGCTGTAGGCGTTCGGCACCCCTCCTCCTCCTCCTCCAGAAGTGAAAGCTCATCCACAGAGCGCAGTCGCACGACCACTCCATCTGAAGCTGCAAGTGTTGCACACGAGGTGTCCCATTATCGAACAGCTAGTGGTTAGCGTCCGCAGGCTGTGTTACAAATGAAGTATTTGGGCGACAACAGACACACCGCGAAAGTACTGGCCGAGTACTTGCAGCAACAAACTCAGTCATGGCTGGGCAGTGTACATCTTGAGGCAGGCAAGGTAGTCATTGATAATGGAAGGAATTTTATGGCTGCCATAGCCCTTTCAGAACTTAAACACATACCTTGCCTGGCTCACACCTTGAACCTGGTGGTGCAGTGCTTCCTCAAAAATTATTTGGAGTTACCAGCCCTGCTCCTGAAGGTGCGAAGACATTGCTTGCACATCCGCCGGTCGCCCGTACACTCCAGCCGTATGCTGAACCATCAGCGAACGCTGAATGTTCCCCATCACCGCCTAATAATCGACGTTGCGTGCTGCAATTAATTTGTGGGAGGAGACACATACACGGGCAGGCACTTGGATGGCAGACATGGCAGACATGGAGTTGTCTGGTGTGCAGTGTTCGAAGCTACAAGACCTCTGTCAAGTCCTTCAGTGTTTTGAGGAATGCATATGGCTGGTAAGTGCAGATGATGCCATCATAAGCATGAGCATCTCACTAATGTGTCTGCTGATGCAAAGTTTGACACACATTAAGGAGCTGGCGTTTGCAGCCGAGGAGGAGAGAAGCCTTGATGACAGTCAGCCATTATCTGCTCAGGGAACTCTCCTAGACGAGGTGGCGGATGAAGAGGAGGAGGAGGAGGATGATGGGGATGAATATTTATGGGATGAGGATGCTTCTCAGGGGGCAATACAAACTGGAGGCGTTGCAAGGTCAGGTCCAGGATTTTTTGCGGGACACAAGTGATGTTGATTTGCAAGAAAGTGCTCCTCAACCCAGCACAAGCAGTGAAGTGACACCTGGAACATTGGCTCACATGGCTGAGTATGCCTTGCGTATCCTAAAAAGGGACCCCCACATTATCAAAATGATGACCGATGACAATTACTGGTTGGCCTGCCTCCTGGATCCACGATATAAAGGAAAATTACAAAATGTCATGCCACATGAGAACCTTGAGCAAATATTGGCTACCAAACAAGCAACTCTTTTAGACCATTTGGTTCAGGCATTCCCAGCACACAGCGGCAGTGATGGTTCTCACACGAGCCATAGGGGGCAACATGGCAGAGGTGTTAGAGGTGCACAAATCCGAAATGGCGTTGGACAGAGGGGTTTTATGACCAGCTTGTGGAGTGATTTCGCAATGACCACTGACACGACAGGTACTGCTGCATCGATTCAAAGTGGCAGGAGACAGCATTTGTCCAGTATGGTTACGAACTACTTTTCCTTCCTTATCGATGTTCTCCCTCACTGGTCATTCCCCTTTGATTACTGGGCATCTAAAATAGACACCTGGCCTGAATTGGCAGAATATGTATTACAGGAGCTCGCTTGCCCTGCTGCTAGTGTGCTATCTGAAAGAATCTTCAGTGCTGTTGGTTCAATACTGACCAAAAAAGGACACGTCTGGCTACCCAGAATGTTGATGATCTAACCTTCATTAAAATGAACCAATCATGGATTTCAAATTATTTTGCCCCAACTTCCCTTGCCGGAAAAATGTCTTGCTTTTGGCCTCCTCTTACTGACTTCTCCAATTCCTCCATTTGCAGCTGCTGAATGTGCACCATAGGCCATTTTTATACCTCCCTAAATTTGATGACTCCCCCCACAGGGCCGTGGTCACCACCTGGCGCAAGCACCCGTGCGAGTGCCGTTTGCCTGGACAGGTGGGTGGGCCCACTCTTGGGCGAGGGCACTGGCACAGGGTCCCTCATAGTACAATGAAGAGTCTCTGACGATGGTGGTGCACAACCAACATCAGACACACCGTCGTAATATGAGGGGCCCTGTGCCAGTACCGCTGCCCACGAGAGAGTGTTCCCCCCAGCTCGAACAGTGCTATACCACTTGCAATACTTACCTCTCCCTGCTCCACCACTGTGTAGTCTGTGCTGTTAAATCCTTCAATGGCACTGCCAATACAAATTTGTTGAAATGATAGATGATAGTTAAAATATACAGGGGCCCTGGCCTCCATTTAGACCAGTTAATACTTTGCGCCTACTACCACTGTCTGCTATTCAGCATATGAGCCCACCCCTGTGCCTAGCTATGCCACCTATTTAGTCCTGTTACCAATTTTGAACTGCATTTAGCCTACTTTATTATTTGGGCCTACTAACTGTGTCTGCCACTCATTACAGTTGTCCTCCACTGAACAAAGCAATGCCACCTGTTTAATCCTGTTACCAATTTTGAACTGCATTTAGCCTGCTTTATTATTTGGGCCTACTAACTGTGTCTGCCACTCATTACAGTTGTCCTCCACTAAACAAAGCAATGTCACCTGTTTAGTCCTGTTACCAATTTTGAACTGCATTTAGCCTGCTTTATTATTTGGGCCTACTAACTGTGTCTGCCACTCATTACAGTTGTCCTCCACTAAACAAAGCAATGTCACCTGTTTAGTCCTGTTACCAATTTTGTACTGCATTTAGCCTGCTTTATTATTTGGGCCTACTAACTGTGTCTGCCACTCATTACAGTTGTCCTCCACTGAACAAAGCAATTCCGCCTGTTTAGTCCTGTTACCAATTTTGAACTGCATTTAGCCTACTTTATTCTTTGGGCCTATATCTCTGTTTCCTCCTCATCCTGCCCATTGCCCAGCCACTGCTAGGTGAGTCTGCTGGTACATTGACACAGACCACTACATTCCCCTTGCACTCTTCTCAGCCAGAATCTGACCCTGCTGAAAGTCAGGTTCCCCTTCCCGCATACTATACCACCTTACACAGTGACAAAGAGGAAGGTGCAGATGAAAGTGCAGGTTTCTTCATCAGGTGAGGGGGCATACTCGTTGGCGACATCACTGGCACAGGGCCACTCATAGTACGCAAAAGTGTTTCTGCCAGTGGGAGGCGCCATCCGCCGTCAAACACACCACCGTACTATGAGGGACCCTGTGCCAGTGCCAATGAGTGGGCCCCCTGCTTGCTCAGGATCACAGCAAAGTTGAAATACTTACCTCTCCCTGCTCCACCGCCGTGATGTATTCTGCGTTTCCTAGGCCCACGAAAATTTTGAGCTAGCCCTACCCCCAACAACTTTAGCCAAATTACCCCCAGTCCAGTTTTTAATGCCTAACTATTATTATAAAGTAAATTAAGATTTACAAGCTTAAGTAATAAGAATTGATGTTTTTGGCATTAAAATGGACACTGCAGGTGGTTTCCTGTCCTCCACTCACTGCCGACTTTGATTCCCCATTGACTTGCATTGGGTTTCGTGTTTCAGTCGGCTTTTCGCAATAATCGGCCGATTTCACCCGACCCGACTTTTGACAAAGTCAGGTTTCGCGAAACCCAACTCGATCTGAAAAAAGTAAAAGTCGCTCAACTCTAGTCCCCACCACACCGGGAGCCCTGGGGACCCAGCTTCACCTGTGGGAAGTCATACCATCATTGCTGCCATAACATCACATCAGAGGATCCCTTTAGGCAGCGTCGGTCATCACTGACCGTGAACCACAGATGGTGTCATGAACACAAACTTTATTCAAACCCCTTTAAAGACACTCTCTTTTACTTGGGCGCCCAAGCCACAGACTGGGACGCTGCCACCGTGACATCCTCTTTAAGTACCGAGTACCCCATGGCCCTGGCAGGCATTCCATTTACTTTTTTCAAAAAGAAGAAACAATACTGTATTCTCAAGCTGTGCAAAAATTATCCCCTAATTTAGGTAGTGGATACAGGTCCTCTGTTTTAAAAGTGAAGCAAAAATGGCTTCTTATCCAGGAGTGAAAGAAATATCCCCTTGTTGCGATCCGGGACAGGTTTGCTATTTGCAAAATGAATAAACACTTAGAATGGCTTTTTATCAAATCATTTAAAGAATATCTGTTTATTTACAGAACATGAACAGGATAGATATTTTTCAAAGTGAAGAAGCAATGGCTTGACATTTTCTACCTAGGCTGTAAAACCTTAAATTTGCCTCTGCGTTCTCTCCTTCATCTTTATAGTGGCTCTGGTAGTCCCTTAGATCTCTCTTTATTAGACCATGTGATGTTATAGCTGCAAAGCATTATAGGAATCTCGCACAGCCATGCTTGATGTCATGTGAGCCTAATCTCTGGCTGATGCAATTTTTGTAAATGTGTAAAATTGTGCTGGCCATATTTTTGAGATTCACACAAATTGTTAAAATTTTCTCGAACCTAAAATTTAAATATATTTTCACTTGAAGCTGACTCACAGCACATCGATTCACTCATCTCTAGGAAGGATACCACACAATTAAATAATGCTATAATATACAATAATTTTACAGTGACAGAAAGATACCATAGAACTGCATATAACATGAGTGAGATCAAACATGTATACCCTGCACACCGGGCCCCTTACAGCAGTAAGGGCAGTAATGCTCTGATGGCGGCACTGTCTGCAACAGTTTAAACCTGCCGGAGATCTCCTTGAGCATTCAGTAATTAGCTCAAAATATTTGATTCATAGTATAGAAATATAAAAGTAACATTGGAACAAATTATAATTAATCTTTTCTGGGTTTCTTAATCCCTTAAGGACCAGGGGTAGTTCCGTTTTTACGTTTCCATTTTTTGCTCCCCTTCTTGCCATAATTTTTTTATTTTTCCATCAATATGGCCAATTGAAGGCTTGTTTTTGGCGGGACGAGTTGTACTTTTGAACAGCATCATTGATTTTACCATATCATGTAATGGAAAACAGGAAAAAAATTCCAAATGCTGTGAATTTGCAAAAAAAATTGCAATTCCACAATTGTTTTTGGGATTTTTTTTTACTATGTTCACTAAATGGTTAAACTGACCAGCTATTATGATTCTCCAGGTCATTACAAGTTCATAGACTCCAAAAATGTATAGGTTATTTTATATTTAAGTGGTGAAAAAATATTCCAAAGTTTGTAAAAAAAAATGTTGCCATTTTCCAAGACCTGTAGCGTCTCCATTTTTCGGGATCTGGGGCCGGAAGAGGGCTTATTTTTTGTGCACCAAGCTGATGATTTTTTGATACCATTTTGGTGTGTATGCCTGTTGTTGATTGTCATTGATTGTATGCCTGTTGTTGATTGCCTGTTATTGCATTTTATTGCAATGCTGCAGCGACCAAAAAAACTTAATTCTGGCATTTTCCTTGCTATGCCGTTTATTGATTGGATTAATTATTTTTTATATTGATAGATCGGGCCATTCTGAAAGCGGCAATACCAAATATATGTATATTTGATTTTTTTTTATTGTTTTATTTTGAATAGGGCAAAAGGGAGGTGATTTGAACTTTCATATTTTTAAATTTTTTAAATATTTTTTTTAAACATTTTTT
Source organism: Ranitomeya imitator (assembly GCF_032444005.1). NCBI lineage: Eukaryota > Metazoa > Chordata > Amphibia > Anura > Dendrobatidae > Ranitomeya > Ranitomeya imitator. The sequence continues at coordinate 354,252,830 of NC_091287.1, forward strand.
TTACTTTTTACTTGCTTCAATAGTCTCCATGGGAGACTAAAAGCTGTGATCATCTGATCGCTTGTGCTACATAGAGCAGGGCTGCAGCTCTTCTCTATGTAGCAGATATGCTCACTTGCTATGAGCACCAACCGTTGGTTAGCAATCATAGCTATCCGGCTGACCCTGGGTTGTCATGCCAACACATCGGCGACCCGCAGTCATGTGACACGGGCGTCGATGGGTTAAGGTAATGGCGCGCTTCTTGCGTGTGCGTGTTAAATGCCGCTGTCAGAGTTTGACATTCCACCCACAGTTGTTAGGGGCACATGTCAGCTGATCAGTTCAGCTATCATGTGCCAGAAAAGGTGCGGGCTCATCGCTGGAGCCCGCACCAAAAAGGAGGAGGCGCCCAATGACGGACTTTGTCCGTCATTGAACGTTAAGGGGTTAAAGAGTGTAAAGAACCTCAGGTTGATTCAATAACATTAATGTTATGTATAGAAATTAAAGTATTTAATTACATGAAAATAATAAAAACTGTTTTTAGATTAAATTACTTCAATTCAGTTCCCTTTTATTCATCATATAACAAAAACGCAATCTGAGGACACATGACTGGGAATTCTTTCGGAAAGAGACTTATTGCTCATGGAGATAAAAACAGAAAATCTAGGAGAATAGCCACACAAAGATATATTTAATAATATAACCTGACCTAGGGGCTTACATGTAGATTAATCCTTTGCACAGATGACCCAACAAATTCAAACTCATTTCTGAATCTGTATTCAGTCACTTTGAACATGTTAATGACCCTGTTTTACAGCAGGCTAGATATACTTATGCTTTTCATACCCAAATAACCAGAGAATGATTTTATTATTCATAAGGTTTTTTTTTCACCTGAAGTAATAGTGCATGTAGTCACAGTTATTATTTCTTAATCTTTTTCATTTTTGTTTTTTTAGATGTTTTTAGCCTGAGGTTTACACTCTTTTACATTTGGAAATATTATGTTTCATATTCATAGCAGAACTGTTTTTTCAGCACAGAACAATAACACATATACAGAAGTGTGTATTAAAACAATCATATAGCAACTTAGGGCACAATGTAGCTTTTTATTGCACCAATACTGCAATTTATGCAAAATAAGAATCTGTACATACTGTACAATCTTTCACCCTATAGTGCATTATGTAATTTTTTTAGACAGGAAACCCAAAGAATATATTATAAATATTATTATATATTTTTATTTATATATTGTTATTAAATATCACATTACATATTTTTGCTGCATGCTGATTTAAATAAACGTATAAGATAAAATGAATAAATGGGCCGGCATACATGTTGGTATTAGTTCAATCTGTATGTTCTCATTTACCCTAAGACCATTTAACATATAGAACCCAGAATAAAAACAAATGAGCAAATACCCATGATTTCTTCTCAGTATTAGAGTTTCATTTCTGCTCAGCAGCTTTTGTCTGAATTTTGATGGAGAAGTTCTGAGGCATCCACCTATCAACTAACTGGATACCACATGATATAGTGAATATCCTTCCTCATCAGTGGAGACCAAGAATAAGGACTAGCTCCATTTAGTGGAAATTAAGAATAAATCTAGCTGCACCAACTGTGAGGATCTTGACTGGATAATTTTTTATTAAATAAATCAGCATAAACATATTTACCATGATCTTACATAGAATTGTGGAAGCCTTCATTAACAAGTATGAGAAAACACCGTGTGCACAGCTATACTGTGGTGCTTAGACTAGGTTCCCAGACCTTCAATACAAATAGAAAGAAGTCTAGCACTCAACTTAAGCGGCGAAAGATTTGATTTATTTGTAGCACTCGAAACGTTTCAGTTCATAAGGACTTTCATCAGTCACGTGCCGTTAGAAGCCCGTAGGGCTGGGTTCAGACAAGGTATCCACCGCTAGAGACTAGCGCTGGATACCGTGTCTGGAGGCAGTGCCCCTCACCCCGAACACCAGCGCTTTCAGCTTGTGGGTGCTACATCCTGATGTGCGGCCATTGCCCCACCATTACAGCACTCTAACTAAGCTCTTTTTTACCTCCATTCTCTATAACGCAAGCTGTGGCGGCGCTTTTTGCACATTCTGTGCATCCCTGCTCTTTCTGAACCCAGCCCTACGGGCTTCTAACGGCACGTGACTGATGAAAGTCCTTATGGACTGAAACATTTCGAGTGCTACAAATAAATCAAATCTTTCGCCGCTTAAGTTGAGTGCTAGACTTCTTTCTATTTCATTAACAAGTATGGGATGTGATTCACTGCTCACATACACATGATGTTATGAGGGGTCATATGAAGTATAACTGGGTGTGGGGGTCATGCAGATCTCACCACTTTTACTATTTTAGAATCATATTGATTATGCAGCAATTATTGTTGTGAATTCTGTGGCAGAGCTCCATGGCGTTTGTGGATTCAGGCGCTGCCCTGAATTTGATGGACTTGGAATATGCTAAGCGTTGTGGGTTTTTCTTGGAGTCCTTGCAGTGTCCTATTCCATTGAGAGGAATTGATGCTACGCCTTTGGCCAAGAATAAGCCTCAATACTGGACCCAGCTGACCATGTGCATGGCTCCTGCACATCAGGAGGTTATTCGCTTTCTGGTGTTGCATAATCTGCATGATGTGGTCGTGTTGGGGTTGCCATGGCTACAAGCCCATAATCCAGTTTTGGATTGGAAATCCATGTCGGTGTTCAGGTGGGATTGTCAGGGGGTGCATGGTGATGTTCCATTTCTGTCAATTTCGTCATCCACCCCTTCTGAGGTTCCAGAGTTCTTGTCTGATTACCGGGATGTATTTGATGAGCCCAAGTCTGATACCCTACCTCCGCACAGGGATTGTGATTGTGCTATCAATTTGATTCCTGGTAGTAAATTCCCAAAAGGTCGACTGTTTAATTTAGCCGTGCCTGAGCACACCGCTATGCGCAGTTATGTGAAGAAATCCCTGGAGAAGGGGCATATTCGCCCGTCATCGTCGCCATTAGGAGCAGGGTTCTTTTTTGTAGCCAAGAAGGATGGTTCGCTGAGACCTTGTATAGATTACCGCCTTCTTAATAAGATCACGGTTAAATTTCAGTACCCCTTGCCATTGTTATCTGATTTGTTTGCTCGGATTAAGGGGGCTAGTTGGTTCACCAAGATAGATCTTCGTGGTGCGTATAATCTGGTGCGAATCAGGCGAGGAGATGAATGGAAAACTGCATTTAATACGCCCGAGGGTCATTTTGAGTATCTAGTGATGCCATTCGGACTTGCCAATGCTCCATCAGTGTTTCAGTCCTTTATGCATGACATCTTCCGAGAGTACCTGGATAAATTCCTGATTGTGTACTTGGATGACATTTTGATCTTCTCGGATGATTGGGAGTCTCATGTGAAGCAGGTCAGAACGGATTTTCAGGTCCTGCGTGCTAATTCTTTGTTTGTGAAGGGATCAAAGTGTCTCTTTGGTGTGCAGAAGGTTTCATTTTTGGGGTTCATCTTTTCCCCTTCTACTATCGAGATGGATCCTGTTAAGGTCCAAGCCATCCATGATTGGACTCAGCCAACATCTCTGAAAAGTCTGCAAAAGTTCCTGGGCTTTGCTAATTTTTATCGTTGCTTCATCTGCAATTTTTCTAGTATTGCCAAACCATTGACCGATTTGACCAAGAAGGGTGCTGTTGTGGTCAATTGGTCTTCTGCTGCTGTGGAGGCTTTTCAGGAGTTGAAGCGTCGTTTTTCTTCTGCCCCTGTGTTGTGTCAACCAGATGTATCTCTTCCATTCCAGGTCGAGGTTGATGCTTCTGAGATTGGAGCAGGGGCTGTTTTGTCGCAGAGAGGTTCTGATTGCTCAGTGATGAAACCATGCGCTTTTTTTTCCAGGAAGTTTTCGCCTGCTGAGCGAAATTATGATGTGGGCAACCGAGAGTTGCTGGCCATGAAGTGGGCATTCGAGGAGTGGCGTCATTGGCTTGAAGGAGCTAAGCATCGCGTGGTGGTATTGACTGATCATAAGAACTTGACTTATCTCGAGTCTGCTAAGCGGTTGAATCCTAGACAGGCTCGTTGGTCGCTGTTTTTTGCCCATTTTGACTTTGTGATTTCGTACCTTCCGGGCTCTAAAAATGTGAAGGCGGATGCTCTGTCTAGGAGTTTTGTGCCCGACTCTCCGGGTTTGTCTGAGCCGGCGGGTATCCTCAAGGAAGGAGTAATCGTGTCTGCCATCTCCCCTGATTTGCGGCGGGTGCTGCAAAAATTTCAGGCTAATAAACCTGATCGTTGTCCTGCGGAGAAACTGTTTGTCCCTGATAGGTGGACGAATAAAGTTATCTCTGAGGTTCATTGTTCGGTGTTGGCTGGTCATCCTGGAATCTTTGGTACTAGAGAGTTACTGGCTAGATCCTTTTGGTGGCCATCTCTGTCGCGGGATGTGCGTACTTTTGTGCAGTCCTGTGGGATTTGTGCTCGGGCTAAGCCCTGCTGTTCTCGTGCCAGTGGGTTGCTTTTGCCCTTGCCGGTCCCGAAGAGGCCTTGGACACATATCTCTATGGATTTTATTTCAGATCTTCCCGTTTCTCAAAAGATGTCAGTCATTTGGGTTGTCTGTGATCGCTTTTCTAAGATGGTCCATCTGGTACCCTTGTCTAAATTACCTTCCTCCTCTGATTTGGTGCCGTTGTTCTTCCAGCATGTGGTTCGTTTACATGGCATTCCAGAGAATATCGTTTCTGACAGAGGTTCCCAGTTTGTTTCGAGGTTTTTGCGAGCCTTTTGTGGTAGGATGGGCATTGACTTGTCTTTTTCCTCGGCTTTCCATCCTCAGACTAATGGCCAGACCGAACGAACCAATCAGACCTTGGAAACATATCTGAGATGCTTTGTTTCTGCCGATCAGGATGACTGGGTGTCCTTTTTGCCTTTGGCTGTGTTCGCCCTTAATAATCGGGCCAGCTCGGCTACCTTGGTTTCGCCATTTTTCTGCAATTCTGGGTTCCATCCTCGTTTCTCTTCAGGACAGGTTGAGTCTTCGGACTGTCCTGGTGTGGATACTGTGGTGGACAGGTTGCAGCAGATTTGGACTCATGTAGTGGACAATTTGACCTTGTCCCAGGAGAAGGCTCAACGTTTCGCTAATCGCAGACGCCGTGTGGGTCCCCGACTTCGTGTTGGGGATCTGGTTTGGTTATCTTCTCGTCATATTCCTATGAAGGTGTCCTCTCCTAAGTTTAAACCTCGTTTCATTGGTCCGTATAGGATTTCTGAGGTTCTTAATCCTGTGTCTTTTCGTCTGACCCTTCCAGATTCTTTTTCCATACATAACGTATTCCATAGGTCATTGTTGCGGAGATACGTGGCACCTATGGTTCCATCTGTTGACCCTCCTGCCCCGGTTTTGGTGGAGGGGGAGTTGGAGTATATTGTGGAGAAGATTTTGGATTCTCGTGTTTCAAGACGGAAACTCCAGTATCTGGTTAAATGGAAGGGTTATGCTCAGGAAGTTAATTCCTGGGTTTTTGCCTCTGATGTCCATGCTCCCGATCTTGTTCGTGCCTTTCATGTGGCTCATCCTGGTCGGCCTGGGGGCTCTGGTGAGGGTTCGGTGACCCCTCCTCAAGGGGGGGGTACTGTTGTGAATTCGGTGGCAGAGCTCCCTCCTGTGGTCACAAGTGGTACTTCGGCTGATTCTCTCTGGGAGCTTCCGTTTGTGGAGGAAAGTGGTACTGCAGCTTCTGAGTTTCCTCCCTCAGGTGATCTGGTGAGGTCGTTAGGTGCTTCTCTACTTAACTCCACCTAATGCTTTGATCCTGGCTTCCTGTCAATGTTCCAGTGTTGGACTTGTTTTTCCCTGGATCATTCCTGTGGCCTGCTGCTCTGCATAGCTAAGTGCTTCTTTGCTATTTGTTTGCTATTTTTTCTGTCCAGCTTGTCTAATTGTTTTGCTGGAAGCTCTGGGACGCAAAGGGTGTACCTCCGTGCCGTTAGTTCGGTACGGAGGGTCTTTTTGCCCCCTTTGCGTGGTTTTCTTTAGGGTTTTGTGTAGACCGCAAAGTTATCTTTCCTATCCTCGCTCTGTTAAGAAAGTCGGGCCTCACTTTGCTGAATCTATTTCATCCCTACGTTTGTCTTTTCATCTTACTCACAGTCATTATATGTGGGGGGCTGCCTTTTCCTTTGGGGTATTTCTCTGAGGCAAGATAGGCTTATTTTCTATCTTCAGGCTAGTTAGTTTCTCAGGCTGTGCCGAGTTGCATAGGCAGAGTTAGGCGCAATCCACGGCTGCCTCTAGTGTTGTTTGGAGAGGATTAGGGATTGCGGTCTGCAGAGTTCCCACGTCTCAGAGCTCGTTCTATTATTTTGGGTTATTGTCAGATCACTGTATGTGCTCTGACCGCTATGTCCATTGTGATACTGAATTGCCTATCACAACAGTACAGGAAGCCAAAAGTGCTAATGATTGTCAATAGAGGGAAAAAAGAAGTTCTGAGACCATTTTTTTTTTCTTTGCACTGTGTTTTGCCTTTTTTTTCCCCTAGACATTTGGGTGGTTCAGGACACAGGTGTAGCAATGGACATTAAAGGTCTGTCTTCATGTGTGGATCAGCTCACGGCAAGAGTTCAAAATATTCAAGATTTTGTGATTCAGAATTTTTTGTTAGAACCGAGAATTCCTATTCCAGATTTGTTTTTTGGAGATAGAACTAAATTTCTGAGTTTCAAAAATAATTGTAAACTATTTCTGGCTTTGAAACCTCGCTCCTCTGGTGACCCAGTTCAACAGGTTAGGATCGTCATTTCTTTTTTGCGTGGCGACCCTCAGGACTGGGCATTTTCTCTTGCGTCAGGAGATCCTGCATTAAGTAATATCGATGCGTTTTTCCTGGCGCTTGGATTGCTGTACGATGAGCCTAATTCAGTGGATCAGGTGTTATGTTTGCTAATGACAGGTGTTATGAAGGCAATCCAGAAACACAGTGTGCTTAGTGATCAGAGCGCACACAGTGATCTGACAAATACCCAAAAATACAAGAACGAGCTCTGAGACGTGGAAACTCTGTAGACTGCACACCTGATCCTATCCTAAACACAACTAAAAGCAGCTGTGGATTGCGCCTAACAACTACCTAGGCAACTCGGCACAGCCTAAGAAACTAGCTAGCCTGAAGATAGAAAAATAGGCCTGACTTGCCCCAGAGAAATTCCCCAAAGGAAAAGGCAGCCCCCCACATATAATGACTGTGAGTAAGATGAAAAGACAAAACGTAGGGATGAAATAGATTCAGCAAAGTGGGGCCCGATATTCTAGGACAGAGCAAGGACAGTAAAGCGAACTTTGCAGTCTACAAAAAACCCTAAAGCAAAACCACGCAAAGGGGGCAAAAAAAACCCACCGTGCCGAACTAACGGCACGGCGGTACACCCTTTGCGTCTCAGAGCTTCCAGCAAAACAAAAGACAAGCTGGACAGAAAAAAAGCAACAAAAAAGCAAAAAGCACTTAGCTATACAGAGCAGCAGGTCACAGGAACAATCAGGAGAAGCTCAGATCCAACACTGAAACATTGACAAGGAGCAAGGATAGCAGCATAAGGCGGAGTTAAGTAATGAAGCAGTTAACGAGCTCACCAGAACACCTGAGGGAGGAAGCTCAGAAGCTGCAGTACCACTTGTGACCACAGGAGTGAATTCAGCCACAGAATTCACAACAGTACCCCCCCCTTGAGGAGGGGTCACCGAACCCTCACCAGAGCCCCCAGGCCGACCAGGATGAGCCGCATGAAAGGCACGAACAAGATCGGAAGCATGAACATCAGAGGCAAAAACCCAGGAATTATCTTCCTGAGCATAACCCTTCCATTTAACCAGATACTGGAGTTTCCGTCTAGAAACACGAGAATCCAAAATCTTCTCCACAATATACTCCAATTCCCCCTCCACCAAAACCGGGGCAGGAGGCTCAACAGATGGAACCATAGGTGCCACGTATCTCCGCAACAACGACCTATGGAATACATTATGTATGGAAAAGGAGTCTGGGAGGGTCAAACGAAAAGACACAGGATTGAGAACCTCAGAAATCCTATACGGACCAATAAAACGAGGTTTAAATTTAGGAGAGGAAACCTTCATAGGAATATGACGAGAAGATAACCAAACCAGATCCCCAACACGAAGTCGGGGACCCACACGGCGTCTGCGATTAGCGAAAAGTTGAGCTTTCTCCTGGGACAAGATCAAATTGTCCACTACCTGAGTCCAGATCTGCTGCAACCTATCCACCACAGAATCCACACCAGGACAGTCCGAAGACTCAACCTGTCCTGAAGAGAAACGAGGATGGAACCCAGAATTGCAAAAAAATGGAGAAACCAAGGTAGCCGAGCTGGCCCGATTATTAAGGGCGAACTCAGCCAACAGCAAAAAGGACACCCAATCATCCTGGTCTGCAGAAACAAAACATCTCAGATATGTTTCCAAGGTCTGATTGGTTCGTTCGGTCTGGCCATTAGTCTGAGGATGGAAAGCCGAGGAAAAGGATAGGTCAATGCCCATCCTACCACAAAAGGCTCGCCAAAACCTTGAAACAAACTGGGAACCTCTGTCAGAAACAATATTCTCAGGAATGCCATGCAACCGAACCACATGCTGAAAGAACAAAGGTACCAAATCAGAGGAGGAAGGCAATTTAGCCAAGGGCACCAGATGGACCATTTTAGAAAAGCGATCACAGACCACCCAAATGACTGACATCTTTTGAGAAACGGGAAGGTCAGAAATGAAATCCATCGAAATATGTGTCCAAGGCCTCTTTGGGACCGGCAAGGGCAAAAGCAACCCACTGGCACGAGAACAGCAGGGCTTAGCCCTAGCACAAATCCCACAGGACTGCACAAAAGTACGTACATCCCGTGACAGAGATGGCCACCAGAAGGATCTAGCCACTAACTCTCTGGTACCAAAGATTCCAGGATGACCAGCCAACACCGAACAATGAAGTTCAGAGATAAGTTTATTAGTCCACCTATCAGGGACGAACAGTTTCTCTGCTGGACAACGATCAGGTTTATTCGCCTGAAATTTTTGCAGCACCCGCCGCAAATCAGGGGAGATGGCAGACACAATGACTCCTTCCTTGAGGATACCCGCTGGCTCAGATAAACCCGGAGAGTCGGGCACAAAACTCCTAGACAGAGCATCTGCCTTTACATTTTTAGAGCCCGGAAGGTACGACATCACAAAGTCGAAGCAGGCATAAAATAACGACCAACGGGCCTGTCTAGGATTCAAGCGCTTGGCAGACTCGAGATAAGTCAAGTTCTTATGATCAGTCAATACCACCACGCGATGCTTAGCTCCTTCAATCCAATGACGCCACTCCTCGAATGCCCACTTCATGGCCAGCAACTCTCGATTGCCCACATCATAATTACGCTCAGCGGGCGAAAACTTCCTGGAAAAGAAAGCACATGGTTTCATCACTGAGCAATCAGAACCTATCTGTGACAAAACCGCCCCTGCTCCAATCTCAGAAGCATCAACCTCGACCTGGAACGGAAGAGAAACATCTGGCTGACACAACACAGGGGCAGAACAAAAACGACGCTTCAACTCCTGAAAAGCTTCCACAGCAGCAGAAGACCAATTAACCAAATCAGCACCCTTCTTGGTCAAATCGGTCAATGGTTTGGCAATGCTAGAAAAATTACAGATGAAGCGACGATAAAAATTAGCAAAGCCCAGGAACTTTTGCAGACTTTTCAGAGATGTCGGCTGAATCCAATCCTGGATGGCTTGGACCTTAACTGGATCCATCTCGATAGTAGAAGGGGTAAAGATGAACCCCAAAAATGAAACTTTCTGCACACCGAAGAGACACTTTGATCCCTTCACAAACAAAGAGTTAGCACGCAGGACCTGAAAAACCATTCTGACCTGCTTCACATGAGACTCCCAATCATCTGAGAAGATCAAAATGTCATCCAAGTAAACAATCAGGAATTTATCCAGATACTCACGGAAGATGTCATGCATAAAAGACTGAAACACAGATGGAGCATTGGCAAGTCCGAACGGCATCACTAGATACTCAAAATGACCCTCGGGCGTATTGAATGCAGTTTTCCATTCATCTCCTTGCCTGATTCTCACCAGATTATACGCACCACGAAGATCTATCTTAGTGAACCAACTAGCCCACTTAATCCGAGCAAACAAGTCAGATAACAATGGCAAGGGATACTGAAATTTAACAGTGATCTTATTAAGAAGGCGGTAATCAATACACGGTCTCAGCGAACCATCCTTCTTGGCTACAAAGAAGAACCCTGCTCCCAGTGGTGATGACGATGGGCGAATATGTCCCTTCTCCAGGGATTCCTTCACATAACTGTGCATAGCAGCGTGTTCGGGCACGGATAAATTAAATAATCGACCTTTAGGGAATTTACTACCAGGAATCAAATTGATAGCACAATCACAATCCCTTTGCGGAGGTAGAGCATCGGACTTGGGCTCTTCAAATACATCCTGATAATCAGACAAGAACTCTGGGACCTCAGAAGGGGTGGATGACGAAATCGACAAAAATGGAACATCACCATGTACCCCCTGACAACCCCAGCTGGATACCGACATGGAATTCCAATCCAATACTGGATTATGGGTTTGTAGCCATGGCAACCCCAACACGACCACATCATGCAGATTATGCAACACCAGAAAGCGAATAACTTCCTGATGTGCAGGAGCCATGCACATGGTCAGCTGGGCCCAGTATTGAGGTTTATTCTTGGCCAAAGGTGTAGCATCAATTCCTCTCAATGGAATAGGACACCGCAAAGGCTCCAAGAAAAACCCACAACGTTTAGCATAATCCAAATCCATCAGATTCAGGGCAGCGCCTGAATCCACAAACGCCATGACAGAAAACGACGACAAAGAGCATATCAAGGTAATGGACAGAAGGAATTTGGACTGTACAGTACCAATGACGGCAGACCTAGCGGACCGCATAGTGCGCTTAGGACAATCAGAAATAGCATGAGTGGAATCACCACAGTAGAAACACAGACCATTCAGACGTCTGTATTCCTGCCGTTCAACTCTAGTCATAGTCCTATCGCACTGCATAGGCTCAGGTTTAACCTCAGGCAGTACCGCCAAATGGTGCACAGATTTACGCTCGCGCAAGCGTCGACCGATCTGAATGGCCAAAGACAAAGACTCATTCAAACCAGCAGGCATAGGAAATCCCACCATGACATCCTTAAGAGCCTCAGAGAGACCCTTTCTGAACAAAGCTGCCAGCGCAGATTCATTCCACTGAGTGAGTACTGACCATTTCCTAAATTTCTGACAATATACTTCTATATCATCCTGACCCTGGCACAAAGCCAGCAAATTTTTCTCAGCCTGATCCACTGAATTAGGCTCGTCGTACAGCAATCCGAGCGCCAGGAAAAACGCATCGACACTACTCAATGCAGGGTCTCCTGGCGCAAGAGAAAATGCCCAGTCTTGAGGGTCGCCGCGCAAAAAAGAAATAATAATCAAAACCTGTTGAATAGGATTACCAGAAGAATGAGGTTTCAAGGCCAGAAATAGCTTACAATTATTTTTGAAACTTAGAAACTTAGTTCTATCTCCAAAAAACAAATCAGGAATAGGAATTCTTGGTTCAAACATAGATTTCTGATCAATAGTATCTTGAATTTTTTGTACATTTATAACGAGATTATCCATTGAAGAGCACAGACCCTGAATATCCATGTCCACACCTGTGTCCAGAATCACCCAAATGTCTAGGGAAAAAAAAAAAAAAAAGTGAACACAGAGCAGAAAAAAAAAAAAAAATGATGTCAGAACTTTTTCTTTCCCTCTATTGAGAATCATTAGTGTGGCTCCTTGTACTGTTATGTTTGCTAATGACAGGTGTTATGAAGGCAATCCAGAAACACAGTGTGCTTAGCGATCAGAGCGCACACAGTGATCTGACAAATACCCAAAAATACAAGAACGAGCTCTGAGACGTGGAAACTCTGTAGACTGCACACCTGATCCTATCCTAAACACAACTAAAAGCGGCTGTGGATTGCGCCTAACAACTACCTAGGCAACTCGGCACAGCCTAAGAAACTAGCTAGCCTGAAGATAGAAAAATCGGCCTGACTTGCCCCAGAGAAATTCCCCAAAGGAAAAGGCAGCCCCCCACATATAATGACTGTGAGTAAGATGAAAAGACAAAACGTAGGGATGAAATAGATTCAGCAAAGTGGGGCCCGATATTCTAGGACAGAGCGAGGACAGTAAAGCGAACTTTGCAGTCTACAAAAAACCCTAAAGCAAAACCACGCAAAGGGGGCAAAAAAACCCACCGTGCCGAACTAACGGCACGGCGTTACACCCTTTGCGTCTCAGAGCTTCCAGCAAAACAAAAGACAAGCTGGACAGAAAAAAAGCAACAAAAAAGCAAAAAGCACTTAGCTATACAGAGCAGCAGGTCACAGGAACAATCAGGAGAAGCTCAGATCCAACACTGAAACATTGACAAGGAGCAAGGATAGCAGCATAAGGCGGAGTTAAGTAATGAAGCAGTTAACGAGCTCACCAGAACACCTGAGGGAGGAAGCTCAGAAGCTGCAGTACCACTTGTGACCACAGGAGTGAATTCAGCCACAGAATTCACAACAATCAGGCAGAAAAAAATTTGCTGGCTCTTTGTCAGGCTCAGGATGAGATAGAGGTATATTGTCAGAAATTTAGAAAATGGTCCGTGCTCACTCAATGGAATGAATCTGCGCTGGCAGCTATATTCAGAAAGGGTCTCTCTGAAGCCCTTAAGGATGTCATGGTGGGATTTCCTATGCCTGCTGGTTTGAATGAGTCTATGTCTTTGGCCATTCAGATCGGTCGACGCTTGCGTGAGCGTAAATCTGTGCACCATTTGGCGGTATTACCTGAGCTTAAACTTGAGCCTATGCAGAGCGATAGGACTTTGACCAGAGTTGAACGGCAAGAACACAGACGTCTGAATGGGCTGTGTTTCTACTGTGGTGATTCCACTCATGCTATCTCTGATTGTCCTAAGCGCACTAAGCGGTTCGCTAGGTCTGCCACCATTGGTACAGTACAGTCAAAATTTCTTCTGTCCGTTACCTTGATCTGCTCTTTGTCATCGTATTCTGTCATGGCGTTTGTGGATTCAGGCGCTGCCCTGAATTTGATGGACTTGGAATATGCTAAGCGTTGTGGGTTTTTCTTGGAATCCTTGCAGTGTCCTATTCCATTGAGAGGAATTGATGCTACGCCTTTGGCCAAGAATAAGCCTCAATACTGGACCCAGCTGACCATGTGCATGGCTCCTGCACATCAGGAGGTTATTCGCTTTCTGGTGTTGCATAATCTGCATGATGTGGTCGTGTTGGGGTTGCCATGGCTACAAGCCCATAATCCAGTATTGGATTGGAAATCCATGTCGGTGTTCAGGTGGGATTGTCAGGGGGTGCATGGTGATGTTCCATTTCTGTCAATTTCGTCATCCACCCCTTCTGAGGTTCCAGAGTTCTTGTCTGATTACCGGGATGTATTTGATGAGCCCAAGTCCGATACCCTACCTCCGCACAGGGATTGTGATTGTGCTATCAATTTGATTCCTGGTAGTAAATTCCCAAAAGGTCGACTGTTTAATTTAGCTGTGCCTGAGCACACCGCTATGCGCAGTTATGTGAAGAAATCCCTGGAGAAGGGGCATATTCGCCCGTCATCGTCGCCATTAGGAGCAGGGTTCTTTTTTGTAGCCAAGAAGGATGGTTCGCTGAGACCTTGTATAGATTACCGCCTTCTTAATAAGATCACGGTTAAATTTCAGTACCCCTTGCCATTGTTATCTGATTTGTTTGCTCGGATTAAGGGGGCTAGTTGGTTCACCAAGATAGATCTTCGTGGTGCGTATAATCTGGTGCGAATCAGGCGAGGAGATGAATGGAAAACTGCATTTAATACGCCCGAGGGTCATTTTGAGTATCTAGTGATGCCATTCGGACTTGCCAATGCTCCATCAGTGTTTCAGTCCTTTATGCATGACATCTTCCGAGAGTACCTGGATAAATTCCTGATTGTGTACTTGGATGACATTTTGATCTTCTCTGATGATTGGGAGTCTCATGTGAAGCAGGTCAGAACGGATTTTCAGGTCCTGCGTGCTAATTCTTTGTTTGTGAAGGGATCAAAGTGTCTCTTTGGTGTGCAGAAGGTTTCATTTTTGGGGTTCATCTTTTCCCCTTCTACTATCGAGATGGATCCTGTTAAGGTCCAAGCCATCCATGATTGGACTCAGCCAACATCTCTGAAAAGTCTGCAAAAGTTCCTGGGCTTTGCTAATTTTTATCGTTGCTTCATCTGCAATTTTTCTAGTATTGCCAAACCATTGACCGATTTGACCAAGAAGGGTGCTGATGTGGTCAATTGGTCTTCTGCTGCTGTGGAGGCTTTTCAGGAGTTGAAGCGTCGTTTTTCTTCTGCCCCTGTGTTGTGTCAACCAGATGTATCTCTTCCATTCCAGGTCGAGGTTGATGCTTCTGAGATTGGAGCAGGGGCTGTTTTGTCGCAGAGAGGTTCTGATTGCTCAGTGATGAAACCATGCGCTTTTTTTTCCAGGAAGTTTTCGCCTGCTGAGCGAAATTATGATGTGGGCAACCGAGAGTTGCTGGCCATGAAGTGGGCATTCGAGGAGTGGCGTCATTGGCTTGAAGGAGCTAAGCATCGCGTGGTGGTATTGACTGATCATAAGAACTTGACTTATCTCGAGTCTGCTAAGCGGTTGAATCCTAGACAGGCTCGTTGGTCGCTGTTTTTTGCCCATTTTGACTTTGTGATTTCGTACCTTCCGGGCTCTAAATATGTGAAGGCGGATGCTCTGTCTAGGAGTTTTGTGCCCGACTCTCCGGGTTTGTCTGAGCCGGCGGGTATCCTCAAGGAAGGAGTAATCGTGTCTGCCATCTCCCCTGATTTGCGGCGGGTGCTGCAAAAATTTCAGGCTAATAAACCTGATCGTTGTCCTGCGGAGAAACTGTTTGTCCCTGATAGGTGGACGAATAAAGTTATCTCTGAGGTTCATTGTTCGGTGTTGGCTGGTCATCATGGAATCTTTGGTACTAGAGAGTTACTGGCTAGATCCTTTTGGTGGCCATCTCTGTCGCGGGATGTGCGTACTTTTGTGCAGTCCTGTGGGATTTGTGCTCGGGCTAAGCCCTGCTGTTCTCGTGCCAGTGGGTTGCTTTTGCCCTTGCCGGTCCCGAAGAGGCCTTGGACACATATCTCTATGGATTTTATTTCAGATCTTCCCGTTTCTCAAAAGATGTCAGTCATTTGGGTTGTCTGTGATCGCTTTTCTAAGATGGTCCATCTGGTACCCTTGTCTAAATTACCTTCCTCCTCTGATTTGGTGCCGTTGTTCTTCCAGCATGTGGTTCGTTTACATGGCATTCCAGAGAATATCGTTTCTGACAGAGGTTCCCAGTTTGTTTCGAGGTTTTTGCGAGCCTTTTGTGGTAGGATGGGCATTGACTTGTCTTTTTCCTCGGCTTTCCATCCTCAGACTAATGGCCAGACCGAACGAACCAATCAGACCTTGGAAACATATCTGAGGTGCTTTGTTTCTGCCGATCAGGATGACTGGGTGTCCTTTTTGCCTTTGGCTGAGTTCGCCCTTAATAATCGGGCCAGCTCGGCTACCTTGGTTCTTAATCCTGTGTCTTTTCGTCTGACCCTTCCAGATTCTTTTTCCATACATAACGTATTCCATAGGTCATTGTTGCGGAGATACGTGGCACCTATGGTTCCATCTGTTGACCCTCCTGCCCCGGTTTTGGTGGAGGGGGAGTTGGAGTATATTGTGGAGAAGATTTTGGATTCTCGTGTTTCAAGACGGAAACTCCAGTATCTGGTTAAATGGAAGGGTTATGCTCAGGAAGTTAATTCCTGGGTTTTTGCCTCTGATGTCCATGCTCCCGATCTTGTTCGTGCCTTTCATGTGGCTCATCCTGGTCGGCCTGGGGGCTCTGGTGAGGGTTCGGTGACCCCTCCTCAAGGGGGGGGGGGGTACTGTTGTGAATTCGGTGGCAGAGCTCCCTCCTGTGGTCACAAGTGGTACTTCGGCTGATTCTCTCTGGGAGCTTCTGTTTGTGGAGGAAAGTGGTACTGCGGCTTCTGAGTTTCCTCCCTCAGGTGATCTGGTGAGGTCGTTAGGTGCTTCTCTAATTAACTCCACCTAATGCTTTGATCCTGGCTTCCTGTCAATGTTCCAGTGTTGGACTTGTTTTTCCCTGGATCATTCCTGTGGCCTGCTGCTCTGCATAGCTAAGTGCTTCTTTGCTATTTGTTTGCTATTTTTTCTGTCCAGCTTGTCTAATTGTTTTGCTGGAAGCTCTGGGACGCAAAGGGTGTACCTCCGTGCCGTTAGTTCGGTACGGAGGGTCTTTTTGCCCCCTTTGCGTGGTTTTCTTTAGGGTTTTGTGTAGACCGCAAAGTTATCTTTCCTATCCTCGCTCTGTTAAGAAAGTCGGGCCTCACTTTGCTGAATCTATTTCATCCCTACGTTTGTCTTTTCATCTTACTCACAGTCATTATATGTGGGGGGCTGCCTTTTCCTTTGGGGTATTTCTCTGAGGCAAGGTAGGCTTATTTTCTATCTTCAGGCTAGTTAGTTTCTCAGGCTGTGCCGAGTTGCATAGGCAGAGTTAGGCGCAATCCACGGCTGCCTCTAGTGTTGTTTGGAGAGGATTAGGGATTGCGGTCTGCAGAGTTCCCACGTCTCAGAGCTCGTTCTATTATTTTGGGTTATTGTCAGATCACTGTATGTGCTCTGACCGCTATGTGCATTGTGATACTGAATTGCCTATCACAACAAATTATGCAACATAGATATCAAGAAGTGTTTACACAATGGTAAATAAAAAAATCTTTCATTTCAACACAAGTTAAATGAAATTTTTGCTCAGAAACACAAATATTATAAAAAGGTGCCTCACACAAACTGGGAAGGACAGCTACAGCAGTTATAACCAAAATGTTGGTAAATGTATGCTTTGAAATAACAATATGCACTATCATAAAGCAAGTCTCTTAATTAAAAGACCATATTGCCATATGAGTTAGGATCGGGTAAAATTGAAGATTTAGTTACCTCACCAAAAATTGACTATTGACATACTGTAAAACCTGCTTGGTATGAAATTTTGTTTGTTTGAATTAAGAAAGAAAAATTGACCTTCGACAGGTGTACAACTTTGGTTGTTCAAAAATTGACTATTGTCATACACTACAGAGTAAAAGTTTAGGGTCACTTAGAAATGTCCTTTTTTTTAAAGAAAAGCACAGTTTTATTTCCAATGAAGATAACATTATATGATTCAAAAATACACTCTATACATTGTTAATGTGGTAAATGACTATTCTAGCTGCAATCGTCTGGTTTATAATGCAATATCTTTATAGGTGTATAGAGGTCCATTTCCAACAACCATCACTTCAGTGTTCTTATGGTGCTTTGTGTTTGCTAACTGTGTTAGAAGGCTAATGGATGGTTAGAATGCCCTTGAAAACACTTGTGCAAGTATGTTAGCACAGCTGAAGCAGTTTGGCTGATTAGAGAAGCTATAAACCTGACCTTCCTTTGAGCTATTTGAGAATCTGGAGCATTACATTTGTTGGTCCATTAAACTCTTAAAATGGCCAGAAAAAAAGAACTTTCATGTGAAACTCGACAGTCTATTCTTGTTCTTAGACATGAAGGCTATTCCATGCGAGAAATTGCCAAGAAACTGAAGAATTCCTATAACGGTGTAAACTACTCCTTCCAGAGGAGAGCACAAACAGGCTCTAACCAGTGTAGAAAGAGAAGTGGGAGGCCCCGTTGCACAACTGAGCAACAAGACAAGTACAATAGCGTCTGTAGTTTCAGAAATCGAAGCCTCACAGGTCCTCAACTGGCAGCGTCATTAAATAGTACACGCAAAATGCCAGTGTCAACTTCTACAGTGAAGAGGTGACTCCGGGATGCTGGCCTTCAGGACAGAGTGGCAAAGAAAAAGCTATATCTAAGACTGGCTAATAAAAGGAAAAGATTAATATGGGCAAAAGAACACAGACATTGGACAGAGGAAGATTGGAAAAAAGTGTTATGGGCAGGCGAATACAAGTTTGAGGTGTTTGGATCACACAGAAGAACATTTATGAGATGCAGAACAACTAAAAAGATGCTGGAAGAGTGCCTAATGCCATCTGTCAAGCATGGTGGAGGTAATGTGATGGTATTGGGTTGGTTTGGTGCTGGTAAAGTGGGAGATTTGTACAAAGTAAAAGAGATTTTGAATAAGGAAGGCTATCACTCCATTTTGCAATGCCATGCCATACCCTGTGGACAGCGCTTGATTGGAGCCAATTTCATACTACAACAGGACAATGACCCAAAGCACACCTCCAAATTATGCAATAACTATTTGGGGAAGAAGCAGGCAGCTGGTTTTCTATCTGTAAAGGAGTGGCCAGTGCAGTCACCAGATCTCAACCCCATTGAGCTGCTGTGGGGGAGTTTGACCTTATGGTCCGCAAAAAGTGCCAAAACCAAGCCAAACCAAATTGTGGGAGGGGCTTCTGGAAGCATGTGGTGAAATTTCTCCAGATTAGCTCAGCAAATTAACTGCTAGAATGCCAAAGGTCTGCAATGTTGTAATTGCTGCAAAAGGAGCATTCTTTGACAAAAGCAAAGTTTGAAGGAGAAAATTATTATTTCAAATAAAAATCTTTTTTTCGAACCTTGTCAATGTTTGGACTAGATTTAAATTAATTTTGCAACTAGTTTGATTAATAAAAGTATGAGTTTTCATAACTAATTGTTGTGTATGAGGTCACACCCATGTTTGCAGGCACATTTCTAATTTTGTTGGTGTCAATTTTTGCCCACTTTTTACTCTTTGAAGAAAAAAATGAAGGAAAGTTCTCCAGCAATGAAAAAATGATCCCAATGGAGGGATAAAAATAAGTTTTATTTAGATCATTTAAAATTGAGAGCAACCAGTATAGGTAACTGTACAGATGATGCACATATGAAAAACCTACGCATTTCAGTGATAAGCCTTAGTCATGGTATATTTTTACTCTTTGTCTCAATAAAAATTTATATTTTAAATTTCTCAATTTTTGTCCTATCATTTATTATGACCTTTCAGTTTTTTTTTTCTCTAGAATGATATGACAATTAAACATGAAGCTTTGCATACGGACCAGGTAGAGACAGAGAGATCCTACCCAGCCCAGCCTCATCTCATCTGCTGAGCATGGATTGGGTAACAATGAGGAGGTTAAGGCTGAGGAAGAGGAGGAGGAACATGAGCTGGCACAATAGAGGCTATCACCCACACAAGCTTTGTCTTGTCTTTCCTACATAGATGGAAATAAGGAAATGAGGAGGAAGAGATAGAGGAGGAGGAGATTGAGAGTAGTCATCACTGTGGAGACAGGGAAGTGTTGGCTGTAAGTCCTTAGGCACCTATGGCAGACTTTATGCGCCGCTGCCTTTCCAGTGACTCTCGTGTTACAATCATCTTGGCCAAAAAAGAGTATTAGTTGTTCATCCTGCAAGACTCAAGCTACAAGGAAAAGCTTTCATCTCTCCTCCCTGAAGCAGAGAGCTCTAGTAAAATGGTGCTATACAAGAAGGCTATTGTGGAAAATAAGATGGAAAATTTTAATCAGACAATGATAGCAGCAGGGGGAAAGCTTCCTTGCCCAACCTAGGAGGAGAGGCAAGGGAGACACACTCCAACTACAGAAGAGGCAGGGGTACACTGTCAAAAGCTTGGGGCAAAAAAATGAAGGGAAAAGTTTTTAAAGATGGTAAAGCAATCCTTGACTGACAAATCAAGCAGACTCCCTAATTGCTCTGCCACTTTAAGCTATTGGGTCTCAAAGCTGGCCCCTTGGCCTGAGCTGTCCCTTTATGGCTTGGAGGTGTTTTGCTGCCACTAGCATCTTATGTGAGTGGATTTTATGTGCTCCTGGGGGGCTATGTCAGACAGGCTCTTTCACCTTTCAACAGAAAGCGCTGACAGGCTCACTCTGAACAAAGCCTGGCTTAGACACGACTTTTACACACCATCACATGATAGCAGCACATAAAGAATTTTTAATATTATCCAGTTGTTGCCTTCAGGGGTCTGACTGGATGACCCTACTTATATTTTTGCAATTTGGACATATTCTTTATGAGTGCACTATAATAGTGAAATCAACTGTACTTTCAAAATATTTTAATGAGTTCCGCAAGTTGTTACCTTCAGGGGTCTATGAAATACTGTAATACCTTCCTTATTTTTTACTGGCTTTGCACTTTGTGCTAAACCTTTATAAGTGTGGAAGTATCACTACATGACAATTTTAACATAATGTGTATGAGGCCCTCCTTTATGTCTAATACAGGGTGTAACTGAGTCCCTCTTCCATCTAATTTTTGGCAGTTCTTGCTTCCTTCATAAATTAGACTGAAATTTCCAATTTTTTTAAATAAAAATGCTAAAAATGTAATAAAATTAATATAAAATTCAATTTTGGTTAGCTTTAATAATTTTTAAAATTATTTAAAAAATTTGCTTTATATTCATGTCATTATACAGGAAAGAATGTTTCCTATACTAGGGTTAGGGTTAGGATCCCTTAGCGTTTGGGTTTGGGTTAGGGTTAGTGTTAGGGTTAGGATTAGGGTTAGGGTTAGGATCCCTTAGCGTTTGGGTTAGGGTTAGTGTTAGGGTTAGGATTAGGGTTAGGGTTAGGATCCTTAGGGTTAGGGTTAGGGTTAGGATCCCTTAGCGTTTGGGTTTGGGTTAGGGTTAGGATTAGGGTAACGGTTAGGGTTAGGGTTAGGATCCCTTAGCGTTTGGGTTTGGGTTTGGGTTAGGGTTAGGATTAGGATTAGGGTTAGGGTTAGGATCCCTAGGGTTACTAGGGATCCTAACCCTAACCCTAAACCTAGCTATTTCTTTTTATAGTGTTGTTTTTTGTTGATTTTGATGATTGGCAGCTGTCACACACTTCTTATCATGCGTTTCAAAAACGCAAACGCAGGAAAAAACGCATGTAAACGCATCAAAACGCCGCGTTTGTATTAAAATATGCAAAAACGTTTAAAAAACACAGCGTTTAAACGCGTTTAAACGTGTTTTTTCACCAAATGTGTTTGCGTTTAAAACGCTGCAGTTTTAAACGCAAATGTGAAACCAGCCTTAAAGTGTGACACCATTGTTCTCAGCAGGAATCTGGGAGTCCCAGATGCTTCCAGGGCTCTTCCCCATGCTGTTCTTCTTCCATTCAGCACTTTTTCCATCCATTGCAACATTTTCACTGCCCCCCAGACCTTCTTGTAGGGTCTGACAGAAAAATCCCATTGATTCATATTATAATCATTACATGAAACGAGCATTGGAGCATTAGGAATTGCTTGGTTCGAGTTGGGAGCATCCAAGCATTTTAGTACTCACTCATCTCTTGTAAAAGTCCTATATTAGATCTTTACATGCTACCCCAGAAAACATACAGTCTAACAGTGGGCCTGATTTCTTGCCAATTCTCCCATAAATAAAAAAAAAATAGTGGGAGATTAAGATTGGCCATTCTGCCTCAGTGCCAGTCGTGTGTGAGGCATCTGTCTCTCATTTTGTGCCACAGAAAACCTAGTGTGTAACACTGTGCCAGATTTTTTGACAATTTTCCCAGAAAAAAAAAATAGTGGGAGATTAAGATTGGCCATTCTGCCTCTGTGCCAGTCGTGTGTGAGGCATCTGTCTCTCATTTTGTGCCACATAAAAACTAGTGTGTAACACGGTGCCAGATTTTTTGACAATTCTCCCCCCAAAAAAATAGTGGGAGATTAAGATTGGCATTTCTGCCTCAGTGCCAGTCCTGTGTGTGCCATCTGTCTCTCATTTTGTGCCACATAAAACCTAGTGTGTAACACGGTGCCAGATTTTTTGACAATTCTCCCCCCCCCAAAAAAAAAATAGTGGGAGATTAAGATTGGCATTTCTGCCTCTGTGCCAGTCGTATGTGTGGCATCTGTCTCTCATTTTGTGCCACATAAAACCTAGTGTGTAACACGGTGCCAGATTTTTTGACAATTCTCCCACAATAAAGTAAAACAAGTGGGAGATTAAGATTGGCCATTCTGCCTCTGTGCCAGTCGTGTGTGTGCCATCTGTCTCTCATTTTGTGCCACATAAAACCTAGTGTGTAACACTGGGCCAGATTTTTTGACAATTCTCCCAGAAAAAAAATAGTGGGAGATTAAGATTGGCCATTCTGCCTCTGTGCCAGTCGTGTGTGTGGCATCTGTCTCTCATTTTGTGTCACATAAAACCTAGTGTGTAACATGGTGCCAGATTTTTTGACAATTCTCGCACAATAAAGTAAAACAAGTGGGAGATTAAGATTGGCCATTCTGCCTCTGTGCCAGTCGTGTGTGTGGCATCTGTCTCTTATTTTGTGCCACAGAAAACCTAGCGTGTAACACTGGGCCAGATTTTTTGACAATTCTCCCAGGAAAAAAAAATAGTGGGAGATTAAGATTGGCATTTCTGCCTCAGTGCCTGTCCTGTCTGTGGCATCTGTCTTTCATTTTATGCCACAGAACATATACTGTATAAGAGTGGGCCACATTTATTCAATATTCTCCCTGAAAAAATAAAAAGGGGGAGATTTTTATTGGTAGTGTGTGCATCTGCGTCAGTCCTGTTAGTGGCATATCTGTCTGCCACTGAAGCTGTGTACTGTTATACATTGGGCCTGATTTTCCCTGCAGTCTCACCCACCTATAAAGGGATATATAAATCCAACAGGAGTTTGAGTTCACCTTGTAACTGGTTTTACAGTAACAAATACCGTTAGTTTGGTTACGTTTTTCAAACAATGAGGAAGTCTGGTGGAAGAGGTCGTGGCCGTGGGCGGTCATTGCCAGCTGGTAATGATGGTAGTGGTGGTGGAGCATCAGGTGGTCATGAAAAAAGTAATATAGCACCTTAGTCTTGAGTTGTTGAGCCAGCTTCGTCGTCTGGCTACACAAGGCCTCGAATGCTCCCTTTTCTGGGAGTAGGAAAACCGCTTTTAAAGCCGGAGCAGCAAGAACAAGTTTTGGCTTTCCTTGTTGACTCTGCCTCTAGCTCTTTCGCCTCCTCTTCTGAAACTGCTAAATGTAAAAGCAGCGTGTTGTTAGTGGATGCTCACGGTCAGGGACAAGTCACTTACTTGTCTTCTTCACCAAGAACAACAGAGAAGGATGCGTCAGGCGACACAATGGGTTACTCCATGGAGCTCTTTACACATACTGTTCCTGGGTTAGAAAGTGAAATAGTTAACAGGCCATGCCCATTACAAGTTGAATCGGACATGGAGTGCACTGATGCACAGCCACAGCCAGATTACTATGCTGTTCCTTTGACTCAGACCACAACATTGCCCTCGCAGTGTACTGATCCAGAATCAGACCCTGATGAGACTATGGTGCCCGTCACGAACGCTATACCACCGGCTTACACGGTGACACAGACGAAGTTGCACACGAGCTAGAAGAGGTCATAGATGATCCAGTTATTGACCCCAATTGGCAGCCGTTGGGGGAACAGGGTGCAGGCGGCAGTAGCTCTGCAGAGGAGGAGGAGCCGCAGCAGGCATCAACATCGCAACAGGTTCTATCTGCCAGGCCCGTATCTGGCCAAAAACGCATGGCAAAACCAAAACCAGTTGTTGGACAGCGTGGCCATCCGGTTAAAGAAGCTCAGTCTGCAATGCCTGAAAAGGTATCCGATAGTAGAAAGAGTGCAGTTTGGCATTTTTTTAAACAACATCCAAATGATCAGCGCAAAGTCATCTGTCAAAAATGTTCAACTACCTTAAGCAGAGGTTAGAATCTTAAAAGTCTAAATACAAGTTGCATGCGTAGACATTTAACCACCATGCATTTGCAAGCCTGGACTAACTACCAAACGTCCCTTAAGGTTGTAGCACCCTCGGCCAATGAAGCTAGTCAGCAACGCTACATCCCTTCCCTCACTGTAAGCCCACCATTTCCAGCACCACCTGCAGTAAATGTGCAGGTTTCGTCGCCAGGCCAAAGCAGTCAGGGAATCACCAGGTTCGTGGTAGGAAACACTGCATGTAGGGCACCAGCAAGAATGCCATCTCCAACCCTCTCTCAGTCTGCCATGTCCACCGGCACCCCCGCTAGTTACACAATCTGCAGCTCTCCAGTCCAGCTCACCCTACATGAGACTCTCGTTAGGAAAAGGAAATACTCATCCATGCATCCGCGTACACAGGGTTTGAACACCCACATTGCTAGACTAATCTCGTTAAAGATTATGCCCTACCGGTTAGTTGAAAGCGAAGCTTTCAAAGCCCTGATGGACTACGCTGTACCACGCTACGAGCTACCCAGTCGACACTTCTTTTCGAGAAAAGCCATCCCAGCCCTCCACCAGCATGTAAAAGACTGCATCGTCCATGCACTCAGGCAATCTGTGAGTACAAAGGTGCACCTGACAACAGATGCATGGACCAGTAGGCATGGCCAGGGACATTATGTGTCCATCACGGCACACTGGGTTAATGTGGTGGATGCAGGGTCCACAGGGGACAGCAATATTGGGACAGTTCTGCCTAGCCCACGGTCTAGGAAACAGTTGGCTGTAGGCGTTCTCCCCCCTCCTACTCCTCCTCGTCCTCCAGCAGAAGCGAGAGCTCGTCCACAGACCGCAGTCGCACGAGCACTCCATCCGCAGCTGCCACTGTTGCACATGAGGTGTCCCATTATGGGACAGCTAGTGGCGTCAGCAGGCTGTATTGGCAATGAAGTGTTTGGGCGACAACAGACACACCGCGGAAGTCCTGTACGAGTTCTTGCAGCAAGAAACTCAGTCATGGCTGGGCACTGTACATCTTGAGGCAGGCAAGGTAGTGAGTGATAACGGAAGGAATTTTATGGCTGCCATAGCCCTTTCACAACTGAAACACATTCTTTGCCTGGCTCACACCTTCACCTGGTGGTGCAGTGCTTCCTGAAAAGTTATACGGGGTTACCCGACCTGCTCCTCAAAGTGCGCAGACTTTGCTCGCATATCCGCAGTTCGCCCGTGCACTCCAGCCATACGCAGAACCATCAGCGGTCTTTGAACCTTCCACAGCATCGCCTAACCATCGACGTTGCAACAAGGTGGAACTCCACACTGCACATGCTTCAGAGACTGTGCGAACAGAGGCGTGCTGTTATGTATTTGTGGGATGATTTACATACACGGGCAGGCAGTTGGATGGCAGACATGGAGTTGTCAGGTGTGCAGTGGTCGAAGGTACAAGACCTTTGTCAAGTCCTTCAGTATTTTGAGGAATGCACATGGCTGGTTAGTGCAGACAAAGCCATAATAAGTATGAGCGTCCCCCTAATGAGTCTGCTGATGCAAAGTTTGACGCACATAAAGGAGCAGGGCTCTGCAGCCAAGGAAGAGGGAAGCCTTGATGACAGTCAGCCATTGTCTGGTCAGGGCAGTCTACAGGACGAGGAAGCGGGCGAAGAGGAGGAGGACGAGGAGGATGATGGGGATAAGTATTTTTTGAATGAGGAAGCTTCTCCAGCACCAATAGAAACTGGTGGCGTTGCAAGGCCGGGTTCAGGCTTTTTGAGGGAGACAAGTGACGTAGATTTGCCAGAAACTGCCCCTCAACCGAGCACAAGCGCAGATTTTACGACTGGAGCTTTGGCCCACATGGCGGATTATGCCTTACATATCCTCAAAAGGGACCCACGCATTATGAAAATGATGTCCGATGACGATTACTGGTTGGCCTGCCTCCTTGATCCTCGCTATAAAGGCAAATTGCAAAATATCATGCCACATGAGAACCTCGAACAAATATTAGCAACCAAACAAGCAACTCTTGTAGACCGTTTAATTCAGGCATTCCTAGCACACAGCACCGGTGATGGTTCTCACACGAGCTGCAGGGGGCAACAGGGCAGAGGTGTTAGTGGTGCACAAATCAGAAGTGGCGTTGGACAGAGGGGTTTTCTGACCAGGTTGTGGAGTGATTTCGCAATGACCACAGACAGGACAGGTACTGCAGCATCAATTCAAAGTGACAGGAGACATTTGTCCAGTATGGTTACTAACTATTTTTCATCCCTTATCGATGTTCTCCCTCAACCGTCATTCCCATTTGATAACCGGGCATCCAAAATAGACACCTGGCCTGAATTGGCAGAATATGCATTGCAGGAGCTTGCTTGCCCAGCAGCTAGTGTGCTATCAGAAAGAGTATTCACTGCTGCTGGTTCAATATTGACTGAAAAAAGGACTCATCTGGCTACCCAAAATGTTGATGATCTAACCTTCATTAAAATGAACCACTCATGGATTTCAAATTATTTTGCCCCACCTTTCCCGACTGACACATAGCTTTCCTATGAAAAGGTCTTGCTTGTGGACTGGTCTTACTGACTGTTCCAATCTCTTAATTTGCAGCAGCTGTTTGTCCAGCATATGACATGTTTACACCTCCCTAAATGGGCTAACTCCCCCCATGGGGCCGTGGTCTCGCCACTTGGCACAAGCACTCGTGAGAGTGCCGTTTGTCTGAAGAGGTGGGTGTGCCCG
This sequence comes from Ranitomeya imitator, assembly GCF_032444005.1. NCBI lineage: Eukaryota > Metazoa > Chordata > Amphibia > Anura > Dendrobatidae > Ranitomeya > Ranitomeya imitator. Next base: position 354,279,536 of record NC_091287.1, read on the forward strand.
CTTTTGGTCGACGGCACTGCCACTGGGTCCCTCATAGTACAATAAAGTGTCTCTGGCGGTGGTGGCGTGCACCCAAAGTCAGACACACCGTTGTGACAAGAGGGGCCTTAGGCCTGTACCGCCGGCCACAAGAGAGTTTCCCCCCCAGCTCAAACAGTGCTCTACCACTTGCAAAATTATCTCTCACAGCTCCACCAATGTTTAGTCTATGCGCTGACATCCTTCAATGCCTGGCACTGGCAATACCAATTTGTTGACATGTATGATGCTAGTTAAAATAGTCAGGGTCAGTGTCCTATATTGACACCAGTAAATACTTAGCGCCAAATTACTATGTCTGAAACTCAGCAGAGGAGCCCACCCCTGTACCTAAGTATGCCACCCTTTTTTGGGGGGTTTTGTTGTTTTGCGAGACATTAACATCTATTTCTTTTTTGGGAGTACTAACTGTATCAGACACTCCTTCCAATCGTCCTCCACTGACCACACCAATGCTGCCTGTGTACCCCTGGAACCTAATTAAAAGTGCATAGAGCCTACTTTTTTTAGTTTTGGCCTACTAAGTCTGTCTGCGGTCCCTCCTTCCAATAGTCCTCCACTGACCACACCAATGCTGCCTGTGTACCCCTGGAACCTAATTAAAAGTGCATAGAGCCTACTTTTTTTACTTTAGGCCTACTAAGTCTGTCTGCGGTCCCTCCTTCCAATAGTCCTCCGCTGACCACACCAATGCTGCCTGTGTACCCCTGGAACCTAATTAAAAGTGCATAGAGTCTCCTTTTTTATTTTAGGCCTAATAAGTCTGTCTGCGATCCCTCCTTCCAATTGTCCTCCACTGACCACACCAATGCTGACCGTGTACCCATGTAACCTTTTTTAAACCTGCGTTGAGCCAAATTTGTGGTGTAAGGCCTACTAGCAGTGTCTGTCTGTGCCACTCTATACAGCTGTCCTCTTAAAAAAATGACCTGCAATTGTCAGGTTTTCAGCCTATCGGAATTTTAAAACTGCAGTGGGGCTACTAGTTTGGTTGGGGCCTACTAACGGTGTATGCCGGTCCTTGCTGTTCTCTTGGTTTCCTGTCCTGAACTTCCATTTTCAGGCTCTTGTGAAGTAGTTGTTAATATTACACTGCATTTGGCCTACTAGTGTGGTTGGGGCCTACTAACGGTGTCTGCCGCTCCTTGCTGTTCTCCTGATTTCCTGTCCTGAACTTCCATTTTCAGGCTCTCGTGAAGTAGCTGTTAATATTACACTGCATTTGGCCTACTATTGTGGTTGGGGCCTACTAACGGTGTATGCCGCTCCTTGCTTTTCTCCTGGTTTCCTGTCCTGAACTTCCATTTTCAGGCTCTCGTGAAGTAGTTGTTAATATTACACTGCATTTGGCCTACTAGTGCGGTTGGGGCCTACTAACGGTGTCTGCCGCTCCTTGCTGTTCTCCTTGTTTCCTGTCCTGAACTTCCATTTTCAGGCTCTCGTGAAGTAGTTGTTAATATTACACTGCATTTGGCCTACAAGTTGGGTCTGGGTTGTAGGGACGGTGTCTGCCGCTCCAAGGTGTTCTCCAGGGTGCCTCTCCTGTTATGAAAGGCAATTCAGTATCACAATGGACATGAAGGTCAGAGCACATACAGTGATCTGACAATAACCCAAAATAATAGAACGAGCTCTGAGACGTGGGAACTCTGCAGACCGCAATCCCTAATCCTCTCCAAACACAACTAGAGGCAGCCGTGGATTGCGCCTAACGCTCCCTATGCAACTCGGCACAGCCTGAGAAACTAACTAGCCTGAAGATAGAAAAAATAAGCCTACCTTGCCTCAGAGAAATACCCCAAAGGAAAAGGCAGCCCCCCACATATAATGACTGTGAGTAAGATGAAAAGACAAACGTAGGGATGAAATAGATTCAGCAAAGTGAGGCCCGATATTCTTAGACAGAACGAGGATAGGAAAGATAACTTTGCGGTCTACACAAAACCCTAAAGAAAACCACGCAAAGGGGCAAAAAGACCCTCCGTACCGAACTAACGGCACGGAGGTACACCCTTTGCGTCCCAGAGCTTCCAGCAAAACAAATAGACAAGCTGGACAGAAAAAATAGGAACAAATAGCAAAGAAGCACTTAGCTATGCAGAGCAGCAGGCCACAGGAATGATCCAGAGAAACACAAGTCCAACACTGGAACATTGACAGGAAGCATGAATCAAAGCATTAGGTGGGGTTAAGTAGAGAAGCACCTAACGACCTCACCAGATCACCTGAGGGAGGAAACTCAGAAGCAGCAGTACCAGTTTCCTCCACAAACGGAAGCTCCCAGAGAGAATCAGCCGAAGTACCACTTGTGACCACAGGAGGGAGCTCTGCCACAGAATTCACAACACTCTCCCTAGCTTCTATCTTCAAGCTCTTGTTAAGTAGTGGTTGAAATAACACTGCATTAGGCCTACAAGTTGGGTCTGGGTTGTAGGGACGGTGTCTGCCGCTCCAAGGTGTTCTCCAGGGTGCCTTTCCCTAGCTTCTATCTTCAGGCTCTCGTTAAATTGTTTTTAATTTAACACTGCATTTGGCCTACTTGTTTTGTTGGCCGCTCCTTGATGTTCTCTTCCACTGAACAAACCAGTGCCGCCTGTTTACTTCTGTTACCAATTTTGAACTGTATTTAGCCTACTTACTGATTTGGGCCTACTCACTGTGTCAGCCTCTCATTACAGTTGTACTCCACTGAACAAAGCAATGCCCCCTGGTTAGTCCTGTTAGCAATTTTGAACTGCATTTAGCCCACTTTATTATTTGGGCCTATATCTGTGTTTCCTCCTCATCCTGCCCATTGCCCAGCCAGTGATAGATGAGTCTGCTGGCACACCCAGAATGCTACATTCCCCTTGCACGCTACACAGCCAGAATGTGACCCTGCTGAAAGTCAGGTTCCCCTTCCCGCATACTATACCACGTTACACGGGGACAAAGAGGAAGGTGCAGATGAAAGTGCAGGTTCCTTCATCAGGTGGGGGGAGAATACTCGTTGGCGACGTCACTGGCACAGGGCCCCTCATAGTACGCAAAAGTGTCGCTGCCGGTGGGAGGTGCCCCCGCCATGCAAACACACCGCCGTACTTTGAGGGGCCCTGTGCCAGTGCCAATGCGAATGAGTGGGCCCCCCTGCTTGCTCAGGATCACAGCACTTGCAAAGCTGAAATACTTACCTCTCCCTGCTCCACTGCTGTGACGTGGTCCACATTTCCTGGGCCCACTAAATACTTGAACCAGCCCTACCCCCCACAACTTTAGCCAAATGACCCCCAATTTCCAATGCCTAACTATTATCATAAGGTAAATTAAGATTGACAAGCTTCAGTAACAAGAATGGATGTTTTTGCCATTAAAATGGGCACTGAAGGTGTTTTCCTGGCCTCCACTCACTGCCGATTATGCTTCCCCATTGACTTGCATTGGGTTTCGTGTTTCGGTCGATCCCCGACTTTTTGCGATAATCGTCCGATTTCACTTGACTCGACTTTTGAGACAGTCGGGTTTCGCGAAACCCGACTCGACCCTAAAAAAGTAAAAGTCGCTCAACCCTACCGACTACCATTAATTTTCCCCTATTTAGATAAGTTGCAGTTACTTGGATATTAAAAGGCTAGGTTATACACATCTTTTCCAGGCAAGAGAATTTGCAGTATCGAGACTCTCCGTGAATTTATTTGCGGCAAATCAAATTTCTTAGCAAACTTCGTGCAAAGCGGGTAATTTCAAATTTCAAACTCTCTGCTCCCTTGTAATAATAACAAACTTTAGTTTATACATATCTATTCCCCAACAGTAAGAGGAACGCCATGCACTGTCCAAAAAGTTTGATTTTATATTTGTAAACCCTAACCCTTTATAAATGATTTATTCTTCTTTCTTACCTTATCAGCAGCATCAACTTAAAAGGTGCTGGAATAATGAAGAAGACTTCAGCCTATCATATTTTTTCTCCTTGAACATATTTGTGATAACACACTTGTTTAAAAAGAAGAACATACCGGAGACTAAATATTGTATCAAAAGTTTCCCTGAGGCTTTGAGAAGTTCTCCATTACAATTTTGATATAAGAATGTGACTTGGGAAGATATTGAACCATATTTTACACTTTTTCAGCCATACAATTCGGAGTTTTATCCTCCCATCAATCAGCACAAATAGCTCAAGTTTATTGCTCTGCTATACACCCATTTGTCCCTTAATTCATTCTCATGGTCAGTGCAAATGGGGCTCACTTGAGCATTTTTCAGGTCAGAACAAGTTTTTTTTTTCTCATTGACGGGCAAGTGAAATCATATGACAAGTTATTTATGGCTTGATATAAATATATATATATACTTTTTTTTATTTGAACATACTTTTTTCAGTTAAAAATTGTGGAAAAAATAAATAAATTAATATTTTAGTTAGCTAAATCATTTTGCTGATAAAAACGGCACAGATACTAGAAGACTTGGAAAGAACTAAGAGTAATTTATGGTGACATTTGCTTGCGGAAAAATATTTCAGATAAATACACCATCTTGCTTTCAAAGTTAAAGTGCTATAAAGAAATATGATTCAACATAGCAATGGTTTATGAGATTTTTATATCAATATTTTTTGTGGCAACATTGTTTGAGCTGGTAACTTGCTTCCGTCATATTCTAAGCAATAGCTATTATCACATTAATGAAGATAGTTTAGCTGGAAAATGACACAGTAAGTCCTCTATCTGAATTATCCAGTCACATTTTTATCCTTCACACATAAAATAGATTGATAACAAAAGGTTCCCCAATAAAATAAAATGTGCTTAGTATACTTTTTTTAAAGGCTTTATCAAAACTTTTTAATCTAAAATATGTCATGTACATTAAAAAGTGGATTGCCTCTCAACAATGTCTTGGGTCTTAGACTCTTAGTATTACATGATTTTAGTACTATGACAAATAATACATCAATAGTCTGTGAACATTAAAAAAACTAACAAGGTCACACAAGTTTTTCATGAATTTGATAATATCTGAATGAGTTTCTTCAATTCCAATTTTACAGTAGAATAAAATAAAGCATTACATATAAATTAGATGTTATTCTTTTGTTAATTATATAAGTAAAGGCTCATAAACATAACAGGATTATAGCTCCAAGTTGTAAGGAATTACATTACTTCACAAAATTTCTATGCAGATGTGGAAAAAATGCCAGAATAAAATGCTTTAAAAATGCAATTTGACAATATTGTATTTTTATCAATTAACAAATTGCAAAGTGAATGAACAAAACGAGGAATCTAAATCAAATCAATATTTGGTGTGACTATCCTTTACTTCAAAACAGCATCAGTCCTTCAAGGTGTACTTGCATACAGTGTGGGATTGTGTACTATTATAGTCAGGTGTATGAATATCCAATTATACCAAACTGGTGATAATAATCATCATTTTCATATCTAGGTTGAAAGACAGTAATTACCTAAAACTGTGTGAGGAACAGCCAAACTCTGCTACCTAAGTGAGGTTGTGGAAGAAAGTTTCATGTCATATGTAATTCGTAGCAGCAAAGAAACAATGTAGTTATACTGCATCAGCAAGATTACTCCCAGGAAAAGATTTAAAGGCATGTCAACCTACAAAAATTCTCTACCGATGAGTAGAAATAACCACTGTATAATTAGGCAGACTGGGGTTTCCAGATGTGCTGCTCACACTATTTTGATGAAGCACAAATTTACAGCTTTGAGGACGACTGCAAAGTGCTCTGGAAAAGAAACTTAGTACATCTGTTAAAAGACACATTTGACTGATGTCTTTTTGAAATTAGAAGATGTCCAATAGTGCCATTAGCTCAGAACTAAGAAAATACAAAGCTGCACTCCGGATTGCTTAGAATGGTGCATCTAGAAAATTGGAACTGCATTATTGGCATAGAACATTGGTTAAATGCTATATTATGTACATGTTAAATTTTGAAAAATTGGAAATGCAATATTGCTATAGTAAAATTTACAGTAAAAAGAAGATACTTAGCACATAGATTGGCCAATGTACAATGCAGACCAAACGTTTGGACACGCCTTCTCATTTAAAGATTTTTCTGTATTTTCATGACTATGAAAATTGTACGTTCACACTGAAGGCATCAAAACTATGAATTAACACATGTGGAATTATATACTTAACAAAAAAGTGTGAAACAACTGAAATTATGTCTTATATTCTAGGTTCTTCAAAGTAGCCACCTTTTGCTTTGATGACTGCTTTGCACACTCTTGGTATTCACTTGATTAGCTTCAAGAGGTAGTCACCGGGAATGGTTTTCACTTCACAGGAGTGCCCTGTCAGGTTATAAATAACAAAAATATTATATCAATAAATATTTTATTTAAAAACAAAAATAAACAAAAAAGTACACATATTTGGTATGGCAGCATTTAGAATGACCCGATCTATAAAACTGTCCCACTAGTTAACCTCTACAGTGAACACTGTAAAAAAATTTTGGAAAAAAACAATGTTTCTTCATCATAATAAATGAAAAATTAATATAAAAGACAAATGTAAATATAAATGGTATTGATGTAAACGTCATCTTGTCCCACAAAAAACAAGCCCCAATATTGCTCCGTCACAGGAAAAATAAAAAAAAGCTATAGTTCTCAGAACATTGAAAGGGAAAAACAATATTTTTCTATAAAATTGTTTTTGTTGAGTAGAAGCAACAAAACATAAAAAATATTACATAAATGTGGTATCACTGTAATCGTACTAACCCAAAGAATAAAGCTTATCACTTATGCTATACAGTAAACGGCATTAAAAACGTCAATCTCTAAGTTGCTGGTTAGGAAAACAAAGTGATCAAAAAATATTATGTGCCCAAAAATGGTACTAATAAAAACTCCAACTCATCCAGCAAAAAAAGCCCTCACTCTGCCAGCAGAAATGTAGAAACAATATAGCTATAAACATTTGATCTTATCTTATGCCACACAATCAAAATATAAATAAAATCAATTCTTCACCTGAAAATGATTTGTTCATTCTGTCTCTCAAAGATCTCAGTAACGCTCGTCTTGCATATATCCTGCACTCCACATTGAGCAATTCCACTGGGGTTTCAGTGTAAACTCTAAAAAGGTCATTCAGGCAGAACCCCTGGTGGAACATTCCCTATAATGAGGCAGATGAAAACACTTTGGACTATGTCTGGGCTGTGATTTGGCAGTGTCAATCTTTTTAAGCGTGCATAAAATCGTGGTCAACCAAAGTTTTGTGCACTTCTTAAAAGTCGGATACTGCTGAACAGAAACCACACAGTGTCCAGAGTATCTATGTTGTCTCATTAGTGAATGGATAACTCATGTTTTTCATCTAAATCATGCATTTCAGATTTAGACGGATAACCTGGTGTAAGTGCTCAGCGTGGTGCACAGGATAAATATGAACTGATCTAAAATGTTCAGTACCCCAAAACGTCACCAATAAAAGCTTTTACTGAACCCACAAAAACAAGTCCCCACTCAGGTCTGTCATCTGTTAGCTTGAATACAGACGGTGTACATATTATTAGTTTCACAAAATCTCTGTAAAAGTGACATGGCTTCCACCAAAAAAAAATCTAGTGAAACCTGCAGTTTCAAATCCAAATGTTCCTTGCTTCTAAGCCCCACAGTGTGCCTAAAACACAGCTAGTATCCACATGTTTTACATTACGGTTGCGGAGATGGCCCACTTATTATGAGGTATATGTCTCAAGAAGCATGAGTTGGGGCAGCTGTCTATTCCAGACAATTTTGCACTCCAAAAAATAGTGCTCCTTCTTTTCTGAGCCCTGCCATGCACCCAGTAGTACTTTTTCACCACTGAGGTATCAGTGAATTTGGGGCTAAAGCAACATTTTTGTTCAAAAAATGTATTTTTCCATTTTCATGGCTCAACAGATATGCTAATGCATTCCATTGTTATTATCTCATAAGGTGACGCCTGCAAGATTTAAAAAAGAGGCATGTTTATTAATGTACGAAGTGGCCCGGTCCTTAATCCCTTAATGACACTGAGTATTTTCGTTTCTTCGTTTTCGTTTTTCACTCCCCTCCTTAAGAGAGCCATAACTTTTTTACTTTTCTGTCAATATGGCCATGTGATGGCTTATTTTTTGTGGGACGAGTTGCACTTTGAATGACATCATTGGTTTTAGCATGTCATCTACAAGAAAATGGGAATAAAATTCCATGTGCGGTCAAATTGCAAAAAAAAGTGCAATCCAACACTTATTTTTTGTTTGACTTTTTTACTAGGTTCACTAAATGCTAAAACTGACCTGCCATTTTGATTCTCCAGGTCATTACGAGTTCATAGACACCAAACATGTAGCGAATTTTTTTCTCGCTATGCCAGTTAGTCATCAGGTTAATCCTATTTTTATTGATAGCTCGGTCAATTAGGTTATTAGGGTATGTACACACGTTGCGGATTCTCTGTGGATCCGCAGCATTTTTTGCGGTGCTGAAACGCTGCAGATCCGCAATTGATTTATAGTACAATGTAAATCAATGAGAAAACAAAAAAAAGCTGTGCACACATTGCGGAAAATCCGCTGCGGAAATGCTGCGGTTTAAAAGAAGTAGCATGTCACTTCTTTTTGCAAATCTGCAACGTTTTTGAACCCATTCCATTATAAAAAACCGCAGGGGTAAAAAATGCAGCAAATCCGCAAAAAAAACACAGAAAAAATGCTGTAGAACCGCACAAAAATGCGACAAATCCGCAGGTGCATTTTCTGCCAGGAGAGGCAGAATCCGCACCAGAAATTCCTAAGGCTAATCCGCAACGTGTGCACATAGCCTTAGACCAAACATGTTGAAGTTGTGAAAAAAATTCCAAACTTTGCTAAAATATTTTTCGATACCCGTAGCGTTTCCATTTCTCGTGATCTGGGGTCGGGTGAGGGCTTAGTTTTTGCATGCTAAGCTAACATTTTTAGTTATAACATTTTGTTGCAGGTATGTTTTTTTGATCGCCCGTTACTGCATTTTAATGCAATATCGAAGCGACCAAAAAACGTAATTCTGGCGTTTCAAATTTTTTTCTCGCTACACCAGTTAGCGATCAGGTTTATCCTTTTTTTATTGATAGCTCGGGCAATTCTGAGTGCGGCAATACCAAATATGTGTATATTTAATTTTTTATTGTTTTATTTTGAATGGGGCGAAAGGGGGGTTATTTATTAAACTGTTATTTTTTTTATTTTTTTCATATTTTTTAAAACTTTTTTTTACTTTTGCCATGCTTCAATAGCCTCCATGGGAGGCTAGAAGCTGGCACAACTCGATCGCCTCTGCGACATAGGAGCGAAGCTCAGATCGCTCCTATGTAGTAGAATTGTTGCATTCCTTCATTAACAACCGTAGAGGTCTCAAAGAGACCTCTGGTTGCCATGCCGATGCATCGCTGACCCCTGATCACGTGACGGTTGTCAGTGATGCGTGCATTTTTGGCCGGATGGCAAGAAGCGGTAGCTAAATGCCGCTGTCAGCGTTTGACAGCAGCATTTAACTAGTTAATAGTGTCGGGTGAATCATGATTACACCCGCTACTATTGCGGGCACATATCAGCTGTTCAAAACATTACATTCTGCTATAGATAAGCCTCCAATGTAACCTGAAAGATAAGAAAAACAAGTTAGATTATAATCACCCAGGGCCCGTCCGCTGCCGTCTGGGTCCGATGGGTATCACGGTCTGGGTCCGGCACCTCTCATCTTCATACGATGACGTCCTCTTCTTTGCTTCCTGTTACGGCTCCTGTGCACCTAGGTGTACTTTATCTGCCCTGTTGAGGGCAGAGCAAAGTACTGCAGTGCGCAGGCGCCGGGAAAGTTCAGAGAGGCCACTGGTTGAGTATAATCTAACTTGCTTTTCTTATCTTTCAGGTTACATTGGGGGCTTATCTACAGCATTTCAGAAAGATGTATATAAGCCCCGGATGATGGTGGCCGCAGTTTATATACGAAATATGAGGTGATAGATTCCCTTTAAAAAATAGAATGGGGAGTGGAAAATCTATGTAAATCACGCCACAAAAGCAATCACCTGCGACTGGCCGCTGCATTCAGGTGTCATGTACACATCTAATATTATACTATTTGAGCAATGAAGTGGGCTAAAATTATTATTAGAACCAATGCGCATACATTGGTAAGAAGACAATTATGTTTAAGTTTTGCATTGTAGAGAGTTTTCATAAAAATACAGGTGTCACTCTTTCACTAACTAACGAGTTTTGAATTCAGAATTTGGTTTTATTAAAATTTTAAAAAAATGCAGCTATTAAAGTGCTGTTAATGCAGCATATTAGTGATCAATCTATTTATAGTCACAATGAGTAACTAATTAACTTTGTCAATATTCACAGACAAAGACTATCACTCATAATTTTAATATGGTACATCAGCATGAAAAGTTTACATCACAATTGCATTGGGCCTTATTCCACCCCTATACTGTACACTCTGAGCTCCTATCCCTACACAGTACAAACATAAAATGGCTTTCCTTGGCTCACTTCGGTCTTTTATACTGGCTGTGATAACCCCCATGATGGCTGGGATAGACATGTGATCTGATTCCTGCAGGGCATCATGGGGAAGCGCTTATTACCATTAGCATGTGCAACTGGAGAAAGTGACGATAAACCCGCATACCAATAGGAAAGAACTTCTGGGGTTTGTCCTGATGAAGAAGCAGGTGTGTATCAAAATATTTTGACAGACAAAGAAGAACCACATTAATTCCTTCATGTTTTTTTTCACTGCATCCTTTATTATTGGCAGCAAGGGCTTATCTCCACTTTTTCCAGCCAGATGCACATGTTATCAGTCTTTTTGCAGGGGTTGTACCTTTCACAACTCTTGAAGGTGAGCATATTCTTCTTTGCTTTTACTTCTCGTTTTTAAAACCCTATAGTCCTCATTATCTTTCCAAATTTCATCATAATCGCGTATTGCCATTAGAATGCTCACTGTGTCTTCAGCAGTATGTAAAATAGCGTCAAGTATGTTCTTAATTTGCTGATAAGCAAATTTCAGGAAATTCAGTGCAAATCAATTGGGTCATCTCTAGTTTTTTATAAATATGCTACTAGCTAAAATCATGGTCAGTGTTTGATATTTCATGGAAACGACCACTACACCAATGTCCACTTATCTTTTTGTCTGCTTTTACAGGAAAGATTGGTAATATGCATTGTAAATGCTAAAATGCACTCTGATCTCTGTATTAAAAGTAATTTTTTACTTTCAGCATAATGCATGCGATGGGCATAGCTATGGTAAAAATAAGAGAAACAGCAGATGCTCCTCTTCCCTGGGTCCAGCACTGCATCTCTACCACAGCTCCTGAGATTGTTTACTAGCTACCATAGCCAATCAAATGAATTAATTCCATGTCAGATGGTGTGCTTTATTGTCACAAGCAATCGTAAGTGTGAGGAAGGGTTGGGGATTTTTTTTTTAATTTTCAAGAGAAAATTCTCCAAAATACAGACATCTAAGGGCTTGCTCCCAGGAGCGTATAACTCAGATGAGTACAATCTAATAAAAAATGGATTACACTCAGATCAGTGCTATTCATTGAAGCAGTGCAGATCTGAGTTGGTTTTCTCAGTTATATACGTGATGAGAAAATAAAAGCAGCATGCTGTGATTTCACTCCAAAATTGGATAGGTGCGAGAAAAAAATTGAATGCCATACGGACCATTGGAGCCGAATCTGATTTTCAAGGTTACATTCCAACTCTGTAACATAGAAAACTGTAAATGATTTCCACAGATTATCGCACATTAAAATTGTGGCCATCTCCCTTTCTCTCGCATATCAGTCACTATCAACTTAAGCCACTTAAACACATTAAAACAAGCAACATACAAGACAAGGAAACCTCACACTATTAATTACATAACTTCAGCCTGATTAAACTATTTGCAAATTGGGGCAAATATATTTGCTGTAAATTGAACTTTTTTCAAAAGATTTGATCCCATCTCTACTACCTAAATAGTATTTCTAATTGTATCCTTTTTGGCAAAAGTTGAATAAATGGGGTTAAAGAGACTGTCAAAAGTTAACTATCGTGTTGGAATTTAGTGTGAAATAAAACATACCAAGGGTAAGATTATTGGAGCAGCTAGCAGAAGCACCATTACCATCACTTGCACCAGACTTTCTAGAAGTAGTACGACCAAATGCATGTTACAATTGGCTTCGTTTTCCTTTGGCATGATGTAAGTAAGGAAAAAGCTGAAGCACTATGGAATGTGACACATCACTCATCTCAGTAACAGCAGGATGATGTTACCTTTAACTGCGACACCTTCTGGTAGAGTCAATATTCTGCACAGAATGGTCTGCCTAATCCCCTAATTAAAAATATGGAAAAATCTGTGAGTGCACTGTGTTAATAAATGGGCCTGTTAATACCCGGTTACTGTTTCTGTGGTTAGGTCCCTCCAATATAACTACGTCAGGGTTTACATTAAAGAGGCTGAAATGGTTTGGTTACATTGTAAATCAATTTTTGTGTAAAATTTGAGGGACTTGGCAAATTCCAATTTCAAACAATTTGATCATTTTTTATTGAAAACCCTTTGAGGGGCTCCTTAACCTTTCACCTCTTGATTAATGTCAGTAGCCCTCAAACTGAACTTTGCTACAGCTGGAAATGCAAAGCGGTCAGTTTGTGAACATTCTCCCCATGTATATCTGCAAAATTAAAACTGCTGATGGACTCACTTTTGTTCCAAACATTCTTATAAACAATTATTGCATTATTCTTAATATCACTGTATGAAACATGCAGTCCACAATCATAATTGTTGCGCATGCCAAATGGTTACAGCAAGGTCAAAAGAATAGGTTCAGCAAAAGTTACCCATGAATCCAATGACTTTAGAACTTTACGAACTGAGTGAACAATGGACATAGATCTGAATAATTCACCACAACTGTTATAGAGCATGCTCTTTATTTTTATCAACAATTCAGAACATATAACACATACAACACACCTGCATTTTAGCTTTTAATTTAGATACTGCATTCCTTGGGCATTTTGCATTCATTTCAAATATAAAAAAGGTTATTGTAACAAAATTATCTGTTTCTAAGTAATTGAACTTTGGATGATCTTGTCATTTAAGATACACAAGATAACAGGGGATTTAGTAAAGGAACATCAAAAATCCAGGTGCAAACATTAGTACCCTGAAATGATAATTATATTTTAAAAGTTTATATTCCCTCCATTCTGTATTTTAAGCTCATTAAAAGGTACTAATTTATTTTGGCAATTTTATAGGCAAGCAGATCTAATTTTGCATAACCCATGTATACTGAATACAAAACCATAGGTGTATTGCAGAATCAGTATTATACTAAAATGTTTTGTAGCAAATTATTACCATTTTATTTATTGCAAAGATTTTAGATAATTGTATATTCTTGAATTTATTCTATTTTTTCAAGCTCAAGATGGGTACATTTTTCCATTTCATGACCAGACATTTGTTTTTTTGCACATGCTTTTTTAAGAACTGTAACTTTTTTTGTTTGGTTATTCAATTACTTTCTGCCACTTAATTTTTAAGTGATACATTAGGCCTAATTTTTATGTAAAATTTATGTTCATATTTTTATTTTTTGGTGCTATGAAATGTAATGAAAAAAGGAAATGTGTGTCTATTTTAACTTAGAAGAGAGAAATAGGGTCCCGCAATCACGCCCCTTACCTATGGTGTCCAGGTAACCCCCATGAAGTCCCCTGGGCTGCTGGTGTCTTCTTCTGAGAGAAAATGGCGAGCTCATGCGCAGGGCGTCCGCCGAGATCTGCTGGCCAGCACTCAGCAACAATAGGATACTTTTCCTATTGGTTCATTTTGGTCACTGTGATAGCCCCTATCACAGTGATCAAAATATATAAAATAGTAACTAAAACCCCCTTTCATTAACCCCTTAGGGAAAAATAAAATAGAACATTTTCCCTATTTCTATTAGTGTTAGAGTTAGACTAAAGTGAGTTGGGCTAAAGTTAGGGTTAGGGTTGGGGCTAGGGTTAGGGCTAGGTTTAGAGTTATAGTAGGGTTAGTGTTAGGTTTAGGATTAGGATTACGGATAGGGTTGGGTTTAGGGTTAGGGGTGTGTTAGGGTTAGATTTGTGGAAAGGGATGTTTTGGGGTTAGGGTGGGAGTTGGAATTGGGGGGTTTCCACTGTATAGCTACATCAGGAAATCTCCAAACATGACATGGCGCCACCATTAATTCCAGCCAATTTTGCTTTCAAAAAGTCAAACAGTGCACCCTCCCTCCTGAGCCCTGCCATGCACCCAAACAGTGGCTTTTTCCCACATATGGGGTATCGGCATACTCAGGAGAAATTGCACAACAAATTTTGTGGTCCATTTTGATACCCTTGTGAAAATAAAAAAATTGATTCCAGAATAAATTTTTTGTGAAAAAAGTAAAATGTTCATTTTTTCCTTCCACATTGCTTTAGTTCTTGCAAAGCACCCGAAGGGTTAATGAACTTCTTGAATGTGGTTTTGAGCACCTAGTGCAGTTTTTAGAATGGTGTCACTTTTGGGTGTTATATTGAGCCCCCAAAGTCACTTCAAATGTGAGGTGGTCCCTAAAGAAAATGATTTTGTTAATTTTGTTGTAAAAATGAGAAATCAATGGTCAACCTTTAACCCTTATAACTTCCTAACAAAAAAAAATGTTTCCAAAAGTGTGTTGATGTAATGTAGACGAGAGAAATGTTATTTATTAAGTATTTTGTGTGATATATCTCTCCGATTAAAGGGCATAAAAATTACAAGTTTGAAATTTGCAAATTTTCACTATATTTCTGTTTTTTTTTAAATAAATAAATGCAAGTCATATCAAAGAAATTTTACCACTAACATGAAGTACAATATGTCACGATAAAAACATTTTTAGAATCAGTGGGATCCATTGACGTGTTCCAGAGTTATAACCACATATATTTACTGTGGTCAGAATTGTAAAAATTGGCATTGAGCACAAAATTGGCTGTCACTGAGGGGTTAAAGTGAAATTGTATGGAATGTGCTCTACACGTTTTATACTGCCCATGTCTACAGATTATTTTTCATTTGGATATGTATTATTACTCTGTTTAGTGAATATATATTTACAACATAACCACTAGACAAAAGTAATATCTCTAAATAATATCACTCATTTACACATATTTTTTTAGCTGTTATTAGCATAATGCTGGTTAATAGATGCAGACAATGAGAACTGATAAGCAACTATTTCCATTTATTTAAGGTCATATACAAGTATAGGAATGACAGCGTGTTTTAAGTAACATCTTGGCTTGCATTGTGGAGCAATGTGAATTCATATGCATGATCCATTTAGCAGTGAAAAGATTTCCACTTGCTATCATGCTTCACGCTGTTGTGTATAATTATTAGCTGCAAAATAGCACAGCTTGAGCATTATTATTGCACATTAAAGAACATTTCACTTATAATTATGCAATGAAAGCATGGATTCACAACGCACCTACCAAAACATTAAGCCTGAGCATGCAAAGAAATAAAAAAAATAAAAAATAAACCACTTCATTAAAACTGTGTAAATTTGAGCTTTTCTGTTCCACTTCAGAGATCTTTTATCTTTAGGATACAGACATATTATATTACAACTTTTAGCTTGCTTTAATTAAAATAAAAATAATCATAAGAAAAGAAGAAATGCAATATAATGCAGGATAATGGATGCCCTAGTAAACCAGTAAGAGACAAATTTATTCTTTAAAAAGAGCTTTGGTTTATTTTAAGAGATAATGCTAATGTGGTAAGCTATAATGATGCAGTATTCAAGGCCATATTTATGAAAAACCCCACAGACTCATGTCAGTAATGTCAGGAGTCTTACATTTATGGCAATTTCTAGCATTCTTCTTAACACACCACTCACACATGCATATACAGTATATAGGGTGGGTCATGTATATGGATACACCTAAATAAAATGGGGATGGCTGGTGATATCAACTTCCTGTTTGTGGCACATTAGTATATGGGAGGGGAAAAACTTTTCAAGATGGGTGGTGACCATGTCGGCCATTTTGAAGTCGGCTATTTTAAATCCAACTTTATTTTTTTAAGGGAAGAGGGTCTTGTGACACATCTAACTTATTGAGAATTTTGAAAGAAAAACAATGGTGTGCTTGGTTTTAATGTAACTTTGTTTCATGAATTACACAGGTCTGCCAAAAAATTCTTTTCAAAAGCTGTTTTGGTTATTCCACGTAATCTTTGTTTTTAAGTGCGCTGAATCCGAAAATGACCTCAGTTTTGTAATAGGACATCGCGTTTTCTGACAATTTAAATAACTATGTTAAATAAGACAATACCTCAAAATAAATGAAAATAGACTCATAAAATTAATTTTTTATTACAAATGTTTCATGAAAATCATTTTTTAACTGCAATGCGCTCACTAACACACACTAAAATCGATTCTTCCTCCCTGTGAGGCTTCTCTTGGTACATTTACGCTTGTGAGTAGCATCTGGAATGTCTCTCTTAAGTGTCCAAGAGTAGTCTGCCATCATTGTAATGCTCCATCTTCCCTGGTATCTTCTTTCCATCTCTTTAATGTCCTGGTGGAATTGTTCACCTTGCTCTTACCCACAGCTCCCAAATTTTCAGGAAAGTTGTCAAGTGGGAATGGAGGAAATGCACTTTCAAACTCATCAGGCAACCTAAAGCTTGAAATGCTTTCAGCATTCGTCCGACAATTTTTTTGTAGTCAGGCTCTTTGTTATTGCCTAAAAATTTCTCTACGACCTCTTTAAATGCAAACCACCCTTCTTTTTGAGGATGCGTCATGGTATTGATAAACTCTTGATCAGCTATAAGTCTTCTAATGTCTGGTCCGACGAACACACCTTCCTTCAATTCTCCCTCCGAGAGGCCTGGAAACTTGGTGACCAAGTATTTGAAGCATTCTCCATCTTTTGGAAGTGATTTTACGAATTGCTTCATCAATCCCAATTCTATGTGGAGAGGTGGTAGAACTTTATGTGGAGGAACCAAATTTTCTCGGAGGACATTTTTTTCACCAACTGTGAGCACCCTCGGCTGCCAATTCTTCTTGGTCCAGTGATTTTGTCAGTCTTGACTGTCCCATAGACACAGAATACAAGGGTATTTGGTATACCCAGCTTGTTGCCCGAGCAGCATGCACAAGACTTTCAAATCCCCACACACTTGCCAACCGTGGTCTTCATATTTAAGTTTACGAAGAACCAATTCCAAGTTCTCGTAGGTTTCCTTGAGGTGTACAGAATGACATAGAGGGATGGAAGCATAAAAACCGCCGTTGTGGAGTAAAACTGCTTTGAGACTTCTTTTTGAAGAATCTATAAAAATACGCCATTGCACTGAATCATATTGGATTTTGAATTGACCCATCAAACCTTCGTCATCGATGCAATAAACCAACTTATCTTCCTGGGCAAAGAAAGGAACAAACTCGTTTTCACGATGTCTGAACCATGAAAAATGCATGTAGAGGAGCTGCGGAGACACCATCACATGTTTCTCAACGCAGGCAGTGAATAGCCAGGTCTTTCCCCGGGAAGGAACAACCAAGGGAAGGGCAGCATCCAATAAAGGAAAACATCCAATAAAGGAAAACCACCGATGCCAAGCATGGTAGCCATCCACAGACAGCTGTTTCGGGGTTTTTGCCCCTCATCAGTGTGGAGTAGGAAACTGGCTATCAGGAGCAGTGCCTAGTAGAAAGTCTATAAATGCACGGATGATTGACCTCATGGAGACCAAAACATCCAACACCGCGGAGACACCATCACGTGTTTCTCAACACAGTAATCCAGAACACTGCCCCCAAATATGCAAATGCATGTAGAGGAGCTGCAGAGACACCATCACATGTTTCTCAACGCAGGCAGTGAATAGCCAGGCCTTTCCCCGGGAAGGAACAACCAAGGGAAGGGCAGCATCCATTAAAGGAAAACATCCAATAAAGGAAAACCACCTATGCCAAGCATGGTATCCATCCACAGACAGCTGTTTCGGGGTTTTTGCCCCTCATCAGTGTGGAGTAGGAAACTGGCTATCAGGAGCAGTGCCTAGTAGAAAGTCTATAAAGGCACGGATGATTGACCTCGTGGAGACCAAAAAATCCAACACCGCGGAGACACCATCACGTGTTTCTCAACACAGTGATCCAGAACACTGCCCCCAGATATGCAAATGCATGTAGAGGAGCTGCGGAGACACCATCACATGTTTCTCAATGCAGGCAGTGAATAGCCAGGCCTTTCCCCGGGAAGGAACAACCAAGGGAAGGGCAGCATCCAATAAAGGAAAACATCCAATAAAGGAAAACCACCTATGCCAAGCATGGTATCCATCCACAGACAGCTGTTTTTTTTTTTTTTCTTCCCTCAGATGGGAAAATCCACGGTCCAGAAATCCAAGACCAAAGAAAGATCCCAACCAGCTGCGTCAAATCCAAAACACAAAAGCTGTTCCCATCATCATCGGAAAATTTCAGTTTACTACAACATCAGAAAAAACAAGTCAAGACTAGTGTTGAGCGATACCTTCCGATATCGGAAAGTATCGGTATCGGTTTGGATCGGCCGATATTCAAAAAATATCGGATATCGCCGATACCGATACCCGATCCCAATGCAAGTCAATGGGACCAAAATATCGGAATTAAAATAAACCCTTTCTTTCCTTGTAGGTTCATTCTACCTGAAGGAAAACAACTAAGAATAATGTAGGATGTATGGGGGAGGTGGCGGAGACATTAAAGGCAATGAGGATTAGTCCAATCAAATAGAATAGCATGTTTTTTTTTTTTTTTTAAAGAAGTTCGGATTGAAAAAGATATTGAGTATGTAAATTTTTTTTATTTTGTCAGATATTGATGTTTCACTATTCCACGCCCTTCCCCTTCTTTTTTTTCTTTTTTTTTTTTTTCTTTTCCCACACTTTCATCTTCATCATCATCAGCATCCTTGACATTAACTTCTTCACCTTATTCATCTTCTTCTTCATCTTCTACCTATTTTTTTTTTTATTACATTCTTCATATTCATTTTCTTCAACTATTATTATTCTTCCTATTCTACATATTCTTTTTATTCCACTGTTATTATTCTTCCTATTCTACTTCTTCATCATATTCTCATTTGTGACAGGCATTCCCGTAGTTGTTATCTATAAAAGTTGGAAGATTACACCTTCCGTTCTGCCAGTCACAAAAGTTACATTTGTCCGCGTTCAGTTTGGCCTGCAGCATCAGGCTTTATCCAGGGGCACCACGAGGAGGAACGGACTCACCCCCATACACTGCTTAGTCTTCTTCTGCATATAATTTAGATAATATCTTTTGCTCTGATATTAAGTCTTATGCTTAATGTTCTTCTGCTCTTTGTTCTGCAGCCTCTTGTTCTTCTGCTTCTCGGTCTTCCATGTTGTCGTCTCCAGGGTCTTCGTCTCCAGTGTCGTCATCTCCGCCGTCGTCGTCTCAGCCGTCGTCGTCTCCGCCGTCGTCGTCGTCGTCGTCATCGGGGTGGTCTTCCGGGTCGTCGTCATCGGGGTGGTCTTCCGGGTTGTCGACGTTAGGGTCTTCAACTTGGAAATGTAGCAGAAGGTACAAGAAGGCTGAGAAAATGCCAAGAACCAGCTGATGGAACTGGAACTCGGATGGCTACCCGAAGGTTCAAGAGCCTATGGAACTACCGAGGACCAGCTGACGTTACTGGAACCCGGTTACTAAGCAGGAGGTACCCGTGCTAAAAAGCACTACCAAGGACCGCCTGACGTTGGCGGAACTCGGATACCCAGAAGGAGGCACCTAAGCCAAAGGCTCTGCCCGGAACCAGATGACGTTACTGGAACCAGGATGGGGAGCAGAAGGTACAAGAGCAAAAGACACTGCCGAGAACCAGCTGACGGTACTGGAACCCGGATGGGTAGCCGAATGTCCAAGAGCCAATGGAACTACCAAGGACCAGCTGACGTTACTGGAACCCGGTTACTAAGCAGGAGGTACCCGTGCCTGAAAGCACTACCAAGGACCACCTGACATTGGTGGAACTTGGATACCCAGAAGGAGGCACCTAAGCCAAAGGCTCTGCCCGGAACCAGCTGACGGTACTGGAACCAGGATGGGGAGCAGAAGGTACAAGAGCAAAAGACACTGCCGAGAACCAGCTGACGGTGCTGGAACCAGGTGGTGGACCCGAAGGCCCACAGGAGAGGAGAGAACAGCTAGGCCGCGAGGCAGCCGCAGTTACCGAACCCCAACAGTCCTACAGGGGGAGCTGGGCCTACTGGCACTACAGAACCAGCCTTGACTACCAGTTCACGCAGCCCACATAGGAAGCTCCTAAACTGGAGGCACCCTGGAGTTGGCTAACTCGACCGCCCCACGACGGGGCAAGCATAGGCGTCTCAGTGAAGTTGACACAACCCGGAAACAGCTGACGGTGCTGAAACCAGGCTTGGCACGAGGGAGTACCTGTGACAAGAACACTGCCGAGAACCAGCTGGCGGTGCTGGAACCCGGATGCGTTACCCCAGTGTGCAAGAGCCAATGGCACGACCGAGGACCAGCTGACGGTGCTGGAACCCGGTTACTAAGCTGTAGGTGCCCGCGCTTAAAAGCACTACCAAGGACCGCCTGGCGTTGGCGGAACTCGGATACCCAGGAGGAGGCACCTTAGCCAAAGGCTCGGCCCGGAACCAGCTGACGGTGCTGGAACCAGGTGGTGGACCCGAAGGCCCACAGGAGAGGAGAGAACAGCTAGGCCGCGAGGCAGCCGCAGTTACCGAACCCCAACAGTCCTACAGGGGGAGCTGGGCCTACTGGCACTACAGAACCAGCCTTGACTACCAGTTCACGCAGCCCACATAGGAAGCTCCTAAACTGGAGGCACCCTGGAGTTGGCTAACTCGACCGCCCCACGACGGGGCAAGCATAGGCGTCTCAGTGAAGTTGACACAACCCGGAAACAGCTGACGGTGCTGAAACCAGGCTTGGCACGAGGGAGTACCTGTGACAAGAACACTGCCGAGAACCAGCTGGCGGTGCTGGAACCCGGATGCGTTGCCCCAGTGTGCAAGAGCCAATGGCACGACCGAGGACCAGCTGACGGTGCTGGAACCCGGTTACTAAGCTGTAGGTGCCCGCGCTTAAAAGCACTACCAAGGACCGCCTGGCGTTGGCGGAACTCGGATACCCAGGAGGAGGCACCTTAGCCAAAGGCTCGGCCCGGAACCAGCTGACGGTGCTGGAACCAGGTGGTGGACCCGAAGGCCCACAGGAGAGGAGAGAACAGCTAGGCCGCGAGGCAGCCGCAGTTACCGAACCCCAACAGTCCTACAGGGGGAGCTGGGCCTACTGGCACTACAGAACCAGCCTTGACTACCAGTTCACGCAGCCCACATAGGAAGCTCCTAAACTGGAGGCACCCTGGAGTTGGCTAACTCGACCGCCCCACGACGGGGCAAGCATAGGCGTCTCAGTGAAGTTGACACAACCCGGAAACAGCTGACGGTGCTGAAACCAGGCTTGGCACGAGGGAGTACCTGTGACAAGAACACTGCCGAGAACCAGCTGGCGGTGCTGGAACCCGGATGCGTTGCCCCAGTGTGCAAGAGCCAATGGCACGACCGAGGACCAGCTGACGGTGCTGGAACCCGGTTACTAAGCTGTAGGTGCCCGCGCTTAAAAGCACTACCAAGGACCGCCTGGCGTTGGCGGAACTCGGATACCCAGGAGGAGGCACCTAAGCCAAAGGCTCGGCCCGGAACCAGCTGACGGTGCTGGAACCAGGTGGTGGACCCCAAGGCCCACAGGAGAGGAGAGAACAGCTAGGCCGCGAGGCAGCCGCAGTTACCGAACCCCAACAGTCCTACAGGGGGAGCTGGGCCTACTGGCACTACAGAACCAGCCTTGACTACCAGTTCACGCAGCCCACATAGGAAGCTCCTAAACTGGAGGCACCCTGGAGTTGGCTAACTCGACCGCCCCACGACGGGGCAAGCATAGGCGTCTCAGTGAAGTTGACACAACCCGGAAACAGCTGACGGTGCTGAAACCAGGCTTGGCACGAGGGAGTACCTGTGACAAGAACACTGCCGAGAACCAGCTGGCGGTGCTGGAACCCGGATGCGTTGCCCCAGTGTGCAAGAGCCAATGGCACGACCGAGGACCAGCTGACGGTGCTGGAACCCGGTTACTAAGCTGTAGGTGCCCGCGCTTAAAAGCACTACCAAGGACCGCCTGGCGTTGGCGGAACTCGGATACCCAGGAGGAGGCACCTTAGCCAAAGGCTCGGCCCGGAACCAGCTGACGGTGCTGGAACCAGGTGGTGGACCCGAAGGCCCACAGGAGAGGAGAGAACAGCTAGGCCGCGAGGCAGCCGCAGTTACCGAACCCCAACAGTCCTACAGGGGGAGCTGGGCCTACTGGCACTACAGAACCAGCCTTGACTACCAGTTCACGCAGCCCACATAGGAAGCTCCTAAACTGGAGGCACCCTGGAGTTGGCTAACTCGACCGCCCCACGACGGGGCAAGCATAGGCGTCTCAGTGAAGTTGACACAACCCGGAAACAGCTGACGGTGCTGAAACCAGGCTTGGCACGAGGGAGTACCTGTGACAAGAACACTGCCGAGAACCAGCTGGCGGTGCTGAAACCCGGATGCGTTGCCCCAGTGTGCAAGAGCCAATGGCACGACCGAGGACCAGCTGACGGTGCTGGAACCCGGTTACTAAGCTGTAGGTGCCCGCGCTTAAAAGCACTACCAAGGACCGCCTGGCGTTGGCGGAACTCGGATACCCAGGAGGAGGCACCTAAGCCAAAGGCTCGGCCCGGAACCAGCTGACGGTGCTGGAACCAGGTGGTGGACCCCAAGGCCCACAGGAGAGGAGAGAACAGCTAGGCCGCGAGGCAGCCGCAGTTACCGAACCCCAACAGTCCTACAGGGGGAGCTGGGCCTACTGGCACTACAGAACCAGCCTTGACTACCAGTTCACGCAGCCCACATAGGAAGCTCCTAAACTGGAGGCACCCTGGAGTTGGCTAACTCGACCGCCCCACGACGGGGCAAGCATAGGCGTCTCAGTGAAGTTGACACAACCCGGAAACAGCTGACGGTGCTGAAACCAGGCTTGGCACGAGGGAGTACCTGTGACAAGAACACTGCCGAGAACCAGCTGGCGGTGCTGGAACCCGGATGCGTTGCCCCAGTGTGCAAGAGCCAATGGCACGACCGAGGACCAGCTGACGGTGCTGGAACCCGGTTACTAAGCTGTAGGTGCCCGCGCTTAAAAGCACTACCAAGGACCGCCTGGCGTTGGCGGAACTCGGATACCCAGGAGGAGGCACCTTAGCCAAAGGCTCGGCCCGGAACCAGCTGACGGTGCTGGAACCAGGTGGTGGACCCGAAGGCCCACAGGAGAGGAGAGAACAGCTAGGCCGCGAGGCAGCCGCAGTTACCGAACCCCAACAGTCCTACAGGGGGAGCTGGGCCTACTGGCACTACAGAACCAGCCTTGACTACCAGTTCACGCAGCCCACATAGGAAGCTCCTAAACTGGAGGCACCCTGGAGTTGGCTAACTCGACCGCCCCACGACGGGGCAAGCATAGGCGTCTCAGTGAAGTTGACACAACCCGGAAACAGCTGACGGTGCTGAAACCAGGCTTGGCACGAGGGAGTACCTGTGACAAGAACACTGCCGAGAACCAGCTGGCGGTGCTGGAACCCGGATGCGTTGCCCCAGTGTGCAAGAGCCAATGGCACGACCGAGGACCAGCTGACGGTGCTGGAACCCGGTTACTAAGCTGTAGGTGCCCGCGCTTAAAAGCACTACCAAGGACCGCCTGGCGTTGGCGGAACTCGGATACCCAGGAGGAGGCACCTTAGCCAAAGGCTCGGCCCGGAACCAGCTGACGGTGCTGGAACCAGGTGGTGGACCCGAAGGCCCACAGGAGAGGAGAGAACAGCTAGGCCGCGAGGCAGCCGCAGTTACCGAACCCCAACAGTCCTACAGGGGGAGCTGGGCCTACTGGCACTACAGAACCAGCCTTGACTACCAGTTCACGCAGCCCACATAGGAAGCTCCTAAACTGGAGGCACCCTGGAGTTGGCTAACTCGACCGCCCCACGACGGGGCAAGCATAGGCGTCTCAGTGAAGTTGACACAACCCGGAAACAGCTGACGGTGCTGAAACCAGGCTTGGCACGAGGGAGTACCTGTGACAAGAACACTGCCGAGAACCAGCTGGCGGTGCTGGAACCCGGATGCGTTGCCCCAGTGTGCAAGAGCCAATGGCACGACCGAGGACCAGCTGACGGTGCTGGAACCCGGTTACTAAGCTGTAGGTGCCCGCGCTTAAAAGCACTACCAAGGACCGCCTGGCGTTGGCGGAACTCGGATACCCAGGAGGAGGCACCTTAGCCAAAGGCTCGGCCCGGAACCAGCTGACGGTGCTGGAACCAGGTGGTGGACCCGAAGGCCCACAGGAGAGGAGAGAACAGCTAGGCCGCGAGGCAGCCGCAGTTACCGAACCCCAACAGTCCTACAGGGGGAGCTGGGCCTACTGGCACTACAGAACCAGCCTTGACTACCAGTTCACGCAGCCCACATAGGAAGCTCCTAAACTGGAGGCACCCTGGAGTTGGCTAACTCGACCGCCCCACGACGGGGCAAGCATAGGCGTCTCAGTGAAGTTGACACAACCCGGAAACAGCTGACGGTGCTGAAACCAGGCTTGGCACGAGGGAGTACCTGTGACAAGAACACTGCCGAGAACCAGCTGGCGGTGCTGGAACCCGGATGCGTTGCCCCAGTGTGCAAGAGCCAATGGCACGACCGAGGACCAGCTGACGGTGCTGGAACCCGGTTACTAAGCTGTAGGTGCCCGCGCTTAAAAGCACTACCAAGGACCGCCTGGCGTTGGCGGAACTCGGATACCCAGGAGGAGGCACCTTAGCCAAAGGCTCGGCCCGGAACCAGCTGACGGTGCTGGAACCAGGTGGTGGACCCGAAGGCCCACAGGAGAGGAGAGAACAGCTAGGCCGCGAGGCAGCCGCAGTTACCGAACCCCAACAGTCCTACAGGGGGAGCTGGGCCTACTGGCACTACAGAACCAGCCTTGACTACCAGTTCACGCAGCCCACATAGGAAGCTCCTAAACTGGAGGCACCCTGGAGTTGGCTAACTCGACCGCCCCACGACGGGGCAAGCATAGGCGTCTCAGTGAAGTTGACACAACCCGGAAACAGCTGACGGTGCTGAAACCAGGCTTGGCACGAGGGAGTACCTGTGACAAGAACACTGCCGAGAACCAGCTGGCGGTGCTGGAACCCGGATGCGTTGCCCCAGTGTGCAAGAGCCAATGGCACGACCGAGGACCAGCTGACGGTGCTGGAACCCGGTTACTAAGCTGTAGGTGCCCGCGCTTAAAAGCACTACCAAGGACCGCCTGGCGTTGGCGGAACTCGGATACCCAGGAGGAGGCACCTTAGCCAAAGGCTCGGCCCGGAACCAGCTGACGGTGCTGGAACCAGGTGGTGGACCCGAAGGCCCACAGGAGAGGAGAGAACAGCTAGGCCGCGAGGCAGCCGCAGTTACCGAACCCCAACAGTCCTACAGGGGGAGCTGGGCCTACTGGCACTACAGAACCAGCCTTGACTACCAGTTCACGCAGCCCACATAGGAAGCTCCTAAACTGGAGGCACCCTGGAGTTGGCTAACTCGACCGCCCCACGACGGGGCAAGCATAGGCGTCTCAGTGAAGTTGACACAACCCGGAAACAGCTGACGGTGCTGAAACCAGGCTTGGCACGAGGGAGTACCTGTGACAAGAACACTGCCGAGAACCAGCTGGCGGTGCTGGAACCCGGATGCGTTGCCCCAGTGTGCAAGAGCCAATGGCACGACCGAGGACCAGCTGACGGTGCTGGAACCCGGTTACTAAGCTGTAGGTGCCCGCGCTTAAAAGCACTACCAAGGACCGCCTGGCGTTGGCGGAACTCGGATACCCAGGAGGAGGCACCTTAGCCAAAGGCTCGGCCCGGAACCAGCTGACGGTGCTGGAACCAGGTGGTGGACCCGAAGGCCCACAGGAGAGGAGAGAACAGCTAGGCCGCGAGGCAGCCGCAGTTACCGAACCCCAACAGTCCTACAGGGGGAGCTGGGCCTACTGGCACTACAGAACCAGCCTTGACTACCAGTTCACGCAGCCCACATAGGAAGCTCCTAAACTGGAGGCACCCTGGAGTTGGCTAACTCGACCGCCCCACGACGGGGCAAGCATAGGCGTCTCAGTGAAGTTGACACAACCCGGAAACAGCTGACGGTGCTGAAACCAGGCTTGGCACGAGGGAGTACCTGTGACAAGAACACTGCCGAGAACCAGCTGGCGGTGCTGGAACCCGGATGCGTTGCCTTGCCTATTAAAGATTGTCTTCCTAGAGCCCCAACTAGCGGTGTTGGAGCAAAGGGTAAGCAGGGGGAGATGAGTGTAGGCCGAAGCCTGCACTGGAGGCAGCTTTGTGTCTGCGTTGCGTTTGCAGGACACTTTGCCGGCTACACACTGGGGGAACAGCTGGCGTTGCTGAACCCCACTAACACAATGGCGTGTGTTTTTATCTGTGCAGCTAGCACTTGCGGGCAAAAACTTGCGATGTTAGAGCCCGTGTTGAAGCAGGAGGAGGAGGAGAGGAGCAGAGTGTAGGCCGAAGCCTAGTTGAACCAATTTCAAAGGAAACCTTTAACCCCCCCCTCAGGTGTTACAAAGTACAAGAGACACACCTTGTGCAGTATTAATGCTGCACAAGTGAAAGGTTGCTCTATTTCATTCTACTTGCACACGCTGAATGAAAGACATACACAATTTACCCCATTCTACAGTAAAACTGTAGTGGATGCGTGACTTGGTTTTTTGATGAGACGCAGCACAGGTGTCCAAAATAACGCCTTGGTGCTTGGCGCAGCTTCCTGAGCGTTGTTATTTGCTGTACAGGAGTCTGCGCTCTTGTGTTATCCCTTGGCAATGCCCTGTTAGCGCTGCCCATCTTATGACCTCATTTCATGTTGGCCGGTGCGGTTAACGATGGCCATAAATCCCAGACCCACAGTGGCTTTTCCTAAAGTCACACTGCGGTGCTGGGATTCGTGGCCTTGAGCAGTAAATATTTTGGCCGCTCACACACGTCCTTACACCTGCTTCAGACTGGGCGGCCTCTGCTGATCCCTTCTCGCATGCCGCGGCCATGAGGCTGCACAGTCTGAAGAAGGCGGAAGGAGATGAGTTAAGACAGGCGAAGATATGCACTGCTCGTGCCCATCAATCACACCCTCGCAGTCAAAATAATTAAGACAACGAGGAGCATTTTATTCAGGCAGGGCGGACGAACAGGCGCAAGTAGCCAACCAATGATGTCAGAAGACGGGAAGCGCTACCAAGGGGGGTGCTGCGTATCATTAGAAAGGAAAGTCACACCTCAGGGACAGTGGAATGGTCTCAAAGAGACACATTTTGTACGTGTTGAGTTCCACGTGGGCAAGGAGAAAACGTCAGCCACCTTGTACAAATGCAGCAGTACTGCTGTACAAGGTGGCTGTTATACATAGAAACACCTGGGGGGGTGGGGGGCAGGCTCCCTTCAATTTCAGTTCATGTGCCTGCGTGGCGTTTGCAGGTCACGTTGCAAGCTACACAGCAGGGGAACAGCTGGCGTTGCTGAACCCCACTGACACATTGACTGGTGTTTTTCTCTGTGCAGATTGCATGTCCGGGCAAAAACTAGCGGTGTTAGAGCCCAGGGTCAGCAGGAGGAGGAGGAGAGGAGCAAAGTGTAGGCCGAAGCCTGCACTGGTGGCAGCTTTTGGTCGGTTGTGCCAGCGTGGCTTGTGCTGGACACGATGCCGGCTACACAGCGGGGGAACAGCTGGCGGTGCTGAACCACACTAACACATTGGCTGGTGTTTTTCTCTGTGCAGCTAGCATGTCCGGGCAGAAACTGGCGTTGTTTGAGCCCAGGGTCAGCAGGAGGAGGAGAGGAGCAAAGTGTAGGCCGAAGCCTGCACTGGTGGCAGCTTTTGTTCTTTTGTGCCAGCGTGGCTTGTGCTGGACACGTTGCCGACTACACAGCAGGGGAACAGCTGGCGGTGCTGAACCCCACTAACACATTGGCTGGTGTTTTTCTCTGTGCAGCTAGCATTTCCGGGCAAAAACTAGCGGTGTTTGAGCCCAGGGTCAGCAGGAGGAGTAGAGGAGCAGAGTGTAGGCCGAAGCCTAGTTGAACCAATTTCAAAGGTTACCTTTAACCCCCCCCTCAGGTGTTGCAAGGTACAAGAGCCACACCTTGAACAGCATTAATGATGCACAAGTCAAAGGTTGCTCTATTTAATTTTGCTCCTTGCACACGCTGAATTAAACACGTACACTATTTAGCCCATTATACTGTCAAACAGTTGTGGAGGCGTGACTTGTCTTTTTAACGAGACGCAGCACAGGTGTCAAAATTTGCACCTAGGTACTGGGCGCAGATTCCTGAGCGTTGTTATTTGCTGTACAGGAGTCTGCGCTCTTGTGTTATCCCTTGGCAATACCCTGTTAGTGCAGGCCGTCTCATGACCTCATTTCATGTTGGCCGGTGCGGTTAACGATGGCCATAAATCCCAGACCCACAGTGGCTTTTCCTAAAGTCACACTGCGGTGCTGGGATTCGTGGCCTTGTGCAGTAAATATGTTCGCCGCTCACACATGTCCTTACACCTGCTTCAGACTGGGCGGCCTCAGCTGATCCCTTATCGCATGCCGCGGCCATGAGGCCGCACAGTCAGAAGAAGGCGGAAGGAGGGGAGTGAAAACAGGGGAACATATGCACTGCTCGTGCCCATCAATCACACCCTCGCAGTCAAAATATATGAGACAACGGGGGGCGTTGTGTCGGGCAGGGGGGACGCACAGGCACAGCCAGCCAACCAATGATGTCAGGAGACGGGCAGCGCTAACAATGGGGGTGCTGCGTGTCATTACAAAGGAAAGTCACACCTCAGGGACATTGTAATGGTCTCTAATGAGACACATTTTTTACGTGTTGAGTTCCACGTGGGCAAGGAGAAAAAGTCAGCCACCTCGTACAAATGCAGCAGTACTGCTGTACAAGGTGGCTGATATACATAGAAACACCTGTGGGTGGGGGGCAGGCTCCCTTCAATTTCAGTTCATGTGCCTGCGTGGCGTTTGCAGGTCACGTTGCAAGCTGCACAGCAGGGGAACAGCTGGCGGTGCTGAACCCCACTAACACATTGGCTGGTGTTTTTCTCTGTGCAGCTAGCATGTCCGGGCAGAAACTGGCGTTGTTTGAGCCCAGGGTCAGCAG
The DNA here is from genome assembly GCF_032444005.1 of Ranitomeya imitator. Classification (NCBI taxonomy): domain Eukaryota; kingdom Metazoa; phylum Chordata; class Amphibia; order Anura; family Dendrobatidae; genus Ranitomeya; species Ranitomeya imitator. The sequence goes on from NC_091287.1 coordinate 354,309,036, forward strand.
GAGGAGGAGAGGAGCAAAGTGTAGGCCGAAGCCTGCACTGGTGGCAGCTTTTGTTCTGTTGTGCCAGCGTGGCTTGTGCTGGACACGTTGCCGACTACACAGCAGGGGAACAGCTGGCGGTGCTGAACCCCACTAACACATTGGCTGGTGTTTTTCTCTGTGCAGCTAGCATTTCCGGGCAAAAACTAGCGGTGTTTGAGCCCAGGGTCAGCAGGAGGAGTAGAGGAGCAGAGTGTTGGCCAAAGCCTAGTTGAACCAATTTCAAAGGTTACCTTTAACCCCCCCCTCAGGTGTTGCAAGGTACAAGAGCCACACCTTGAACAGCATTATTGATGCACAAGTCAAAGGTTGCTCTATTTAATTTTGCTCCTTGCACACGCTGAATTAAACACGTACACTATTTAGCCCATTATACTGTCAAACAGTAGTGGAGGCGTGACTACTAGTCTTTTTAAGGAGACGCAGCACAGGTGTACAAATTTACACCTAGGTGCTGTGCGCAGATTCCTTACCGTTGTTATTTCCAGTACAGGAAACTGCGCTCTTGTGTTATCCCTTGGCAATACCCTGTTAGTGCAGGCCGTCTCATGACCTCATTTCATGTTGGCCGGTGCGGTTAACGATGGCCATAAATCCCAGACCCACAGTGGCTTTTCCTAAAGTCACACTGCGGTGCTGGGATTCGTGGCCTTGTGCAGTAAATATGTTCGCCGCTCACACATGTCCTTACACCTGCTTCAGACTGGGCGGCCTCAGCTGATCCCTTATCGCATGCCGCGGCCATGAGGCCGCACAGTCAGAAGAAGGCGGAAGGAGGGGAGTGAAAACAGGGGAACATATGCACTGCTCGTGCCCATCAATCACACCCTCGCAGTCAAAATATATGAGACAACGGGGGGCGTTGTGTCGGGCAGGGGGGACGCACAGGCACAGCCAGCCAACCAATGATGTCAGGAGACGGGCAGCGCTAACAATGGGGGTGCTGCGTGTCATTAAAAAGGAAAGTCACACCTCAGGGACATTGTAATGGTCTGTAATGAGACACATTTTGTACTTGTTGAGTTCCACGTGTGCAAGGAGAAAAAGTCAGCCACCTTGTCCAAATGCAGCAGTACTGCTGTACAAGGTGGCTGTTATACATAGAAACACCTGGGGGGGTGGGGGGCAGGCTCCCTTCAATTTCAGTTCATGTGCCTGCGTGGCGTTTGCAGGTCACGTTGCAAGCTACACAGCAGGGGAACAGCTGGCGTTGCTGAACCCCACTGACACATTGACTGGTGTTTTTCTCTGTGCAGATTGCATGTCCGGGCAAAAACTAGCGGTGTTAGAGCCCAGGGTCAGCAGGAGGAGGAGGAGAGGAGCAAAGTGTAGGCCGAAGCCTGCACTGGTGGCAGCTTTTGGTCGGTTGTGCCAGCGTGGCTTGTGCTGGACACGATGCCGGCTACACAGCGGGGGAACAGCTGGCGGTGCTGAACCACACTAACACATTGGCTGGTGTTTTTCTCTGTGCAGCTAGCATGTCCGGGCAGAAACTGGCGTTGTTTGAGCCCAGGGTCAGCAGGAGGAGGAGAGGAGCAAAGTGTAGGCCGAAGCCTGCACTGGTGGCAGCTTTTGGTCGGTTGTGCCAGCGTGGCTTGTGCTGGACACGTTGCCGACTACACAGCAGGGGAACAGCTGGCGGTGCTGAACCCCACTAACACATTGGCTGGTGTTTTTCTCTGTGCAGCTAGCATTTCCGGGCAAAAACTAGCGGTGTTTGAGCCCAGGGTCAGCAGGAGGAGGAGAGGAGCAGAGTGTAGGCCGAAGCCTAGTTGAACCAATTTCAAAGGTTACCTTTAACCCCCCCCTCAGGTGTTGCAAGGTACAAGAGCCACACCTTGAACAGCATTAATGATGCACAAGTCAAAGGTTGCTCTATTTAATTTTGCTCCTTGCACACGCTGAATTAAACACGTACACTATTTAGCCCATTATACTGTCAAACAGTTGTGGAGGCGTGACTTGTCTTTTTAACGAGACGCAGCACAGGTGTCAAAATTTGCACCTAGGTACTGGGCGCAGATTCCTGAGCGTTGTTATTTGCTGTACAGGAGTCTGCGCTATTGTGATCCCTTGGCCATGCGCTGTGAGCGCTTCCTGTCTTCTGACCTCATTTCATGTCGGCCGTTGCGGTTAGCGATGGACATGAATCCCAGACCCACAGTGTGTTTTTAAAAAATCACACTGCGGTGCTGGGATTCGTGCCCTGGTGCACTAAATAGGTTTGCCGCTCACACATGTCCTTACACCTGCTTCAGACTGGGCGGCCTCATCTGATCCCTTATCGCCTGCCGCGGCCATGAGGACACCCAGTCTGAAGAAGGCGGAAGGAGATGAGTGAACACAGGCAAACATATGCACTGCACATGCCCATCAATCACACCCTCGCTGTCCAAAAAAATAAGACACCGAGGGCCGTTGTTTCGAGCAGGGGAGATGCACAGGCGCAGCCAGCTAACCAATGATGTCAAAAGACGGGCAGCGCTAACAAGGGTGGTGCTGCGTGTCATTACAAAGGAAAGTCACACCTCAGGGACATTGTAATGGTCTCTAATGAGACACATTTTGTACGTGTTGAGTTCCACGTGGGCAAGGAGAAAAAGTCAGCCACCTCGTACAAATGCAGCAGTACTGCTGTACAAGGTGGCTGATATACATAGAAACACCTGTGGGTGGGGGGCAGGCTCCCTTCAATTTCAGTTCATGTGCCTGCATGGCGTTTGCAGGTCACGTTGCAAGCTACACAGCAGGGGAACAGCTGGCGTTGCTGAACCCCACTGACACATTGACTGGTGTTTTTCTCTGTGCAGCTAGCATGTCCGGGCAGAAACTGGCGTTGTTTGAGCCCAGGGTCAGCAGGAGGAGGAGAGGAGCAAAGTGTAGGCCGAAGCCTGCACTGGTGGCAGCTTTTGGTCGGTTGTGCCAGCGTGGCTTGTGCTGGACACGTTGCCGACTACACAGCAGGGGAACAGCTGGCGGTGCTGAACCCCACTAACACATTGGCTGGTGTTTTTCTCTGTGCAGCTAGCATTTCCGGGCAAAAACTAGCGGTGTTTGAGCCCAGGGTCAGCAGGAGGAGGAGAGGAGCAGAGTGTAGGCCGAAGCCTAGTTGAACCAATTTCAAAGGTTACCTTTAACCCCCCCCTCAGGTGTTGCAAGGTACAAGAGCCACACCTTGAACAGCATTAATGATGCACAAGTCAAAGGTTGCTCTATTTAATTTTGCTCCTTGCACACGCTGAATTAAACACGTACACTATTTAGCCCATTATACTGTCAAACAGTTGTGGAGGCGTGACTTGTCTTTTTAACGAGACGCAGCACAGGTGTCAAAATTTGCACCTAGGTACTGGGCGCAGATTCCTGAGCGTTGTTATTTGCTGTACAGGAGTCTGCGCTATTGTGATCCCTTGGCCATGCGCTGTGAGCGCTTCCTGTCTTCTGACCTCATTTCATGTCGGCCGTTGCGGTTAGCGATGGACATGAATCCCAGACCCACAGTGTGTTTTTAAAAAATCACACTGCGGTGCTGGGATTCGTGCCCTGGTGCACTAAATAGGTTTGCCGCTCACACATGTCCTTACACCTGCTTCAGACTGGGCGGCCTCATCTGATCCCTTATCGCCTGCCGCGGCCATGAGGACACCCAGTCTGAAGAAGGCGGAAGGAGATGAGTGAACACAGGCAAACATATGCACTGCACATGCCCATCAATCACACCCTCGCTGTCCAAAAAAATAAGACACCGAGGGCCGTTGTTTCGAGCAGGGGAGATGCACAGGCGCAGCCAGCTAACCAATGATGTCAAAAGACGGGCAGCGCTAACAAGGGTGGTGCTGCGTGTCATTACAAAGGAAAGTCACACCTCAGGGACATTGTAATGGTCTCTAATGAGACACATTTTGTACGTGTTGAGTTCCACGTGGGCAAGGAGAAAAAGTCAGCCACCTCGTACAAATGCAGCAGTACTGCTGTACAAGGTGGCTGATATACATAGAAACACCTGTGGGTGGGGGGCAGGCTCCCTTCAATTTCAGTTCATGTGCCTGCGTGGCGTTTGCAGGTCACGTTGCAAGCTACACAGCAGGGGAACAGCTGGCGTTGCTGAACCCCACTGACACATTGACTGGTGTTTTTCTCTGTGCAGATTGCATGTCCGGGCAAAAACTAGCGGTGTTAGAGCCCAGGGTCAGCAGGAGGAGGAGGAGAGGAGCAAAGTGTAGGCCGAAGCCTGCACTGGTGGCAGCTTTTGGTCGGTTGTGCCAGCGTGGCTTGTGCTGGACACGATGCCGGCTACACAGCGGGGGAACAGCAGGCGGTGCTGAACCCCACTAACACATTGGCTGGTGTTTTTCTCTGTGCAGCTAGCATGTCCGGGCAGAAACTGGCGTTGTTTGAGCCCAGGGTCAGCAGGAGGAGGAGAGGAGCAAAGTGTAGGCCGAAGCCTGCACTGGTGGCAGCTTTTGGTCGGTTGTGCCAGCGTGGCTTGTGCTGGACACGTTGCCGACTACACAGCAGGGGAACAGCTGGCGGTGCTGAACCCCACTAACACATTGGCTGGTGTTTTTCTCTGTGCAGCTAGCATTTCCGGGCAAAAACTAGCGGTGTTTGAGCCCAGGGTCAGCAGGAGGAGGAGAGGAGCAGAGTGTAGGCCGAAGCCTAGTTGAACCAATTTCAAAGGTTACCTTTAACCCCCCCCTCAGGTGTTGCAAGGTACAAGAGCCACACCTTGTGCAGCATTAATGATGCACAAGTCAAAGGTTGCTCTATTTAATTTTGCTCCTTGCACACGCTGAATTAAACACGTACACTATTTAGCCCATTATACTGTCAAACAGTTGTGGAGGCGTGACTTGTCTTTTTAACGAGACGCAGCACAGGTGTCAAAATTTGCACCTAGGTACTGGGCGCAGATTCCTGAGCGTTGTTATTTGCTGTACAGGAGTCTGCGCTATTGTGATCCCTTGGCCATGCGCTGTGAGCGCTTCCTGTCTTCTGACCTCATTTCATGTCGGCCGTTGCGGTTAGCGATGGACATGAATCCCAGACCCACAGTGTGTTTTCACAAAAATCACACTGCGTGGCTGGGATTCGTGGCCTTGTGCAGTAAATAGGTTTGCCGCTTACACATGTCCTTACACCTGCTCCAGACTGGGCGGCCTCAGCTGATCCCTTATCGCCTACCACGGCCAGGAGGCCGCACAGTCTGAAGAAGGCGGAAGGAGATGAGTTAAGACAGGCGAACATATGCACTGCTCGTGCCCATAAACCACACCCTCGCTGACAAAATAAATATGACAACGAGGGGCGTTGTTTCTAGCAGGGCGGATGCACAGGCGCAGCCAGCTAACCATGATGACAAAAGACGGGAAACGCTACCAAGGGGGGTGCTGCGTATCATTACAAAGGAAAGTCACACCTCAGGGACAGTGGAATGGTCTCAATGAGACACATTTTGTACGTGTTGAGTTCCACGTGGGCAAGGAGAAAAAGTCAGCCACCTTGTACAAATGCAGCAGTACTGCTGTACTAGGTGGCTGTTATACATAGAAACACCTGGGGGGGTGGGGCCAGGTTCCCTTTTAATTTCAGTTCCTGTGCCTGCATGGCGTTTGCAGGTCACGTTGCCGGCTACACAGCAGGGGAACAGCTGGCGTTGCTGAACCCCACTAACACATTGGCTGGTGTTTTTCTCTGTGCAGCTAGCACTTCCGGGCAAAAACTAGCGGTGTTTGAGCCCAGGGTCAGCAGGAGGAGGAGAGGAGCAAAGTGTAGGCCGAAGCCTGCACTGGTGGCAGCTTTTGTTCTGTTGTGCCAGCGTGGCTTGTGCTGGACACGTTGCCGACTACACAGCAGGGGAACAGCTGGCGGTGCTGAACCCCACTGACACATCACCTAGTGTTTTTTTCTGTGTAGACAACACTTCCAGGTGGCAACTGACAGTGTTGAAACCCAGGGAATCAAAGAGGAGCAGAGTGTAGGCCGAAGCCTGCAGTGGAGCAAGTTGAAAGGGAACCTTTAACCCCCCCCCCCAGGCATTTGTTGCTGAAAGAGCCATCTTGTACAGCAGTAATACTGCACATGGAAAATGGTGGCTCCGAAAATTATGCTCCTTGCAAACGCTGAAGTACACACTCATATAATGTGTCCCCTCACACCGTCAAACCATCCCGGAAGTGGGACTTTCCTTTGTAATGTGACACAGCACAGCCGTCATTCCAACCCCCTTGGTGCCGGGCACCACCTCCTCAACGTTGTTTGGTTCTGTCACGGAGCCCGCACTGTAATGTTATCCCTTGGCCATGCACAGTTAGCGGTGCCCGTCTTCTGACATCATGTAGGTGTCAGGCTGGCAGTGCCTGTGCGTCCAAGCTGCCCGAGATCCAACCTTGCAGTGTCATCTAATGTAGTCCCACTGCGGGCCAGGGATCCATGGGCATGCGCAGTGCATATCATCGCCTCTCACTCACCTCCTTCCTGCTTCTTCAGACTGTGCGGCGTCACGGCCGTGGCATGCTATTAGGGATCAGCTGACGCCGCCTAGTCTGAAGAAGCGTGAAGAAGGGGAGTGAGAGGCTAGTATATGCACTGCGCATGGCCATGGATACCAGGCCCACTGTGGGATCACATTAGACGACACTGCGAGGTGTGATTTCGGGCAGCGTGGACGCACAGGCGCAGCCAGGACGACAACAAATGATGTCAGAGGACGGGCAGCGCAAACTGTGCATGGCCAAGGGATAACATAACAGCGCAGGGTCCATGACGGAATCAAACAACGCTAAGGAGGCAGCGCACGGTGCCAAGGGGGTAGCAATGACGGCTGTGCTGCGTCACATTACAAAGGAAAGTCCCACCTCCAGGACGGTTGGACGGTGTGAGGGGACACATTACATGAGTGTGTAGTTCAGCGTTTGCAAGGAGCATAATTTCAAGAGCGACCTTTCCCTTGTGCAGTATTAGTGCTGCACATGGTGGCTCTTTCAGTAACAAACGCCTAGGGGGGGGGGGGGACAGGTCCCCTTACATTTTAGTTGTGCCAGCGTGGCGGTCGCATGACACGTTGCCGGATACACAGCTGGGGATCAGCTGACGTTACTGAACCCCAATAACAGAGGAGCGACTGTTGACTGTGCACACAGCACTTCCAGGCACCAACTGGCGGTGTTAGAGCCCAGGGACAGCAGGAGGAGCAGATTGGAGGTATTGCCGCACACACAGCTGGGGATCAGCTGACGTTACTGAACCCCAATAACAGAGGAGCGACTGTTGACTGTGCACACAGCACTTCCAGGCACCAACTGGCGGTGTTAGAGCCCAGGGACAGCAGGAGGAGCAGAGGAACAGAGTGTAGGCCGAAGCCTGATTGGAGCAAGTTGAAAGGAAACCTTTAACCCCCCCCCCCAAGACGTTTGTAGCTGAAAGAGCCATGTTGTGCAGCACTAAGGATGCAAAAGGAAAAGGTTGCTCTTTTAATTATGCTCCTTGCAAACACCGAAGTAAACACTAAAAATGTGTCCCTTTATACCGTTAAACCGTTCCGGAGGTGCGAATTTCCTTCGTAATGGGACACAGCACAGCTGTCATTCCTATCCCCTTGATGCCGTGCGCTGCCTCCTCAGCGTTGTTTTAAGCTGCCACGGAGCCTGCGCTGTTCTGTTAGCCCTTGGCCATGCCCAATTAGCGCTGCCTGTCTTCTGACATAATTTGGTGTCAGGCTGTCAGTGCCTGTGCGTCCACGCTGCTCCAGATCCCACCTCGCAGTCTCATCTAACGTAATCCCACTGCGGGCCTTGGAACCATGGGCATGCACAGTGCATAACCTCGACTCTCACTCCCCTCCTTCCCTCTTCTTCAGACTGTGCGGTGTCACGGCCGTGGCATGCTAGGGATCAGCTGACGGCGCACAGTCTAAAGAAGGCGGAGGGAAATGAGCGAGAGCCCGAGGGGAAGATATGCACTGCGCATGCCCATGGATCCCAGGCCCGCAGTGTGACTCAATCAGAAGACACTGCGAGGCGGGATCTCGGGCACCGCGGCCGCACAGGCGCAGCCAGCCTGACACCAAATTATGTCAGAAGACAGGCAGCGCAAATAGGGCATGCCCAAGGGATAACAGAACAGCGCAGGCTCCGTGACAGCTTAAAACAACGCTGAGGAGGCAGCGCATGGCACCAAGGGGGTAGGAATGACGGCTGTGCTGCGTCACATTACGAAGGAAAGTCCCAGCTCCGGGACGGTATAACGGTATCAGTGAACACATTTTATAAGTGTTAAGTTCTGCGTGTGCAAAGAGCTAAAAAAAAAGAGCTACCTTTTCCTTGTGCAGCATTACTGCTGCACAAGATGGCTCTTTCAGTAACAAACGACGGGGGGGGGGGGGGGGACAGGTTCCCTTACATTTAGGTTGTTGTGCCAGCGTGGCGGTCGCAGGACACATTGCCGGCTACACAGCTGGGGATCAGCTGACGTTACTGAAACCCAATAACACTGGGTCGTATGTTTTTACTGTGCAGCCTGCACTTCTGAGCCGCAACTGGCGGTGTTGGAGCCCAGGAATAGCAGTTCAGGTGGTAGAAAGATGAACACAGCAGGAGACCTGGATGACACCCAATTACTTAATCAGGCAGAGGAGTGGCAAATTCCTGCGAGATCCAGGCCTGGTTCATTTTCAGGAAAGTAAGCCGGTCAACGTTATCGGAGGATAGTCGCATGCGACGGTCTGTTAGTACACCACCTGCGGCACTAAAGACACGTTCCGATAAGACACTAGCCGCAGGGCAAGCCAGCACCTCCAATGCATACTGGCTTAGCTCTGGCCATGTATCCAGCTTAGAGACCCAAAACTTGAACGGGGAAGAGCCGTCTGGGAGTACAGTAAGAGGGCAAGCCATGTAGTCTGTCACCATCTGACGGAACCGTTGCCTCCTGCTGACTGGAGCCGCCGGTGATGGTGTAGACATTTGGGGCGGGCACACAAAAGTGTGCCAGAGTTGTGCCATACTGGGCTTGCCTTGGGCAGAGGCACTGCTTCTGCTCCCTCTTTGGGCAGAGCCTCCCCCACTGCCTCGACGCACTGAGCTGCTTTGTAAAGCACTAGCAGCACTCCTCTCAGTTGGACAGGAGAAGATGATGGAATTCACCAGTGTGTCGTGGTACTCCCGCAATTTACGCTCCCGGGTCAACGCAGGGATGAGGTTTTGGACGTTGTCCCGGTAGCGAGGATCGAGGAGGGTGAACACCCAATAATCAGGCATGTTGAGAATGTGGTCGATGCGGCGGTCGTTTCTCAGGCACTGCAGCATGAAATCCACCATGTGCTGCAGAGTGCCAACCGGCCCAGAAACGCTGTCCCCTGCTTGAGACATGATCTCTGCCCGCTCGTCATCACCCCACCCTCGCTGTACACACTGACCACTGGACAATTGTGTCGCTCCCTCCTCTGGACGGAGCTCTTCCTCCTCCATTGACTCCTCCTCATCCTCCTCACAAATTGGCCCCTGCGTACCCCTTTGTGAGGAACCACGTGGCGCTGACTCTCCAGAAGCTGATGGAAAAGGTGACTCCTCATCCTCCACCTCTTCCACCACATCATCCCTTAACCCTTGCAAAGTTTGCTGAAGCAGGCAGATAAGGGGGACAGTCATGCTGACTAGTGCATCATCTGCACTTGCCATCCGCGTGGAATAATCAAAAGGACGCAAAACCTGGCAGACGTCCTTCATAGTGGCCCACTCTGTGGTTGTGAAGTCTGATCGGCGCTGACTGCGACTTCTTTGCGCCTGATGCAGCTGGTACTCCATAACTGCTTGCTGCTGCTCACACAACCGCTCCAACATATGTAACGTGGAATTCCACCGGGTAGGTAGGTCACATATGATGCGGTGTTCCGGAAGGCGGAATCGGCGCTGCAGAGCAGCAATGCGGGATCTGGCCAAGCTGGAACGCCGCAAGTGAGCACACTCTAGGCGGACCTTGTGCAGCAGGGCATCAAGATCCGGATAGTCCCTCAGAAAACTCTGCACAACCAAATTGAGCACATGTGCCAGACATGGGATGTGAGTGAGGTTGCCAAGGGCCAAAGCTGCCACCAGATTTCGGCCATTGTCACACACTACCATGCCTGGCTGGAGATTCGCTGGCAGTAACCACACATCGCTCTCCTGCTTTATAGCATTCCAGAGCTCCTGCGCTGTGTGGCTTCGATGCCCCAATGAAACTAGTTTCAAGACGGCCTGCTGACGTTTGGCCACGGCTGTGCTCATGTCGGTCATAGGTAAACGTTCACGGGTCCATGTGGGGGTGGACTGTGACGGATCCTGCAGAGAGGAATCAGAGGAACTGGTGTAAGAGGAGGAGTCGATGCGTACAGACTGGATTCCTGCAATCCTTGGAGTGGGCAGGACACGTCCTGCGCCACTCGCACGATCTGTACCTGGCTCAACAACATTAACCCAATGGGCAGTGAGGGAAACATATCGCCCCTGTCCATGCTGACTGGTCCACGCATCGGTGGTGAGGTGGACCTTGCTACTGACGGCGTTCAGTAGCGCATGTTTTATGTTTGCCTCAACATGCCTGTGCAGGGCAGGGACAGCCTGCCTGCTGAAGTAAAAGCGGCTGGGCACCTTGTACTGTGGGACTGCCAATGCCATCAAGTCACGGAAGCTGTCAGTCTCCACCAGCCTGAACGAGAGCATTTCCAGGGACAACAGTTTGGCAATGCCTGCATTCAGAGCCTGTGCTCGGGGGTGGTTGGCCGAGAATGCCCGCCTTTTCTCCCATGCCTGTACTACCGATGGCTGTAGAGTAGACTGGGAGTGTGAGGATGATTGGGAAGGTGGTGCTGTGGGTGGAATTACACAAGGTCTCTGGGAGGAAGCCAAACCAGCTGTGCGTGAGCTGGAGGAAGAGGCAACACGAGCTGAAGAGGTGGTAGCTGCCGCTGTTGGTTGGCCTACATCTTCAGTGTGTTTCTGTAACTCCACCGCGTGCCTGGTCCGCACATGTTTCCACATATTTGTGGTATTGAGGTTGCTGACATTTTTCCCTCTTTTTACTTTATGATGACACAGCTTGCATTTGACAAAACAAATGTCATCTGCAACTGTGTCAAAAAAGGACCAGGCACTGCAAGTCTTGGGAGCGCCCTTTTTGGCTTTGGAAAGAGACAGGCTCCTAACGGGTGCCAAAGTGGAGGCTACAGGCTCCGCAGTCTTCCCCCTCCCTCTCCCTCTTTGGCCCGTAAGAGGAAGCTCTTCCTCTGAGCTGCTCCCACCACCTTCCTGTTCCTCACGCCACGATGGGTCAAGGACCTCATCATCTCCACTACCCTCTGCCACCAACTGCTCCTCCTGGGTAGTCTCAGCAGCACAGTACGCACGAGAAAGCGGCACCTGAGTTTCATCATCAGATGCGTACTGCGCTGTGGTCACCGGAGGCACTGGCCCACCTGCCTCTTCAGAGTCAGAGAGAAAAAGGTGTTGGGCATCACTGCACACTGCCTCTTCTTCCATTTCTCCAATGCTGCTTGGCTGGCCCCCTGTTTCCAAGCCAAGAGATTCAGAGAACAGAAGTAGAGACGGCTCCTGTCCTGGGCTCTCTGACTGCCTGGCCAATTTGGCAGGTGGTGAAGAGACAGATGGCTGCTCTCCAGTGCTCTGTGCCTGAGAGGATGTGGCACTAACTGAAGTCGATGCCGAGGCGTTAGCTGCCATCCACCCGACAACGGCTTCAATTTGGTCTTCACGCAGCAGCGGTGCACGGCGCTCTCCGACAAAGCTGCGCATGAAGGACTGTTCCCTGCTGAAACTGAGTGACGACGAGTCACCGGCGCCCGCAGCAGGCACAGAATCACCACGTCCTCTCCCTGCTCCTCTCCCTGCTCCGCGCCCACGCCCACGTGCCTTACTCCCTGCCCTCTTCATCTTGGTTGACAGATAAAGATAAGCAGAAAAGTACTAAGGCCTTAGTGTGCTTATTCCTGTAATGCTCCTCCTAACAGGTGTAAGAAACACTAATGTTGTAAATTGTGGACTAAACTTTATTATTTTGCAAATGTGGCCTACACAAGTGTAAGTTGTGTTTGGTGAACTTAACCTTTTTTTTGGTGCAGATCGGGCTACAGAGCTAGTTTAAATCACACGGAGACCGTGCAGACAGCCGTAAACGGCGCTGCAAGGCCAAGAAACCCTCCTCTCGGTTATCCTATATAGTGTTTTTCCACTATTTAGCTGGATACGAGTGGAAAGACACTAATAGGAATTTTTTTTTTCAAATTTTAAACTGGCTGCACTATTTGAAAAAAAGGAAATTGTTTTTCAAGGTATGAGGCAGTAACGCACCCTGAGCTGAATCCAACCGGCTATGGCTGCACACAGACTACAGGGCGAGCTGCGCTCACACAGAGACCGTGCAGACAGCCGTAAACGGCGCTGCAAGGCCAAAAAACCCTCCTCTAGGTTATCCTATATAGTGTTTTTCCACTATTTAGCTGGATACGAGTGGAAAGACACTAATAGGAATTTTTTTTTTCAAATTTTAAACAGGCTGCACTATTTGAAAAAAAGGAAAATTTTTCTCAAGGTATGAGCCAGTAACGAACCCTGAGCTGAATCCAACCGGCTATGGCTGCACACAGACTACAGGGCGAGCTGGGCTCACACGGAGACCGTGCAGACAGCCGTAAACGGCGCTGCAAGGCCAAAAATCCCTCCTCTCGGTTATCCTATATAGTGTTTTTCCACTATTTAGCTGGATACGAGTGGAAAGACACTAATAGGAATTTTTTTTTTCAGATTTTAAACAAGCTGCACTATTTGAAAAAAAGGGAAATTTTTCTCAAGGTATGAGCCAGTAACGAACCCTGAGCTGAATCCAACCGGCTATGGCTGCACACAGACTACAGGGCGAGCTGGGCTCACACGGAGACCGTGCAGACAGCCGTAAACGGCGCTGCAAGGCCAAAAAACCCTCCTCTAGGTTATCCTATATAGTGTTTTTCCACTATTTAGCTGGATACGAGTGGAAAGACACTAATAGGAATTTTTTTTTTCAAATTTTAAACAGGCTGCACTATTTGAAAAAAAGGAAAATTTTTCTCAAGGTATGAGCCAGTAACGAACCCTGAGCTGAATCCAACCGGCTATGGCTGCACACAGACTACAGGGCGAGCTGGGCTCACACGGAGACCGTGCAGACAGCCGTAAACGGCGCTGCAAGGCCCAAAAACCCCCCTCTAGGTTATCCTATGTAGTGTTTTTCCACAATAGAGCTGGAGACTGGTGGAAAAACACTAATAGGAAATTTGAGAAAAAATGTGCAGCAGGCTGCACTAAGAGCAAAAAAGAACAACTGTGTGAGGCAGTGTGAACCCCTCCTGAGCTGAATACAACCGGGTATATGGCTGCACACAGACTACAGAGTGAGCTGCACACACACACACACACAGAGACCTTGCAGAACGCTGTTAAAACAGCGCTGCAAGGCAAGAGCAAGGTGAACAGTGAAGAACACACAGCGTTTTGCTAAATTAGCCTTTGGAAAGGAAAATAAAGCAATTAGCTAGCTCGACTGGCCCTCAGTTAGAACACAGCGTCCTGTCCCTAACTGAAATCACAGCAGAGTGAGCGCAAAATGGCGGCAGCGCTTTTTTATAGTGCAGAGTGACATCATTTCAGCAGCCAATCCCAGCCTTGCCAGTACTTACATGCCCACCATGCTAAACAGGATGTGCCCACACTTTCATTCATTCCTCATTGGCTGCTGCGTTCAATTTGAATTCTGGGAACTTCCGATTCCGGTATCCGATACGCGGGAAGTATCGGAATTCAGTATCGGAATTCCGATACCGCAAATATCGGCCGATACCCGATACTTGCGGTATCGGAATGCTCAACACTAGTCAAGACATATTTACAAGGTATCTCCACTTCTTCACCTTCCAAATCCCTTCGGCATCCACCTCCCCCCTTCTTCTTTTATCCCATAGAAAACACACATACATCTTCCCCAAAATCACTTTTAGACTATTCTTTACTACAATTTCCTTTCTCTTAAAAACATACACATTCCTCACATCCCATAATACTTCCTTTATAAATGCAACTATTAACCACAACACTCTCTCCTTCACTCCATCACACATTCCCAAGCCAAACATGAACAACTCGAATGATAACAAGCTCACACCACACAATTCTTTACACAACGGTCCCATTCTTCCAATCACCTCCCTAGCATAATGACAATTCCAAAACACATGTATTACACTTTCCCTTCCACCACACCCACCTCTCGGACACATATCATTTCTCCCCAACCCACGATTCTTCTGAAATTCTCTAACTGGCAACACTCCATGCAAAGACTGCCACACAATCTCACTCTGCCTATTCGTCATACCGTCTAACCGCACTTTCTTCCATACTTTTTCTATATCATTCCCTCTAACCATGTTTATTCCACACTCTGTCTCTCTACATTCAATCATCCTATACACAGCCTTCTTATTACTCAACAACCTAACATCCACATCACACAACTCATACTTCACCAAAAATTTATAAACCCACACATACCATCTAGGCACGTCAAAAGCAACTGGATACCTCAGATCCCTCTCTCGCCAACTCAAACGAAATAAATACGCCCCCCAAAAAAACCTACACAGACAAGAAAACTTGCCATCCATCCTAATCACCCTCAACACAAAAACCACAATATTTACACCAAAAAACACCTCAAGGTTTGGAAAACCCAACCCACCTTTTTCTAAACGTTTCACCAAAACCTCCCTCCTAGCCCTCTCCATTCTAGAATTCCACAAAAACACAAACAGAATCCTATTTAACCCCCTCATACACATATACCCCGGCGGAAAGACCACTGCAATATATAAGAAAATAGGCAAAATCACACTTTTAATAACTAAGATTTTTCCAAAAAATGAAAGACTTCTCATCTTCCAAAAACATAACTTCCGCTCAACCTTTCCTTTCGCATCATCCCAACTTTCTTTCCCATCCAAACTCTCTGAAAATTTCACCCCCAAAACCTTAATAGACCCAGTCACCTCATTCACTCCTACATCCTTACTTAAAACCCCTCCCTCAAAACCCTTACACTCACTCTTCTCCCAATTCACCTTAAATGCTGACGCACCACAAAAAATAGACGCTAATAACTTCACCCGCCTCACAGAATACTCTGAATCACACAACACACACACGTCATCCATATAAGCACTAACCTTCCATTCCCTCCCTCCACCTCCTGGCACTTGTACTCCTCTAATCACTTTATCTTTCCTCAACATACAAAGCAACGGTTCAATCGCACAAATAAAAACCACAGGAGACAAAGGACAACCTTGTCGCACACCTGAAAAAACATTCACTCTTCTACCCACAGAACCATTCATCAAAACACAACTATAAATCTCTTTATATAAGCTCCTCACCCTCCAAACAAAATCAGGCGGAAACCCCATTCTCAATAATACCCGGAACAAAAAACTATGTGATAACCGATCATACGCCTTTTCAAAGTCCAAACTCAAAACAAATACACTCTTCTTCCGACTCATACAGTCCCACAAACAATCTCTCAACATACACACACACTCATGTATACGTCTCCCTGGCACTGCACAACACTGTTTATCCCCAATCACACTCTCTATCACATCACGCATCCTATTCGCCATTACTTTCGCATAGATCTTATAATCGCAATTCAACAACGTTATCGGTCTCCAATTTTCTAAACTCTTCAAATCTCCTTTTTTAGGTATTAACACAACCATCCCTGCACGCATACTCTCAGCCACCTCCATACTAGACCACATATACTTACACACATCCACAAAATCCTTACCAATCACATGCCACATCACCCTATAAAACTCTATAGGAAGACCATCCTCTCCTGGAGTCTTATTTAACGCCATGCTATTCATTACCTTCCATACCTCATCACCTGTCACCTCACCCATCACTCTCTCTCTCTCCATCTCACTCAATTTATTTTCTAATACACTTAGTACATCCTCCTCCAAAGCCTCATCCCTCCACTTCACTGCATACAGCTCCTCATAAAACTTAGCCACATGTTCACACATATCCTCCCCACTTACCTCTCTTCCATCCTCTGCATTCAAAACACTCATACTCTGCTTTTTCCCAAAAACCTTTTTGAAGAAAAACCTTGAACACCTTTCATCTTGCTCCATTCTATCAATTTTTGCCCTAAAAATAATACTCTTCCCTTTCTCCTCCAAAAACTCATTAATTTCTTTTTTAACCTTTTTTATCCCCTCCTCCACCTCCATTCCTCCTTCCCTCAATTTATACAATAAACATAAACGGACATTCAACTTAACAAACTTTTCCCTCTTAATTGCCGCAAATTCATACCCCACACTTTTAAAAACCTTTTTTGTCTGCCTCTCAACCCAATCCCACCACTCACAAACATTCCCAAAACTTTCCTTACTTTTACACCACTGTTCATACTTTCTCACATACTCCTTCCTCACAGCTTCATTTTCCAACAATTTCACATTTAATTTCCACAAACCCTTTCCAAACACACCACTAACATTAATATCTAACTCGCACAACACACAAACATGGTCCGAAAAAACGACCCTATCCTGCTTATATCCAACAGGAATAATATTTTTAGAAATAAAACAATAATCAAACCTGGACTGTGCTCTTCCACTATCAGAAAAAAAGGTATCTAACAAAGGGTTAACCTTACACACACGCTGCATATCACTCAAATCAAAGTCAGTAACTAACTCCAGCAAAACTTTTCCAGACACATCCACATTCACTCCCCCCACATCACAATTCATATCACCCACAATCACCACAGGCACTCTCCCTGGAACAAAAAGCTTCACTTTTTCAAATAATAACTTACGCTCATTTTTTTCTACTGGCGCATAAATATTGATAACACAAAACTTAGCATTTTTATATTCAAAATTTGCTAAGATACACCTCCCCACCTCCACCACCAAATAATTATTCAAAACCACCTCCTGCCCCTTAACTAAAATACCCACACCATCATTTCTATTATTTGCACTACCAGACCATACAGATGCACCATAAGACCACTCATCCCCTTTCACACCATCCACAATCCCACATTCTTGCAAACAAAAAATAGATGCACTCTGCATAGCTAAAAAATCAAGAATTGCTGCTCTCC